>NC_140998.1:156685359-157243042 GCF_052327205.1 Somniosus microcephalus | reverse complement strand
TGACCCCCCTTCCCGGAGTGGGGTGACCCTTTCGGGAGTGGGGTGTCCCCCCTTCCGGGACTGGGATGACCTTCCGGGAGTGGGGTGACCCTTCCGGGAGTGGTGTGCCCCTTCCGGAAGTGCGGTGATCACCCTTCCGGGAGTGTGGTGACCCTTCCCGGGGAGGGGTGACCCGTCCGGGAGTGGGTTGACCCTTCCGGGAGTGGGGTGACCCTTCCGGGAGAGGGGTGACCCTTCCGGGAGTGGGGTGACGCTTCTGGGAGTGGGGTGACCCTTCCGGGAGAGGGGTGACCCTTCCGGGAGTGGGGTGACGCTTCCGGGAGTGGGGTGACCCTTCCGGGTGTGTGGTGCCCCTTCCGGGAGTGAGGTGACCCTTCTGCGAGTGCTGTGACCCTTCCGGGAGTGGGGTGACACTTCCGGGAGTGGGGTGACACTTCCAGGAGTAGGGTGACCCTTGCGGGAGTGGGGTGACACTTGCGGAAGTGGGGGTGACCCTTGCAGGAGTGGGGTGACCTCCCTTCCGGGACTGGTGTGACCCCCCTTCCCGGAGTGGGGTGACCCTTTCGGGAGTGGGGTGTCCCCCCTTCCGGGACTGGGATGACCTTCCGGGAGTGGGGTGACCCTTCCGGGAGTGGTGTGCCCCTTCCGGAAGTGCGGTGATCACCCTTCCGGGAGTGTGGTGACCCTTCCCGGGGAGGGGTGACCCGTCCGGGAGTGGGTTGACCCTTCCGGGAGTGGGGTGACCCTTCCGGGAGAGGGGTGACCCTTCCGGGAGTGGGGTGACGCTTCCGGGAGTGGGGTGACCCCCCCTCCGGGAGTGGGGTGAACATTCCTGGAGTGGGATGACCCTTCCGGGACTGGGGTGACACTTCCGGGAGTGGGTTGACCCGTCCGGGAGTGGGGTGACCCCCCTTCCTGGAGTTGGTTGACCCTTCCGGGAGCGGGGTGACCCCCCTTCCGGGATTGGGATGAACTTCCAGGAGTGGGGTGATCATTCCGGGAGTGGTTTGACCCTTCCAGGAGTGGGGTGATCCCCCTTCCGGAGTGGGGTGACACTTCCGGGAGTGGGGTGGCCATTCCGGGAGTGGGGTGACCCTTCCGGGAGTGGGGTGACGCTTCCGGGAGTGGGGTGGCCATTCTGGGACTGGGGTGACACTTCTGGGGGTGGGATGACCCTTCCGGGAGTGCTGTGACCCTTCCGGGAGTGGGGTGACACATCCGGGAGTGGGGTGGCCATTCCGGGAGTGGGGTGACACTTCTGGGGGTGGGATGACCCTTCCGGGAGTGCTGTGACCCTTCCGGGAGTGGGGTGACACTTCCGGGAGTGGGGTGACCCTTCCCGGAGTGGGGTGGCCCTTCTGGGAGTGCGGTGACACTTCCGGAGTGGGGTGACACTTGCGGGAGTAGGGTGACCCTTCCGGGAGCGGGCTGACCCTTACGGGTGTGGGGTGACCCTTCTGGGAGTGGGGTGACACATCCGGGAGTGGGGTGGCCCTTCCGGGAGTGGGGTGGCCCTTCCGTGAGTGGTGTGACACTTCAGGGAGTGGGGTGGCCCTTCCGGGAGAGTGGTGACACTTCCGGAGTGGGGTGATCCCACTTCCGGGAGTGGGGTGACCCTTCCGGGAGTGGGGTGGCCATTCTGGGACTGGGGTGACACTTCCGGGAGTGGGGTGACCCATCCGGGAGTGCTGTAATGCTTCCGGGAGTGCTGTGACCATTCCGGGAGTGGGGTGACCCTTCCCGGAGTGGGGTGACCTTTCCGGGAGTGGGGTGACCCTTCCGGGAGTGGGTTGACACTTCCGGGAGTGGGTTGACACTTCCGGGAGTGGGGTGACCCTTCCGGGAGTGGGGTGACCCTTCCGGGAGAGGGGTGACCCTTCCGGGAGAGGGGTGACCCCCTTCCGGAATTGGGGTGACACTTCCGGGAGTATGGTGACCCTTCCGGGAGTGGGGTGACCCTTCTGGGAGTGGGGTGACCCTTCCGGGAGTGGGGTGACCGTTCCGGGAGTGTGGTGACCCTTGTGGGAGTGGGGTGATCCTTGCGGGGGTGGGGTGACACTTCCGGGAATGGGGTGACCCTTCCGAGAGTGGGGTGATCCTTGCGGGTGTGGGGTGACCCTTGCGGGAGTGGGTTAATACTTCCAGGAGTGGGGTGACCCTTCCGGGAGTGGGGTGACACTTCCGGGAGTTCGGTGACCCATCCGGGAGTGGGGTGGCACTTCCGGGAGTGAGGTGACTCTTGAGAGAGTGGGGTGACCCTTCCGGGAGTGTGGTGACCGTTCCGGGATTGGGGTGACCCTTCCGGGAGTGGGGTGACTCTTGAGAGAGTGGGGTGACCCTTCCGGGAGTGGGGTGACCCTTCACTTCCAGGACTGGGGTGACCCTTCCGGGAGTGTGGTGGCCTTTCCGGGAGTGGGGTGCCCCTTCCGGGAGTTGGGTGACACTTGCGGGAGTGAGGTGACCCTTCCGGGAGTGGGGTGGAACTTTCGGGAGTGGGGTGACCCTTCCGGGTGTGGGGTGACACTTCCGGGAGTTGGGTGGCCCTCCCGGGAGTTGCGTGACCCTTCCGGGAGTGGGTTGACCCTTCTGGGAGTGGGCTGACCCTTCCGGGAGTGGGGTTACCCTTCCGGGAGATGGGGTGACCCCTCCGGGAGTGAGGTGATCGTTGCGGGAGTGGGGTGACCCTTACGGGAGTGGGGCGCCCCTTCCGGGATTGGGGTGACATTTGCGGGAGTGGGGTGACCCTTCCAGGATAGGGGTGACGCTTCCGGGATTGGGGTGACATTTGCGGGAGTGGGGTGACCCTTCCAGGATAGGGGTGACACTTCCGGGAGTGGGGTGACCCTTCCGGGAGTGTGGTGACCCTTCCGGGAGTGAGGTGACCCTTCCGGGAGTGGGGTGACCCTTCCGGGAGTGCTGTGACCCTTCCGGGAGTGGGGTGACTCTTCCCTGAGTGGGGTGACATTTCCGGGAGTGGGGTGACCCTTCCGGGAGTGGGGTGACCCTTCCGGGAGTTGAGTGACACTTGCGGGAGTGGGGTGACCCTTCCGGGAATGATGTAACCCTTCCGGGAGTGCTGTGACCCTTCCGGGAGTGGGGTGACTCTTCCCTGAGTGGGGTGACATTTCCGGGAGTGGGGTGACCCTTCCGGGAGTGGGGTGATCCTTCCGGGAGTGGGGTGACCCTTCCGCGAATGGGGTGGCCCTTCCGAGAGTTGGGTGGCCCTTCCGGAGTGCGGTGACCCTTCCGGCAGTGGGGTGGCCCTTCCGGGAGTGGGGTGACACTTCCGGGAGTGGGGTGACCCTTCCGGGAGTGGGGTGACCCTTCCGGGAGTGGGGTGACCCTACTGGGAGTGGGGTGACCCATCCGGGAGTGGGGTGACCCTTCCGGGATTGGGCTGACCCTTCCGGGAGTGGGGTGACCTTGCGGGAGTGGGTTGACCCTTCCGGGAGAGGGGTGACCCTTCTGGGAGTGGGGTGACCCTTCCGGGAGAGGGGTTACCCTTCCGGGAGTGGGGTGACGCTTCCGGGAGTGGGGTGACCCTTCTGGGAGTGGGGTGACCCATCCGGGAGTGGGGTGACCCTTCCGGGATTGGGCTGACGCTTCGGGAGTGGGGCGGCCCTTCCGGGAGTGGGGTGACCCTTCCAGGAGTGGGGTGACCCTTCCGCGAGCGGGGTGACCCCCCTTCCGTGAGTGGGGTGACCCTTGCGGGAGTGGGTTGACCCTTGCGGTAGTGGTGTGATCCGTCCGGGAGTGGGTGACACTTCTGGGAGTGGGGTGACGCTTCTGGGAGTGGGGTGACTCTGCCGGGAGTGGGGTGACCCTTCCAGGAGTGGAGTGACCCCCCTTCCGGGAGTGGGGTGACACTTCCTGGAGTGGGCCGACCATTCCGGGAGTGGGTTGACTCTTCTGGGTGTGGGGGCCCCCCTTCCGGGGGTGGGGTGACCCTTCCGGGGGTGTGGTGACCCTTCTGGGAGTGGGGTGACCTTTCCAGGAGTGGGGTGACCCTTCCGGGAGTGCGGTGACGTTTGCGGGAGTGGGGGTGACCCTTCCGGGAGTGGGGTAACCCTTCCGGAGTTGGTGACCCTTCGGGGAGCGGGGTGACCCTTGCGGGAGTGTGCTGACCATTCCGGGAGTGGGGTGACTCTTCCGGGAGTGGGGTGACCCTTCTGGGAGTGTGGTGACCCTTCCGGGAGTGGGGTGACCGTTCCGGGAGTGGGGTGACCCTTCCGGGAGTGGGGTGACCCTTCTGGGTGTGGGGGCCCCCCTTCCGGGGGTGGGGTGACCCTTCCGGGGGTGTGGTGACCCTTCTGGGAGTGGGGTGACCTTTCCAGGAGTGGGGTGACCCTTCCGGGAGTGCGGTGACGTTTGCGGGAGTGGGGTGACCCTTCCGGGAGTGGGGTAACCCTTCCGGGAGTTGGTGACCCTTCGGGGAGCGGGGTGACCCTTGCGGGAGTGTGCTGACCATTCCGGGAGTGGGGGTGACTCTTCCGGGAGTGGGGTGACCCTTCTGGGAGTGTGGTGACCCTTCCGGGAGTGGGGTGACCGTTCCGGGAGTGGGGTGACCCTTCCGGGAGTGGGGTGACCCTTCCGGGATTGCGGTGACCCTTCTGGAATGGATTGATGTAACCCCCCATCCGAGAGTAGGGTGACCCATCCGGGAGTGGGGTTAGCCTTCTGGGAGTTAGGTAACCCTTCCGGGAGTGGGGTGACCCTTCCGGGACTGGGGTGACCCTTTCGGGAGTGGGGTGACCCTTCCGGGAGTGGGGTGACCCTTTCGGGAGTGGGGAGACCCTTTCGGGAGTGGTGTGACCCTTCCGGGAATGGGGTGACCCTTGCGGGAGTTGGGTGATCCCCCTTCCGGGAGTGGGATGACCCTTCCGGGAGTGGGGTGACCCTTCCGGGACTGGGGTGACCCTTGCGGGAGTTGGGTGATCCCACCTCCGGGAGTGGGAACTCCCTTCTGGGCGTGGGGTGACCCTTCCGGGAGTGGGGTGACAATTGTGGGAGTGGGGTGACCCTTCCAGGTGTGGGGTGACCCTCGTGGGAGAGGGGTGACCCTTCCAGAATGTTGTGACCCTTCCGGTAGTGGGGTGACACTTCCGGGAGTGGGGTAACTCTTGCGGGAGTGGGGTGACCCTACCGGGAGTGGAGTGACCCCCCTTCCGGGAGTGGGGTGACACTTCCTGGAGTGGGCCGACCATTCCGGGAGTGGGTTGACCCTTCTGGGTGTGGGGGCCCCCCTTCCGGGGGTGGGGTGACCCTTCCGGGGGTGGGGTGACCCTTCCGGGAGTGGGGTGACACCCCTTCTGGGAGTGGGGTGACTTTTCCAGGAGTGGGGTGACCCTTCCGGGAGTGCGGTGACGTTTGCGGGAGTGGGGTGACCCTTCCGGGAGTGGGGTAACCCTTCCGGGAGTTGGTGACCCTTCGGGGAGCGGGGTGACCCTTGTGGGAGTGTGCTGACCATTCCGGGAGTAGGGTGACACTTCCGGGAGTGGGGTGACCCTTCCGGGAGTGTGGTGACCCTTCCGGGAGTGGGGTGACCCTTCCGGGAGTGGGGTGACCCTTCCGGGAGTGGGGTGACCCTTCCGGGATTGCGGTGACCCTTCCGGAATGGATTGATGTAACCCCCCATCCGAGAGTAGTGTGACCCATCCGGGAGTGGGGTTAGCCTTCTGGGAGTTAGGTAACCCTTCTGGGAGTGGGGTGACCCTTCCGGGACTGGGGTGACCCTTTCGGGAGTGGGGTGACCCTTCCGGGAGTGGGGTGACCCTTTCGGGAGTGGGGAGACCCTTTCGGGAGTGGTGTGACCCTTCCGGGAATGGGGTGACCCTTGCGGGAGTTGGGTGATCCCCCTTCCGGGAGTGGGATGACCCTTCCGGGAGTGGGATGTCCCTTCTGGGCGTGGGGTGACCCTTCCGGGAGTGGGGTGACAATTGTGGGAGTGGGGTGACCCTTCCGGGTGTGGGGTGACCCTCGTGGGAGAGGGGTGACCCTTCCAGAATGTTGTGACCCTTCCGGTAGTGGGGTGACACTTCCGGGAGTGGGGTAACTCTTGCGGGAGTGGGGTGACCCTACCGGGACTGGGGTGACCCGTCCGGGAGTGGAGTGACCCTTCCGGGAGTGGGGTGACACTTCCGGGAGTGGGGTAACCCTTCCGGGAGTGGGCTGACCCTTCCGGCAGTGGGGTGACCCTTCCGGGAGTGTGGTTACCCTTCCGGGAGTGGGGTGACCCATCTGGGATTGGGGTAACCCTTCCGGGTGTGGGGTGACCCTTCCGGGAGTGGGTAGGCCCTTCCGGGAGTGGGGGCCCCCCTTCTGGGAATGGGGTGACCTTTCCGGGAGTGGGGTGACCCTTCCGGGAGTGGGGTGACACTTCCGGGAGGGGGCTGACCCTTGCGGGAGTGGGGTGACTCTTCCAGGAGTGGGGTGACCCTTCCGGGAGGGGGGTGTCCCTTCCAGGAGTGGGGTGAGCCCCCTTCCGAGAGTGGGGTAACCCTTCCAGGACTGGGGTGACCCTTCTGGGAGTGGGGTGACCCCCCTTCCGGGAGTGGGGTGACCCTTCCGGGAGTGGGGTGACCCTTCCCTTCTGGGAGGGGGTGACCCCACTTCCGGGAGTGAGGTGACCCTTCCGGGAGTGGGGTGACCCTTCCGGGAGTGGGGTGACCTTTCCGGGAGTGGAGTGACCCTTACGGGAGTGGGGTGACCCTTCCGGGAGTGGGTTCACAATTCCGGGAGTGGGGTGACCCTTCCGGGAGTGGGGTGACCCTTCCGGGAGTGGAGTGACACTTCCGGGAGTGGGGTGACCCTTCCGGGAGTGGGGTGACCCTTCCGGGAGTGTGGTGACCCTTCCGGGAGTGGAGTGACCCGTCCGGGAGTGGGGTGACCCTTCCGGGAGTGGGGTGACACTTCTGGGAGTGGGGTGACCCTTCCGGGAGTGGGGTGACCCTTCCGGGAGTGCGGTGACCCTTCCGGCAGTGGGGTGACCCGTCCGGGAGTGTGGTGACACTTCCGGGAGTGGGGTGACACTTCCGGGAATGTGGTGATGTTTTCTGGAGTGGGGTGACCCTTGCGGTAGTGGGGTGCCACTTGCGGGCGTGGGGAGACCCTTGCGGGTGCGGGGTAACACTTTCGGGAGTGCGATGACCCTTCCGGAAGTGGGGTGACACTTCCGGGTGTGGGGCGACGCTTGCGGGAGTCTGGTGACTGTTCCAGGAGTGGGGTGACCCTTCTGGGAATGGGGTGACTCTTGCGGGAGTGGGGTGTCCCTTCCGGGCATGGGTTAACCCTTCCGGGAGTGGGGTGACACCCCTTCCTGGAGTGCGGTGACCCTTCTGGGAGTGTGGTTACCCTTCCGGGAGTGGGGTGACACTTCCGGGAGTGGGGTGACCCTTCCAGGAGTGGAGTGACCCTTCCGGGAGTGGGGTGACCCTTCCGGGAGTGGGGTGACACTTCCGGGAGTGGGGTGACTCTTCCGGGAGTGGGGTTACACTTCCGGGAGCGCGGTGACCATTGCGGGAGTGGGGTGACCCATTCAGGAGTGGGGTGACCCTTCTGGGAGTGGGGTGACCCTTCCGGGAGTGGGGTGACCCTTCCGGGAGTGGAGTGAACCTTCCGGGAGTGGGGTGACACTTTCCCTTCTGGGAGTGGGGTGACACTTCTGGGATTGGGGAGACCCTTTCGTTCCGGGAGTGGGGTGACCCTTCCGGGGGTGGGGTGACCCTTCTGGGAGTTGGATGACCCTTCCGGGCGTGGGCTGACCCTTCCGGGAGTGGGGTGACCCTTCCGGGAGTGGAGTGAACACCTTCTGGGAGTGGGGTGACACTTCCGGGAGTGGGGTGACGCTTCCGGGAGTGGGGTGACCCTTCTGGGAGTGGGGTGACCATTCCAGGAGTGGGGTAACCCTTCCGGGAGTGGGGTGACACTTCCGGGAGTGGGGTGACACTTTCGGGAGTGCGGTGACAATTCCGGGAGTGGGGTGACCATTCTGGGAGTGGGGTGAGCCTTCCGGGAGTGGGTTGACCCTTCCAGGAGTGGGGTGACCCTTGCGGGAATAGGGTGACCGTTCCGGGAGTGGGGTGACACTCCCGGGAGTGGGGTGACCCTTCCGGGAGTGGGGTGACCCTTCCAGGTGTGGGGTGAGCCTTCCGGGAGTAGGGTGACCGTTCCAGAAGTGGGCTGACCATTCCGGGAGTGGGGTGAACCTTCCGGGAGTGGGGTGACACTTTCCCTTCTGGGAGTGGGGTGACACTTCTGGGATTGGGGAGACCCTTTCGTTCCAGGAGTGGGGTGACCCTTCCGGGGGTGGGGTGACCCTTCTGGGAGTTGGGTGACCCTTCCGGGCGTGGGCTGACCCTTCCGGGAGTGGGGTGACCATTCCCGGAGTGGGGTGACATTTCCGGGAGTGCAGTGACACTCCCGGGAGTGTGGTGACCCTTCAGGTAGTGGGGTGACCCTTCCAGGAGTGGGGTGATCCTTCCGGGAGTGGGGTCATACTACCGGGAGTGGGGTGTGCCTTCCGGGAGTGGGGTGACGCTTCCTGGAGTGGGGTGACACTTGCAGGAGTGGGGTGACATTTCCGGGAGTGGGGTGACCCTCCCGGGAGTGGGGTGACCCTCCCGGGAGTGCAGTGGGGTGAACCCCCTTCCGGGAGTAGGGTGACCCTTGCGGGAGTGGGGTGAACCCCTTCCGGCAGTGGGGTGACACTTTTGGGAGTGGGATGACCCTTCCGGGAATGGGGTGACACTGCTGGGAGTGGGGTGACCCTTCCGGGAGTGCGGTGACCCTTCTGGGAGTGGAGTGACACTTCCGGGAGTGTGGTGACACTTCCGGGAGTCGGGTGACACTTCCGGGAGTAGGGTGACCCTTCCCTTCCGGGACTGGAGTGACCCTTCCGGGAGTGGGGTGACACTTCCGGGAGTGGGGTGACACTTCCGGGAGTGTGGTGACCCTTCCGGGAGTGGGGTGACCCTTGCGGGAGTGGGGTGGCACTTCCGGAAGTGTGGTGACACTTCCGGGAGTGGGGTGACCCTTCCGGGAGTGGGGTGACCCTTCCGGGAGTGGGGTGACACTTCCGGGAGTGGGGTGATCCCCCTTCCGGGAGTGGGGTGACCCTTGTGGGAGAGGGGTGACCCTTACGTGAGAGGGGTGACCCTTCCGTAAGTGGGGTGACCCTTCCGGGAGGGGAGTGACCCCCCTTCCGGGATTGGGATGAACTTCCGGGAGTGGGGTGATCATTCCGGGAGTGGTTTGACCCTTCCAGGAGTGGGGTGATCCCCCTTCCGGGAGTGGGGTGACACTTCCGGGAGTGGGGTGGCCATTCCGGGAGTGGGGTGACCCTTCCGGGAGTGGGGTGACGCTTCCGGGAGTGGGGTGGCCATTCTGGGACTGGGGTGACACTTCTGGGGGTGGGATGACCCTTCCGGGAGTGCTGTGACCCTTCCGGGAGTGGGGTGACACATCCGGGAGTGGGGTGGCCATTCCGGGAGTGGGGTGACACTTCTGGGGGTGGGATGACCCTTCCGGGAGTGCTGTGACCCTTCCGGGAGTGGGGTGACCCTTCCCGGAGTGGGGTGGCCCTTCCGGGAGTGCGGTGACACTTCCGGAGTGGGGTGACACTTGCGGGAGTAGGGTGACCCTTCCGGGAGCGGGCTGACCCTTACGGGTGTGGGGTGACCCTTCTGGGAGTGGGCTGACACATCCGGGAGTGGGGTGGCCCTTCCGGGAGTGGGGTGGCCCTTCCGTGAGTGGGGGTGATACTTCAGGGAGTGGGGTGGCCCTTCCGGGAGAGTGGTGACACTTCCGGAGTGGGGTGATCCCACTTCCGGGAGTGGGGTGACCCTTCCGGGAGTGGGGTGGCCATTCTGGGACTGGGGTGACACTTCCGGGAGTGGGGTGACCCATCCGGGAGTGCTGTAACGCTTCCGGGAGTGCTGTGACCATTCCGGGAGTGGGGTGACCCTTCCCGGAGTGGGGTGACCTTTCCGGGAGTGGGGTGACCCTTCCGGGAGTGGGTTGACACTTCCGGGAGTGGGTTGACACTTCCGGGATTGGGGTGACCCTTCCGGAGTGGGGTGACCCTTCCGGGAGAGGGGTGACCCCCTTCCGGAATTGGGGTGACACTTCCGGGAGTATGGTGACCCTTCCGGGAGTGGGGTGACCCTTCTGGGAGTGGGGTGACCCTTCCGGGAGTGGGGTGACCGTTCCGGGAGTGGGGTGACCCTTATGGGAGTGGGGTGATCCTTGTGGGGGTGGGGTGACACTTCCGGGAATGGGGTGACCCTTCCGAGAGTGGGGTGATCCTTGCGGGAGTGGGGTGACCCTTGCGGGAGTGGGTTAATACTTCCAGGAGTGGGGTGACCCTTCCGGGAGTGGGGTGACACTTCCGGGAGTTCGGTGACCCATCCGGGAGTGGGGTGGCACTTCCGGGAGTGAGGTGGCTCTTGAGAGAGTGGGGTGACCCTTCCGGGAGTGTGGTGACCGTTCCGGGATTGGGGTGACCCTTCCGGGAGTGGGGTGACTCTTGAGAGAGTGGGGTGACCCTTCCGGGAGTGGCGTGACCCTTCACTTCCAGGACTGGGGTGACCCTTCCGGGAGTGTGGTGACCTTTCCGGGAGGGGGTGTCCCCTTCCGGGAGTTGGGTGACCCTTCCGGGAGTGGGTGACACTTCCGGGAGTGGGGTGACCCTTCCGGGAGTGGGTGACACTTCGGGAGTGGGGTGACCCTTCCGGGAGTGGGGTGACCCTTCCGGGAGTGGGGTGACCCTTCTGGGAGTGGGGTGACCCTTCCGGGAGTGTTGTGACCCCTCCAGGAGTGGGGTGACGACCCTTCCGGGAGAGGGGTGATCCTTCCGGGAGATGGGCGACCCTTCCGGGTGTGTGGTGCCCCTTCCGGGAGTGAGGTGACCCTTCTGCGAGTGCTGTGACCCTTCCGGGAGTGGGGTGACACTTCCGGGAGTGGGGTGACACTTCCAGGAGTAGGGTGACCCTTGCGGGAGTGGGGTGACACTTGCGGAAGTGGGGTGACCCTTGCAGGAGTGGGGTGACCTCCCTTCCGGGACTGGTGTGACCCCCCTTCCCGGAGTGGGGTGACCCTTTCGGGAGTGGGGTGTCCCCCCTTCCGGGACTGGGATGACCTTCCGGAGTGGGGTGACCCTTCCGGGAGTGGTGTGCCCCTTCCGGAAGTGCGGTGATCACCCTTCCGGGAGTGTGGTGACCCTTCCCGGGGAGGGGTGACCCGTCCGGGAGTGGGTTGACCCTTCCGGGAGTGGGGTGACCCTTCCGGGAGAGGGGTGACCCTTCCGGGAGTGGGGTGACGCTTCCGGGAGTGGGGTGACCCCCCTTCCGGGAGTGGGGTGAACATTCCTGGAGTGGGATGACCCTTCCGGGACTGGGGTGACACTTCCGGGAGTGGGTTGACCCGTCCGGGAGTGGGGTGACCCCCCTTCCTGGAGTTGGTTGACCCTTCCGGGAGCGGGGTGACCCCCCTTCCGGGATTGGGATGAACTTCCAGGAGTGGGGTGATCATTCCGGGAGTGGTTTGACCCTTCCAGGAGTGGGGTGATCCCCCTTCCGGGAGTGGGGTGACACTTCCGGGAGTGGGGTGGCCATTCCGGGAGTGGGGTGACCCTTCCGGGAGTGGGGTGACGCTTCCGGGAGTGGGGTGGCCATTCTGGGACTGGGGTGACACTTCTGGGGGTGGGATGACCCTTCCGGGAGTGCTGTGACCCTTCCGGGAGTGGGGTGACACATCCGGGAGTGGGGTGGCCATTCCGGGAGTGGGGTGACACTTCTGGGGGTGGGATGGACCCTTCCGGGAGTGCTGTGACCCTTCCGGAGTGGGGTGACACTTCCGGGAGTGGGGTGACCCTTCCCGGAGTGGGGTGGCCCTTCTGGGAGTGCGGTGACACTTCCGGAGTGGGGTGACACTTGCGGGAGTAGGGTGACCCTTCCGGGAGCGGGCTGACCCTTACGGGTGTGGGGTGACCCTTCTGGGAGTGGGGTGACACATCCGGGAGTGGGGTGGCCCTTCCGGGAGTGGGGTGGCCCTTCCGTGAGTGGGGTGACACTTCAGGGAGTGGGGTGGCCCTTCCGGGAGAGTGGTGACACTTCCGGAGTGGGTGATCCCACTTCCGGGAGTGGGTGGGGTGACCCTTCCGGGAGTGGGGTGGCCATTCTGGGACTGGGGTGACACTTCCGGGAGTGGGGTGACCCATCCGGGAGTGCTGTAATGCTTCCGGGAGTGCTGTGACCATTCCGGGAGTGGGGTGACCCTTCCCGGAGTGGGGTGACCTTTCCGGGAGTGGGGTGACCCTTCCGGGAGTGGGTTGACACTTCCGGGAGTGGGTTGACACTTCCGGGAGTGGGGTGACCCTTCCGGGAGTGGGGTGACCCTTCCGGGAGAGGGGTGACCCTTCCGGGAGAGGGGTGACCCCCTTCCGGAATTGGGGTGACACTTCCGGGAGTATGGTGACCCTTCCGGGAGTGGGGTGACCCTTCTGGGAGTGGGGTGACCCTTCCGGGAGTGGGGTGACCGTTCCGGGAGTGTGGTGACCCTTGTGGGAGTGGGGTGATCCTTGCGGGGGTGGGGTGACACTTCCGGGAATGGGGTGACCCTTCCGAGAGTGGGGTGATCCTTGCGGGTGTGGGGTGACCCTTGCGGGAGTGGGTTAATACTTCCAGGAGTGGGGTGACCCTTCCGGGAGTGGGGTGACACTTCCGGGAGTTCGGTGACCCATCCGGGAGTGGGGTGGCACTTCCGGGAGTGAGGTGACTCTTGAGAGAGTGGGGTGACCCTTCCGGGAGTGTGGTGACCGTTCCGGGATTGGGGTGACCCTTCCGGGAGTGGGGTGACTCTTGAGAGAGTGGGGTGACCCTTCCGGGAGTGGGGTGACCCTTCACTTCCAGGACTGGGGTGACCCTTCCGGGAGTGTGGTGACCTTTCCGGGAGTGGGGTGCCCCTTCCGGGAGTTGGGTGACACTTGCGGGAGTGAGGTGACCCTTCCGGGAGTGGGGTGGAACTTTCGGGAGTGGGGTGACCCTTCCGGGTGTGGGGTGACACTTCCGGGAGTTGGGTGGCCCTCCCGGGAGTTGCGTGACCCTTCCGGGAGTGGGTTGACCCTTCTGGGAGTGGGCTGACCCTTCCGGGAGTGGGGTTACCCTTCCGGGAGTGGGGTGACCCCTCCGGGAGTGAGGTGATCGTTGCGGGAGTGGGGTGACCCTTACGGGAGTGGGGCGCCCCTTCCGGGATTGGGGTGACATTTGCGGGAGTGGGGTGACCCTTCCAGGATAGGGGTGACGCTTCCGGGATTGGGGTGACATTTGCGGGAGTGGGGTGACCCTTCCAGGATAGGGGTGACACTTCCGGGAGTGGGGTGACCCTTCCGGGAGTGTGGTGACCCTTCCGGGAGTGAGGTGACCCTTCCGGGAGTGGGGTGACCATTCCGGGAGTTGAGTGACACTTGCGGGAGTGGGGTGACCCTTCCGGGAATGCTGTAACCCTTCCGGGAGTGCTGTGACCCTTCCGGGAGTGGGGTGACTCTTCCCTGAGTGGGGTGACATTTCCGGGAGTGGGGTGACCCTTCCGGGAGTGGGGTGATCCTTCCGGGAGTGGGGTGATCCTTCCGCGAATGGGGTGGCCCTTCCGAGAGTTGGGTGGCCCTTCCGGAGTGCGGTGACCCTTCCGGCAGTGGGGTGGCCGTTCCGGGAGTGGGGTGACACTTCCGGGAGTGGGGTGACCCTTCCAGGAGTGGGGTGACCCTTCCGGGAGTGGGGTGACCCTACTGGGAGTGGGGTGACCCATCCGGGAGTGGGGTGACCCTTCCGGGATTGGGCTGACCCTTCCGGGAGTGGGGTGACCTTGCGGGAGTGGGTTGACCCTTCCGGGAGAGGGGTGACCCTTCTGGGAGTGGGGTGACCCTTCCGGGAGAGGGGTTACCCTTCCGGGAGTGGGGTGACGCTTCCGGGAGTGGGGTGACCCTTCTGGGAGTGGGGTGACCCATCCGGGAGTGGGGTGACCCTTCCGGGATTGGGCTGACGCTTCCGGGAGTGGGGCGGCCCTTCCGGGAGTGGGGTGAACCTTCCGGGAGAGGGGTTACCCTTCCGGGAGTGGGGTGACGCTTCCGGGAGTGGGGTGACCCTTCTGGGAGTGGGGTGACCCATCCGGGAGTGGGGTGACCCTTCCGGGATTGGGCTGACGCTTCCGGGAGTGGGGCGGCCCTTCCGGGAGTGGGGCGGCCCTTCCGGGAGTGGGGTGACCCTTCCAGGAGTGGGGTGACCCTTCCGCGAGCGGGGTGACCCCCCTTCCGTGAGTGGGGTGACCCTTGCGGGAGTGGGTTGACCCTTGCGGTAGTGGTGTGATCCGTCCGGGAGTGGGTGACACTTCTGGGAGTGGGGTGACGCTTCTGGGAGTGGGGTGACTCTGCCGGGAGTGGGGTGACCCTTCCAGTAGTGGAGTGACCCCACTTCCGGGAGTGGGGTGACACTTCCTGGAGTGGGCCGACCATTCCGGGAGTGGGTTGACTCTTCTGGGTGTGGGGGCCCCCCTTCCGGGGGTGGGGTGACCCTTCCGGGGGTGTGGTGACCCTTCCGGGAGTGGGGTGACACCCCTTCTGGGAGTGGGGTGACCTTTCCAGGAGTGGGGTGACCCTTCCGGGAGTGCGGTGACGTTTGCGGGAGTGGGGTGACCCTTCCGGGAGTGGGGTAACCCTTCCGGGATTTGGTGACCCTTCGGGGAGCGGGGTGACCCTTGCGGGAGTGTGCTGACCATTCCGGGAGTGGGGTGACTCTTCCGGGAGTGGGGTGACCCTTCCGGGAGTGTGGTGACCCTTCCGGGAGTGGGGTGACCGTTCCGGGAGTGGGGTGACCCTTCCGGGAGTGGGGTGACCCTTCCGGGATTGCGGTGACCCTTCTGGAATGGATTGATGTAACCCCCCATCCGAGAGTAGGGTGACCCATCCGGGAGTGGGGTTAGCCTTCTGGGAGTTAGGTAACCCTTCCGGGAGTGGGGTGACCCTTCCGGGACTGGGGTGACCCTTTCGGGAGTGGGGTGACCCTTCCGGGAGTGGGGTGACCCTTTCGGGAGTGGGGAGACCCTTTCGGGAGTGGAGTGACCCTTCCGGGAATGGGGTGACCCTTGCGGGAGTTGGGTGATCCCCCTTCCGGGAGTGGGATGACCCTTCCGGGAGTGGGGTGACCCTTCCGGGACTGGGGTGACCCTTGCGGGAGTTGGGTGATCCCACCTCCGGGAGTGGGAACTCCCTTCTGGGTGTGGGGTGACCCTTCCGGGAGTGGGGTGACAATTGTGGGAGTGGGGTGACCCTTCCAGGTGTGGGGTGACCCTCGTGGGAGAGGGGTGACCCTTCCAGAATGTTGTGACCCTTCCGGTAGTGGGGTGACACTTCCGGGAGTGGGGTAACTCTTGCGGGAGTGGGGTGACCCTTCCGGGAGTGGAGTGACCCCCCTTCCGGGAGTGGGGTGACACTTCCTGGAGTGGGCCGACCATTCCGGGAGTGGGTTGACCCTTCTGGGTGTGGGGGCCCCCCTTCCGGGGGTGGGGTGACCCTTCCGGGGGTGGGGTGACCCTTCCGGGAGTGGGGTGACACCCCTTCTGGGAGTGGGGTGACTTTTCCAGGAGTGGGGTGACCCTTCCGGGAGTGCGGTGACGTTTGCGGGAGTGGGGTGACCCTTCCGGGAGTGGGGTAACCCTTCCGGGAGTTGGTGACCCTTCGGGGAGCGGGGTGACCCTTGCGGGAGTGTGCTGACCATTCCGGGAGTAGGGTGACTCTTCCGGGAGTGGGGTGACCCTTCCGGGAGTGTGGTGACCCTTCCGGGAGTGGGGTGACCCTTCCGGGAGTGGGGTGACCCTTCCGGGAGTGGGGTGACCCTTCCGGGATTGCGGTGACCCTTCCGGAATGGATTGATGTAACCCCCCATCCGAGAGTAGTGTGACCCATCCGGGAGTGGGGTTAGCCTTCTGGGAGTTAGGTAACCCTTCTGGGAGTGGGGTGACCCTTCCGGGACTGGGGTGACCCTTTCGGGAGTGGGGTGACCCTTCCGGGAGTGGGGTGACCCTTTCGGGAGTGGGGAGACCCTTTCGGGAGTGGTGTGACCCTTCCGGGAGTGGTGTGACCCTTCCGGGAATGGGGTGACCCTTGCGGGAGTTGGGTGATCCCCCTTCCGGGAGTGGGATGACCCTTCCGGGAGTGGGATGTCCCTTCTGGGCGTGGGGTGACCCTTCCGGGAGTGGGGTGACAATTGTGGGAGTGGGGTGACCCTTCCGGGTGTGGGGTGACCCTCGTGGGAGAGGGGTGACCCTTCCAGAATGTTGTGACCCTTCCGGTAGTGGGGTGACACTTCCGGGAGTGGGGTAACTCTTGCGGGAGTGGGGTGACCCTACCGGGACTGGGGTGACCCGTCCGGGAGTGGAGTGACCCTTCCGGGAGTGGGGTGACACTTCCGGGAGTGGGGTGACCCTTCCGGGAGTGTGGTTACCCTTCCGGGTGTGGGGTGACCCTTCCGGGAGTGGGTAGGCCCTTCCGGGAGTGGGGTGTCCCTTCCGGGAGTGGGGTGACCCCCCTTCTGGGAATGGGGTGACCTTTCCGGGAGTGGGGTGACCCTTCCGGGAGTGGGGTGACACTTCCGGGAGGGGGCTGACCCTTGCGGGCGTGGGGTGACTCTTCCAGGAGTGGGGTGACACTTCCGGGAGTGGGGTGACCCTTCTGGGAATGGTGTGACCCTTGCGGGAGTGGGGTGTCCCTTCCGGGCATGGGTTAACCCTTCCGGGAGTGGGGTGACCCTCCTTCCTGGAGTGCGGTGACCCTTCCGGGAGTGTGGTTACCCTTCCGGGAGTGGGGTGACCCTTCCGGGAGTGGGGTAACCCTTCCGGGTGTGGGGTGACCCTTCCGGGAGTGGGGTAACCCTTCCGGGTGTGGGGTGACCCTTCCGGGCATGGGTTAACCCTTCCGGGAGTGGGGTGACCCTCCTTCCTGGAGTGCGGTGACCCTTCCGGGAGTGTGGTTACCCTTCCGGGAGTGGGGTGACCCTTCCGGGAGTGGGGTAACCCTTCCGGGTGTGGGGTGACCCTTCCGGGAGTGGGCTGACCCTTCTGGGAGTGGGTAGACCCTTCCAGGAGTGGGGAGATGCTTCCGGAAGTGGAGTGACCCCTCTTCCAGGAGTGGGGTGACCCTTCCGGGAGGGGGGTGACCCTTCCGGGAGTGGGGTAACCCTTCCGGGAGTGGGGTGACGCTTCCGGGAGTGGGGTGACCCTTTCGGGAGAGCGGTGACTCTTCCGGGAGTGGGGTGACCATTCCGGGAGTGGGGTGGCCCTTCCGGGAGTGGGTTGACCCTTCCAGGAGTGGGGTGGCCCTTGCGGGAATAGGGTGACCGTTCCGGGAGTGGGGTGACACTTCCGGGAGTGGGGAGATCCTTCCGGGAGTGGGGTGACCCTTCCAGGTATGGGGTGAGCCTTCCGGGAGTGGGGTGACCCCCCTTCTGGGAGTGGGGTGACCTTTCCGGGAGTGGGGTGACCCTTCCGGGAGTGGGTTGACCCTTCCGGGAGGGGGCTGACCCTTGCGGGAGTGGGGTGACTCTTCCAGGAGTGGGGTGACACTTCCGGGAGTGGGGTGACCCTTCCAGGAGTGGAGTGACCCTTCCGGGAGTGGGCTGGCCCCCCTTCCGGGAGTGGGCTGGCCATTCCGGGAGTGTTGTGACACTTCCGGGAGTGGGGTGACCCTTCCCGGAGTGGGGTGACACTTCCGGGAGTGGGGTAACCCTTCCGGGAGTGGGCTGACCCTTCTGGCAGTGGGGTGAACCGCCCGGGAGTGTGGTGACACTTCCGGGAGTGGGGTGACACTTGCGGGTGTGGGGAGACCCTTGCGGGAGTCTGGTGACCCTTCCGGGAGTGGGGTGACCCTTCTGGGAATGGTGTGACCCTTGCGGGAGTGGGGTGTCCCTTCCGGGCATGGGTTAACCCTTCCGGGAGTGGGGTGACCCTTCCGGGAGTGTGGTTACACTTCCGGGTGTGGGGTGACCCTTCCGGAAGTTGGCTGACTCCTCCGGGAGTGGGTAGACACTTCCGGGAGTGGGGTGACGCTTCCGGGAGTGGAGTGACCCCACTTCTGGGAGTGGGGTGACACTTCCTGGAGTGGGCTGACCATTCCGGGAGTGGGGTGACACTTCCGGGAGTGGGGGCCCCCCTTCCGGGGATGGGGTGACCCTTCCGCGAGTGGGGTGACACTTCCGGGAGTGGGGTGTCCCTTCCGGGAGTGGGGTGACCCCCTTCTGGGAGTGGGGTGACATTTCCGGGAGTGCGGTGACCCTTCCGGGAGTGGGGTGACCCTTCCGGGAGGGGGCTGACCCTTGCGGGAGTGGGGTGACTCTTCCAGGAGTGGGGTGACCCTTCCGGGAGTGGGCTGGCCCCCCTTCCGGGAGTGGGCTGACCATTCCGGGAGTGTTGTGACACTTCCGGGAGTGGGGTGACCCTTCTGGGAATGGTGTGACTCTTCCGGGAGTGGGGTGACTCTTCCGGGAGTGGGGTGGCACTTCCGGGAGCGCGGTCACCCTTGCGGGAGTGGAGTGAACACCTTCCGGGAGTGGGGTGACCCTTCCGGGAGTGGGGTGACCCTTCCGGGAGTGGGGTGACCCTTCCGGGAGTGGAGTGAACACCTTCCGGGAGTGGGGTGACACTTCCGGGAGTGGGGTGACCCTTCCGGGAGTGGGGTAACCCTTCCGGGAGTGGGGTGACCCATCCGTGAGTGGGGTGACACTTCCGGGAGTGGGGTAACCCTTCCGGGAGTGAGGTGACACTTCCGGGAGTGGGGTGACCCTTTCGGGAGTGCGGTGAATCTTCCGCGAGTGGGTTGACCCTTCCAGGAGTGGGGTGACCCTTGCGGGAATAGGGTGACCGTTCCGGGAGTGGGGTGACACTTCCGTGAGTGGGGTGACCCTTCCGGGAGTGGGGTAACCCTTCCGGGAGTGGGGTGACCCATCCGTGAGTGGGGTGACACTTCCGGGAGTGGGGTAACCCTTCCGGGAGTGGGGTGACACTTCCGGGAGTGGGGTGACCATTCCAGGAGTGGGGTGAATCTTCCGCGAGTGGGTTGACCCTTCCAGGAGTGGGGTGACCCTTGCGGGAATAGGGTGACCGTTCCGGGAGTGGGGTGACACTTCCGTGAGTGGGGTGACCCTTCCGGGATAGGGTGACCCTTCCAGGTGTGGGTTGACACTACCGGGAGTGGGGTGACCCTTCCGGGAGTGGGGTGACCCTTTCGGGAGTGCGGTGACTCTTCCGGGAGTGGGGTGATCTTTCCGGGATTGGGGTGACCCTTCCGGGAGTGGGGTGACCCCCCTTCTGGGAATGGGGTGACCTTTCCGGGAGTGGTGTGACCCTTCCGGGAGTGGGGGGACCCTTCCGGGAGGGGGCTGACCCTTGCGGGAGTGGGGTGACTCTTCCAGGAGCGGGGTGACCTTTCCGGGAGTGGAGTGAACACCTCCCGGGAGTGGGGTGACACTTCCGGGAGTGGGGTGACCCTTCCGGGAGCGCGGTGACCCTTGCGGGAGTGGGGTGACCCTTCCGGGAGTGGGGTGACCCTTCCGGGAGTGGGGTGACCCTTCCGGGAGTGGGGTGACCCTTCCGGGAGTGGGGTGACCCTTCCGGGAGTGGAGTGAACACCTTCCGGGAGTGGGGTGACACTTCCGGGAGTGGGGTGACCCTTCCGGGAGTGGGGTGACCCATCCGGGAGTGGGGTGACCCTTCCGGGAGTGGGGTAACCCTTCTGGGAGTGCGGTGACCCTTCCGGGAGTGGGGTGACACTTCCGGGAGTGGGGTGACCCTTCCGGGAGCGCGGTGACCCTTGCGGGAGTGGGGTGACCCTTCCGGGAGTGGGGTGACCCTTCCGGGAGTGGGGTGACCCTTCCGGGAGTGGAGTGAACACCTTCCGGGAGTGGGGTGACACTTCCGGGAGTGGGGTGACCCTTCCGGGAGTGGGGTGACACATCCGGGAGTGGGGTGACCCTTCCGGGAGTGGGGTAACCCTTCTGGGAGTGCGGTGACCCTTCCGGGAGTGGGTTGACCCTTTCGGGAGTGCGGTGACTCTTCCGGGAGTGGGGTGACAATTCCGGGAGTGGGGTGACCCTTCCAGGAGTGGGTTGACCCTTCCAGGAGTGGGGTGACCCTTGCGGGAATAGGGTGACTGTTCCGGGAGTGGGGTGACACTTCCGGGAGTGGGCTGACCCTTCCGGGAGTGGGGTGACCCTTCCAGGTATGGGGTGAGCCTTCCGGGAGTGGGGTGACCCCCCTTCTGGGAGTGGGGTGACCTTTCCGGGAGTGGGGTGACCCTTCCGGGAGTGGGTTGACCCTTCCGGGAGGGGGCTGACCCTTGCGGGAGTGGGGTGACTCTTCCAGGAGTGGGGTGACACTTCCGGGAGTGGGGTGACCCTTCCGGGAGTGGAGTGACCCTTCCGGGAGTGGGCTGGCCCCCCTTCCGGGAGTGGGCTGACCATTCCGGGAGTGTTGTGACACTTCCGGGAGTGGGGTGACCCTTCCCGGAGTGGGGTGACTCTTCCGGGAGTGGGGTGACTCTTCCGGGAGTGGGGTGGCACTTCCGGGAGCGCGGTCACCCTTGCGGGAGTGGGGTGACCCTTCCGGGAGTGGGGTGACCCTTCCGGGAGTGGAGTGAACACCTTCCGGAAGTGGGGTGACCCTTCCGGGAGTGGGGTGACCCTTCCGGGAGTGGGGTGACCCTTCCGGGAGTGGAGTGAACACCTTCCGGGAGTGGGGTGACACTTCCGGGAGTGGGGTGACCCTTCCGGGAGTGGGGTAACCCTTCCGGGAGTGGGGTGACCCATCCGTGAGTGGGGTGACACTTCCGGGAGTGGGGTAACCCTTCCGGGAGTGGGGTGACACTTCCGGGAGTGGGGTGACCATTCCGGGAGTGGGGTGAATCTTCCGCGAGTGAGTTGACCCTTCCAGGAGTGGGGTGACCCTTGCGGGAATAGGGTGACCGTTCCGGGAGTGGGGTGACACTTCCGTGAGTGGGGTGATCCTTCCGGGATAGGGTGACCCTTCCAGGTGTGGGTTGACACTTCCGGGAGTGGGGTGACCCTTCCGGGAGTGGGGTGACCCTTTCGGGAGTGCGGTGACTCTTCCGGGAGTGGGGTGATCTTTCCGGGATTGGGGTGACCCTTCCGGGAGTGGGGTGACCCCCCTTCTGGGAATGGGGTGACCTTTCCGGGAGTGGTGTGACCCTTCCGGGAGTGGGGGGACCCTTCCGGGAGGGGGCTGACCCTTGCGGGAGTGGGGTGACTCTTCCAGGAGTGGGGTGACCTTTCCGGGAGTGGAGTGAACACCTCCCGGGAGTGGGGTGACACTTCCGGGAGTGGGGTGACCCTTCCGGGAGCGCGGTGACCCTTGCGGGAGTGGGGTGACCCTTCCGGGAGTGGGGTGACCCTTCCGGGTGTGGGGTGACCCTTCCGGGAGTGGGGTGACCCTTCCGGGAGTGGGGTGACCCTTCCGGGAGTGGAGTGAACACCTTCCGGGAGTGGGGTGACACTTCCGGGAGTGGGGTGACCCTTCCGGGAGTGGGGTGACCCTTCCGGGAGTGGGCTGACCCTTCTGGCAGTGGGGTGACCCGCCCGGGAGTGTGGTGACACTTCCGGGAGTGGGGTGACACTTCCGGGAATGTGGTGATGTTTCCTGGAGTGGGGTGACCCTTGCGGTAGTGGGGTGCCACTTGCGGGCGTGGGGAGACCCTTGCGGGAGTCTGGTGACCCTTTCGGGAGTGGGCTGACCCTTCTGGGAATGGTGTAACCCTTGCGGGAGTGGGGTGTCCCTTCCGGGCATGAGTTAACCCTTCCGGGAGTGTGGTTACCCTTCTGGGTGTGGGGTGACCCTTCCGGGAGTCGGCTGACCCTCCGGGAGTGGGTAGACCCTTCCGGGATTGGGGTGACGCTTCCGGGAGTGGAATGACCCCACTTCCGGGAGTGGGGTGACACTTCCTGGAGTGGGCTGACCATTCCGGGAGTGGGGTGACCCTTCCGGGAGTGGGGGCCCCCCTTCCGGGGATGGGGTGACCCTTCCGGGAGTGGGGTGTCCCTTCCGGGAGTGGGGTGACCCCCCTTCTGGGAGGGGGCTGACACTTGCGGGAGTGGGGTGACTCTTCCAGGAGTGGGGTGACCCTTCCGGGAGTGGGGTGACCCTTCCGGGAGTGGAGTGAACACCTTCCGGGAGTGGGGTGACACTTCCGGGTGTGGGGTGACCCTTCCGGGAGTGGGGTGACCCATCCGGGAGTGGGGTGACCCTTCCGGGAGTGGGGTAACCCTTCCGGGAGTTGGGTGACTCTTCCGGGAGTGGGGTGACCCTTTCGGGAGTGCGGTGACTCTCCCGGGTGTGGGTTGACCATTCCGGGAGTGGGGTGACCCTTCCGGGAGTGGGTTGACCCTTCCAGGAGTGGAGTGACCCTTGCGGGAATAGGGTGACCGTTCCGGGAATGGGGTGACACTTCCGTGAGTGGGGTGACCCTTCCAGGTGTGGGGTGAGCCTTCTGGGAGTGGGGTGACCCCCCTTCTGGGAGTGGGGTGACCTTTCCGGGAGTGGGGTGACCCTTCCGGGAGTGGGTTGACCCTTCCGGGAGGGGGCTGACCCTTGCGGGAGTGGGGTGACTCTTCCAGGAGTGGGATGACACTTCCGGGAGTGGGGTGACCCTTCCAGGAGTGGAGTGACCCTTCCGGGAGTGGGGTGGGTTGACGCTTCTGGGAGTGGGCTGACACTTGCGGGAGTGGGGTGACTCTTCCGGGAGTGGGGTGACTCTTCCGGGAGTGTGGTGGCACTTCCGGGAGCGCGGTGGCCCTTGCGGGGGTGGGGTGACCCTTCCGGGAGTGGGGTGACCCTTCCGGGAGTGGGGTGATCCTTCCGGGAGTGGAGTGAACACCTTCCGGGAGTGGGGTGTCACTTCCGGGAGTGGGGTGACCCTTCCGGGAGTGGGGTGACCCTTCTGGGAGTGGGGTGACCCTTCCGGGAGTGGGGTAACCCTTCCGGGAGTGGGGTGACCCTTCCGGGAGTGTGGTGACCCTTTCGGGAGTGGGGTGACCCTTCCGGGAGTGGGGTGACCCTTTCGGGAGTGCGGTGACTCTTCCGGGAGTGGGGTGACCACTCCGGGATTGGGGTGACCCTTCCGGGAGTGGGGTGACCCCCCTTCTGGGAATGGGGTGACCTTTCCGGGAGTGGGGTGACCCTTCCGGGAGTGGGGGGACCCTTCCGGGAGGGGGCTGACCCTTGCGGGGGTGGGGTGACTCTTCCAGGAGTGGGTTGACCCTTCCGGGAGTGGGGTGACCCTTCCGGGAGTGGGGTGACCCTTTCGGGAGTGCAGTGACTCTTCCGGGAGTGGGGTGACCATTCCGGTAGTGGAGTGACCCTTCCGGGAGTGGGGTGTCCCTTCCGGGAGTGGGGTGACACACCTTCTGGGAATGGGGTGACCTTTCCGGGAGTGGGGTGACCCTTCCGGGAGTGGGGTGACCCTTCCGGGCGTGGGTGACCCTTCCGGGAGTGGGGTGACTCTTGCGGGAGTGTGCTGACCATTCCGGGAGTGGGGTGACTCTTCCGGGAGTGGGGTGACCCTTCCGGGAGGGTGGTGACCCTTCCGGGAGTGGGGTGACCCTTCCGGGAGTGGGGTGTCCCTTCCAGGAGAGGGGTGACACTTCCGGGAGTGGGGTGACCCTTCCGTGAGTGGGGTGACCCTTCCGGGATTGCGGTGACCCTTCCGGAATGGATTGATGTAACCCCCCATCCGAGAGTAGGGTGACCCATCCGGGAGTGGGGTTAGCCTTCTGGGAGTTAGGTAACCCTTCCGGGAGTGGGGTGACCCTTCCGGGACTGGGGTGACCCTTTCGGGAGTGGGGTGACCCTTCCGGGAGTGGGGTGACCCTTTCGGGAGTGGGGTGACCCTTCCGGGAGTGGTGTGACCCTTCCTGGAATGGGGTGACCCTTGCGGGAGTTGGGTGATCCCACTTCCGGGAGTGGGATGACCCTTCTGGGAGTGGGGTGACCCTTCCGGGTGTGGGGTGACACTTGTGGGAGTGGGGTGACCCTTCCGGGTGTGGGGTGACCCCCGTGGGAGAGGGGTGACCCTTCCAGAGTGTTGTGACCCTTCCGGTAGTGGGGTAACCCTTGCGGGAGGGAGGTGACCCTACCGGGAGTGGGGTGACACTTCCGGGAGTGGGGTGACCCTTGCGGGAGTGGGGTGTCCCTTCCGGGCATGGGTTAACCCTTCCGGGAGTGGGGTGACCCTCCTTCCTGGAGTGCGGTGACCCTTCCGGGAGTGTGGTTACCCTTCCGGGAGTGGGGTGACCCTTCCGGGAGTGGGGTAACCCTTCCGGGTGTGGGGTGACCCTTCCGGGAGTGGGCTGACCTTTCCGGGAGTGGGTAGACCCTTCCGGGAGTGGGGTGACGCTTCCGGGAGTGGAGTGACCCCACTTCCGGGAGTGGGGTGACACTTCCTGGAGTGGGCTGACCATTCCGGGAATGGGGTGACCCTTCCGGGAGAGGGGGGCCCGCTTCAGGGGATGGGGTGACCCTTCCGGGAGTGGGGTGAACCTTCCGGGAGTGGGGTGTCCCTTCCGGGAGTGGGGTGACCCAACCGGGAGTGGGGTGTCCCTTCCGGGAGTGGGGTGACCCCCCTTCTGGGAATGGGGTGACCTTTCCGGGAGTGGGGTGACCCTTCCGGGAGTGGGGTGACCCTTCCGGGAGGGGGCTGACCCTTGCGGGAGTGGGGTGACTCTTCCAGGAGTGGGGTGACCCTTCCGGGAGTGGGGTGACCCTTCCGGGAGTGGAGTGACCCTTCCGGGAGTGGGTTGGCCCCCCTTCCGGGAGTGGGCTGACCATTCCGGGAGTGTTGTGACACTTCCGGGAGTGGGGTGACCCTTCCCGGAGTGGGGTGACTCTTCCGGGAGTGGGGTGACTCTTTCGGGAGTGGGGTGGCACTTCCGGGAGCGCGGTGAGCCTTGCGGGAGTGGGGTGACCCTTCCGGGAGTGGGGTGACCCTTCCGGGAGTGGGGTGACCCTTCCGGGAGTGGAGTGAACACCTTCCGGGAGTGGGGTGACACTTCCGGGAGTGGGGTGACCCTTCCGGGAGTGGGGTGACCCATCCGGGAGTGGGGTGACCCTTCCGGGAGTGGGGTAACCCTTCTGGGAGTGCGGTGACCCTTCCGGGAGTGGGGTGACCCTTTCGGGAGTGCGGTGACTCTTCCGGGAGTGGGGTGACCATTCCGGGAGTGGGGTGACCCTTCCAGGAGTGGGTTGACCCTTCCAGGAGTGGGGTGACCCTTGCGGGAATAGGGTGACCGTTCCGGGAGTGGGGTGACACTTCCGGGAGTGGGCTGACCCTTCCGGGAGTGGGGTGACCCTTCCAGGTATGGGGTGAGCCTTCCGGGAGTGGGGTGACCCCCCTTCTGGGAGTGGGGTGACCTTTCCGGGAGTGGGGTAACCCTTCCGGGAGTGGGGTGACCCATCCGTGAGTGGGGTGACACTTCCGGGAGTGGGGTAACCCTTCCGGGAGTGGGGTGACACTTCCGGGAGTGGGGTGACCATTCCGGGAGTGGGGTGAATCTTCCGCGAGTGGGTTGACCCTTCCAGGAGTGGGGTGACCCTTGCGGGAATAGGGTGACCGTTCCGGGAGTGGGGTGACACTTCCGTGAGTGGGGTGACCCTTCCGGGATAGGGTGACCCTTCCAGGTGTGGGTTGACACTACCGGGAGTGGGGTGACCCTTCCGGGAGTGGGGTGACCCTTTCGGGAGTGCGGTGACTCTTCCGGGAGTGGGGTGATCTTTCCGGGATTGGGGTGACCCTTCCGGGAGTGGGGTGACCCCCCTTCTGGGAATGGGGTGACCTTTCCGGGAGTGGTGTGACCCTTCCGGGAGTGGGGGGACCCTTCCGGGAGGGGGCTGACCCTTGCGGGAGTGGGGTGACTCTTCCAGGAGTGGGGTGACCTTTCCGGGAGTGGAGTGAACACCTCCCGGGAGTGGGGTGACACTTCCGGGAGTGGGGTGACCCTTCCGGGAGCGCGGTGACCCTTGCGGGAGTGGGGTGACCCTTCCGGGAGTGGGGTGACCCTTCCGGGAGTGGGGTGACCCTTCCGGGAGTGGGGTGACCCTTCCGGGAGTGGGGTGACCCTTCCGGGAGTGGAGTGAACACCTTCCGGGAGTGGGGTGACACTTCCGGGAGTGGGGTGACCCTTCCGGGAGTGGGGTGACCCATCCGGGAGTGGGGTGACCCTTCCGGGAGTGGGGTAACCCTTCTGGGAGTGCGGTGACCCTTCCGGGAGTGGGGTGACACTTCCGGGAGTGGGGTGACCCTTCCGGGAGCGCGGTGACCCTTGCGGGAGTGGGGTGACCCTTCCGGGAGTGGGGTGACCCTTCCGGGGGTGGGGTGACCCTTCCGGGAGTGGGGTGACCCTTCCGGGAGTGGGGTGACCCTTCCGGGAGTGGAGTGAACACCTTCCGGGAGTGGGGTGACACTTCCGGGAGTGGGGTGACCCTTCCGGGAGTGGGGTGACACATCCGGGAGTGGGGTGACCCTTCCGGGAGTGGGGTAACCCTTCTGGGAGTGCGGTGACCCTTCCGGGAGTGGGGTGACCCTTTCGGGAGTGCGGTGACTCTTCCGGGAGTGGGGTGACAATTCCGGGAGTGGGGTGACCCTTCCAGGAGTGGGTTGACCCTTCCAGGCGTGGGGTGACCCTTGCGGGAATAGGGTGACTGTTCCGGGAGTGGGGTGACACTTCCGGGAGTGGGCTGACCCTTCCGGGAGTGGGGTGACCCTTCCAGGTATGGGGTGAGCCTTCCGGGAGTGGGGTGACCCCCCTTCTGGGAGTGGGGTGACCTTTCCGGGAGTGGGGTGACCCTTCCGGGAGTGGGTTGACCCTTCCGGGAGGGGGCTGACCCTTGCGGGAGTGGGGTGACTCTTCCAGGAGTGGGGTGACACTTCCGGGAGTGGGGTGACCCTTCCGGGAGTGGAGTGACCCTTCCGGGAGTGGGCTGGCCCCCCTTCCGGGAGTGGGCTGACCATTCCGGGAGTGTTGTGACACTTCCGGGAGTGGGGTGACCCTTCCCGGAGTGGGGTGACTCTTCCGGGAGTGGGGTGACTCTTCCGGGAGTGGGGTGGCACTTCCGGGAGCGCGGTCACCCTTGCGGGAGTGGGGTGACCCTTCCGGGAGTGGGGTGACCCTTCCGGGAGTGGAGTGAACACCTTCCGGAAGTGGGGTGACCCTTCCGGGAGTGGGGTGACCCTTCCGGGAGTGGGGTGACCCTTCCGGGAGTGGAGTGAACACCTTCCGGGAGTGGGGTGACACTTCCGGGAGTGGGGTGACCCTTCCGGGAGTGGGGTAACCCTTCCGGGAGTGGGGTGACCCATCCGTGAGTGGGGTGACACTTCCGGGAGTGGGGTAACCCTTCCGGGAGTGGGGTGACACTTCCGGGAGTGGGGTGACCATTCCGGGAGTGGGGTGAATCTTCCGCGAGTGAGTTGACCCTTCCAGGAGTGGGGTGACCCTTGCGGGAATAGGGTGACCGTTCCGGGAGTGGGGTGACACTTCCGTGAGTGGGGTGACCCTTCCGGGATAGGGTGACCCTTCCAGGTGTGGGTTGACACTTCCGGGAGTGGGGTGACCCTTCCGGGAGTGGGGTGACCCTTTCGGGAGTGCGGTGACTCTTCCGGGAGTGGGGTGATCTTTCCGGGATTGGGGTGACCCTTCCGGGAGTGGGGTGACCCCCCTTCTGGGAATGGGGTGACCTTTCCGGGAGTGGTGTGACCCTTCCGGGAGTGGGGGGACCCTTCCGGGAGGGGGCTGACCCTTGCGGGAGTGGGGTGACTCTTCCAGGAGTGGGATGACCTTTCCGGGAGTGGAGTGAACACCTCCCGGGAGTGGGGTGACACTTCCGGGAGTGGGGTGACCCTTCCGGGAACGCGGTGACCCTTGCGGGAGTGGGGTGACCCTTCCGGGAGTGGGGTGACCCTTCCGGGAGTGGGGTGACCCTTCCGGGAGTGGGGTGACCCTTCCGGGAGTGGGGTGACCCTTCCGGGAGTGGAGTGAACACCTTCCGGGAGTGGGGTGACACTTCCGGGAGTGGGGTGACCCTTCCGGGAGTGGGGTGACCCATCCGGGAGTGGGGTGACCCTTCCGGGAGTGGGGTAACCCTTCTGGGAGTGCGGTGACCCTTCCGGGAGTGGGGTGACCCTTTCGGGAGTGCGGTGACTCTTCCGGGAGTGGGGTGACAATTCCGGGAGTGGGGTGACCCTTCCAGGAGTGGGTTGACCCTTCCAGGAGTGGGGTGACCCTTGCGGGAATAGGGTGACCGTTCCGGGAGTGGGGTGACACTTCCGGGAGTGGGCTGACCCTTCCGGGAGTGGGGTGACCCTTCCAGGTATGGGGTGAGCCTTCCGGGAGTGGGGTGACCCCCCTTCTGGGAGTGGGGTGACCTTTCCGGGAGTGGGGTGACCCTTCCGGGAGTGGGGTGACTCTTCCAGGAGTGGGGTGACACTTCCGGGAGTGGGGTGACCCTTCCGGGAGTGGGCTGACCCTTCTGGCAGTGGGGTGACCCGCCCGGGAGTGTGGTGACACTTCCGGGAGTGGGGTGACACTTCCGGGAATGTGATGATGTTTCCTGGAGTGGGGTGACCCTTGCGGTAGTGGGGTGCCACTTGCGGGCGTGGGGAGACCCTTGCGGGAGTCTGGTGACCCTTTCGGGAGTGGGCTGACCCTTCTGGGAATGGTGTAACCCTTGCGGGAGTGGGGTGTCCCTTCCGGGCATGAGTTAACCCTTCCGGGAGTGTGGTTACCCTTCTGGGTGTGGGGTGACCCTTCCGGGAGTCGGCTGACCCTCCGGGAGTGGGTAGACCCTTCCGGGATTGGGGTGACGCTTCCGGGAGTGGAATGACCCCACTTCCGGGAGTGGGGTGACACTTCCTGGAGTGGGCTGACCATTCCGGGAGTGGGGTGACCCTTCCGGGAGTGGGGGCCCCCCTTCCGGGGATGGGGTGACCCTTCCGGGAGTGGGGTGTCCCTTCCGGGAGTGGGGTGACCCCCCTTCTGGGAGGGGGCTGACACTTGCGGGAGTGGGGTGACTCTTCCAGGAGTGGGGTGACCCTTCCGGGAGTGGGGTGACCCTTCCGGGAGTGGAGTGAACACCTTCCGGGAGTGGGGTGACACTTCCGGGTGTGGGGTGACCCTTCCGGGAGTGGGGTGACCCATCCGGGAGTGGGGTGACCCTTCCGGGAGTGGGGTAACCCTTCCGGGAGTTGGGTGACTCTTCCGGGAGTGGGGTGACCCTTTCGGGAGTGCGGTGACTCTCCCGGGTGTGGGTTGACCATTCCGGGAGTGGGGTGACCCTTCCGGGAGTGGGTTGACCCTTCCAGGAGTGGAGTGACCCTTGCGGGAATAGGGTGACCGTTCCGGGAATGGGGTGACACTTCCGTGAGTGGGGTGACCCTTCCAGGTGTGGGGTGAGCCTTCTGGGAGTGGGGTGACCCCCCTTCTGGGAGTGGGGTGACCTTTCCGGGAGTGGGGTGACCCTTCCGGGAGTGGGTTGACCCTTCCGGGAGGGGGCTGACCCTTGCGGGAGTGGGGTGACTCTTCCAGGAGTGGGATGACACTTCCGGGAGTGGGGTGACCCTTCCAGGAGTGGAGTGACCCTTCCGGGAGTGGGGTGGGTTGACGCTTCTGGGAGTGGGCTGACACTTGCGGGAGTGGGGTGACTCTTCCGGGAGTGGGGTGACTCTTCCGGGAGTGTGGTGGCACTTCCGGGAGCGCGGTGGCCCTTGCGGGGGTGGGGTGACCCTTCCGGGAGTGGGGTGACCCTTCCGGGAGTGGGGTGATCCTTCCGGGAGTGGAGTGAACACCTTCCGGGAGTGGGGTGTCACTTCCGGGAGTGGGGTGACCCTTCCGGGAGTGGGGTGACCCTTCTGGGAGTGGGGTGACCCTTCCGGGAGTGGGGTAACCCTTCCGGGAGTGGGGTGACCCTTCCGGGAGTGGGGTGACCCTTTCGGGAGTGGGGTGACCCTTCCGGGAGTGGGGTGACCCTTTCGGGAGTGCGGTGACTCTTCCGGGAGTGGGGTGACCACTCCGGGATTGGGGTGACCCTTCCGGGAGTGGGGTGACCCCCCTTCTGGGAATGGGGTGACCTTTCCGGGAGTGGGGTGACCCTTCCGGGAGTGGGGGGACCCTTCCGGGAGGGGGCTGACCCTTGCGGGAGTGGGGTGACTCTTCCAGGAGTGGGTTGACCCTTCCGGGAGTGGGGTGACCCTTCCGGGAGTGGGGTGACCCTTTCGGGAGTGCAGTGACTCTTCCGGGAGTGGGGTGACCATTCCGGTAGTGGAGTGACCCTTCCGGGAGTGGGGTGTCCCTTCCGGGAGTGGGGTGACACACCTTCTGGGAATGGGGTGACCTTTCCGGGAGTGGGGTGACCCTTCCGGGAGTGGGGTGACCCTTCCGGGCGTGGGTGACCCTTCCGGGAGTGGGGTGACTCTTGCGGGAGTGTGCTGACCATTCCGGGAGTGGGGTGACTCTTCCGGGAGTGGGGTGACCCTTCCGGGAGGGTGGTGACCCTTCCGGGAGTGGGGTGACCCTTCCGGGAGTGGGGTGTCCCTTCCAGGAGAGGGGTGACACTTCCGGGAGTGGGGTGACCCTTCCGTGAGTGGGGTGACCCTTCCGGGATTGCGGTGACCCTTCCGGAATGGATTGATGTAACCCCCCATCCGAGAGTAGGGTGACCCATCCGGGAGTGGGGTTAGCCTTCTGGGAGTTAGGTAACCCTTCCGGGAGTGGGGTGACCCTTCCGGGACTGGGGTGACCCTTTCGGGAGTGGGGTGACCCTTCCGGGAGTGGGGTGACCCTTTCGGGAGTGGGGTGACCCTTCCGGGAGTGGTGTGACCCTTCCTGGAATGGGGTGACCCTTGCGGGAGTTGGGTGATCCCCCTTCCGGGAGTGGGATGACCCTTCCGGGAGTGGTGTGACCCTTCCGGGACTGGGGTGACCCTTGTGGGAGTTGGGTGATCCCACTTCCGGGAGTGGGATGACCCTTCTGGGAGTGGGGTGACCCTTCCGGGTGTGGGGTGACACTTGTGGGAGTGGGGTGACCCTTCCGGGTGTGGGGTGACCCCCGTGGGAGAGGGGTGACCCTTCCAGAGTGTTGTGACCCTTCCGGTAGTGGGGTAACCCTTGCGGGAGGGAGGTGACCCTACCGGGAGTGGGGTGACACTTCCGGGAGTGGGGTGACCCTTGTGGGAGTGGGGTGTCCCTTCCGGGCATGGGTTAACCCTTCCGGGAGTGGGGTGACCCTCCTTCCTGGAGTGCGGTGACCCTTCCGGGAGTGTGGTTACCCTTCCGGGAGTGGGGTGACCCTTCCGGGAGTGGGGTAACCCTTCCGGGTGTGGGGTGACCCTTCCGGGAGTGGGCTGACCTTTCCGGGAGTGGGTAGACCCTTCCGGGAGTGGGGTGACGCTTCCGGGAGTGGAGTGACCCCACTTCCGGGAGTGGGGTGACACTTCCTGGAGTGGGCTGACCATTCCGGGAATGGGGTGACCCTTCCGGGAGAGGGGGGCCCCCTTCAGGGGATGGGGTGACCCTTCCGGGAGTGGGGTGAACCTTCCGGGAGTGGGGTGTCCCTTCCGGGAGTGGGGTGACCCAACCGGGAGTGGGGTGTCCCTTCCGGGAGTGGGGTGACCCCCCTTCTGGGAATGGGGTGACCTTTCCGGGAGTGGGGTGACCCTTCCGGGAGTGGGGTGACCCTTCCGGGAGGGGGCTGACCCTTGCGGGAGTGGGGTGACTCTTCCAGGAGTGGGGTGACCCTTCCGGGAGTGGGGTGACCCTTCCGGGAGTGGAGTGACCCTTCCGGGAGTGGGTTGGCCCCCCTTCCGGGAGTGGGCTGACCATTCCGGGAGTGTTGTGACACTTCCGGGAGTGGGGTGACCCTTCCCGGAGTGGGGTGACTCTTCCGGGAGTGGGGTGACTCTTTCGGGAGGTGGGGTGGCACTTCCGGGAGCGCGGTGAGCCTTGCGGGAGTGGGGTGACCCTTCCGGGAGTGGGGTGACCCTTCCGGGAGTGGGGTGACCCTTCCGGGAGTGGGGTGACCCTTCCGGGAGTGGAGTGAACACCTTCCGGGAGTGGGGTGACACTTCCGGGAGTGGGGTGACCCTTCCGGGAGTGGGGTGACCCATCCGGGAGTGGGGTGACCCTTCCGGGAGTGGGGTAACCCTTCTGGGAGTGCGGTGACCCTTCCGGGAGTGGGGTGACCCTTTCGGGAGTGCGGTGACTCTTCCGGGAGTGGGGTGACCATTCCGGGAGTGGGGTGACCCTTCCAGGAGTGGGTTGACCCTTCCAGGAGTGGGGTGACCCTTGCGGGAATAGGGTGACCGTTCCGGGAGTGGGGTGACACTTCCGGGAGTGGGCTGACCCTTCCGGGAGTGGGGTGACCCTTCCAGGTATGGGGTGAGCCTTCCGGGAGTGGGGTGATCCCCTTCTGGGAGTGGGGTGACCTTTCCGGGAGCGGGGTGACCCTTCCGGGAGTGGGTTGACCCTTCCGGGAGGGGGCTGACCCTTGCGGGAGTGGGGTGACTCTTCCAGGAGTGGGATGACCCTTCCCGGAGTGGGTTGACACTTCCGGGAGTGGAGTAACCCTTCCGGGAGTGGGCTGACCCTTCTGGCAGTGGGGTGACCCGCCCGGGAGTGTGGTCACACTTGTGGGAGTGGGGTGACCCTTCCGGGTGTGGGGTGACCCCCGTGGGAGAGGGGTGACCCTTCCAGAGTGTTGTGACCCTTCCGGTAGTGGGGTAACCCTTGCGGGAGGGAGGTGACCCTACCGGGAGTGGGGTGACACTTCCGGGAGTGGGGTGACCCTTGCGGGAGTGGGGTGTCCCTTCCGGGCATGGGTTAACCCTTCCGGGAGTGGGGTGACCCTCCTTCCTGGAGTGCGGTGACCCTTCCGGGAGTGTGGTTACCCTTCTGGGTGTGGGGTGACCCTTCCGGGAGTCGGCTGACCCCTCCGGGAGTGGGTAGACCCTTCCGGGAGTGGGGTGACGCTTCCGGGAGTGGAATGACCCCACTTCCGGGAGTGGGGTGACACTTCCTGGAGTGGGCTGACCATTCCGGGAGCGGGGTGACCCTTCCGGGAGGGGGGGCACCCCTTCCGGGGATGGGGTGACCCTTCCGGGAGTGGGGTGATCCTACCGGGAGTGGGGTGACCCTTCCAGGAGTGGAGTGACCCTTCCGGGAGTGGGCTGGCCCCCCTTCCGGGAGTGGGCTGACCATTCCGGGAGTGTTGTGACATTTCCGGGAGTGGGGTGACCCTTCCCGGAGTGGGGTGACTCTTCCGGGAGTGGGGTGACACTTCCGGGAGTGGGGTGACCCTTCCGGGCGTGGGGTGACACTTCCGGGTGTGGGGTGACCCTTCCGGGAGTGGAGTGAACACCTTCCGGGAGTGGGGTGACACTTCCGGGTGTGGGGTGACCCTTCCGGGAGTGGGGTGACCCATCCGGGAGTGGGGTGACCCTTCCGGGAGTGGGGTAACCCTTCCGGGAGTGGGGTGACTCTTCCGGGAGTGGGGTGACCCTTTCGGGAGTGCGGTGACTCTCCCGGGTGTGGGGTGACCATTCCGGGAGTGGGGTGACCCTTCCGGGAGCGGGTTGACCCTTCCAGGAGTGGAGTGACCCTTGCGGGAATAGGGTGACCGTTCCGGGAATGGGGTGACACTTCCGTGAGTGGGGTGACCCTTCCAGGTGTGGGGTGAGCCTTCCGGGAGTGGGGTGACCCCCCTTCTGGGAGTGGGGTGACCTTTCCGGGAGTGGGGTGACCCTTCCGGGAGTGGGTTGACCCTTCCGGGAGGGGGCTGACCCTTGCGGGAGTGGGGTGACTCTTCCAGGAGTGGGATGACACTTCCGGGAGTGGGGTGACCCTTCCAGGAGTGGAGTGACCCTTCCGGGAGTGGGGTGGGTTGACGCTTCTGGGAGTGGGCTGACACTTGCGGGAGTGGGGTGACTCTTCCGGGAGTGGGGTGACTCTTCCGGGAGTGTGGTGGCACTTCCGGGAGCGCGGTGGCCCTTGCGGGGGTGGGGTGACCCTTCCGGGAGTGGGGTGACCCTTCCGGGAGTGGGGTGACCCTTCCGGGAGTGGGGTGACCCGTCCGGGAGTGGAGTGAACACCTTCCGTGAGTGGGGTGTCACTTCCGGGAGTGGGGTGACCCTTCCGGGAGTGGGGTGACCCTTCTGGGAGTGGGGTGACCCTTCCGGGAGTGGGGTAACCCTTCCGCGAGTCGGGTGACCCTTCCGGGAGTGGGGTGACCCTTTCGGGAGTGCAGTGACTCTTCCGGGAGTGGGGTGACCATTCCGGGAGTGGGGTGACCCTTCCGGGAGTGGGGTGTCCCTTCCGGGAGTGGGGTGACACACCTTCTGGGAATGGGGTGACCTTTCCGGGAGTGGGGTGACCCTTCCGGGAGTGGGGTGACCCTTCCGGGCGTGGGTGACCCTTCCGGGAGTGGGGTGACTCTTGCGGGAGTGTGCTGACCATTCCGGGAGTGGGGTGACTCTTCCGGGAGTGGGGTGACCCTTCCGGGAGGGTGGTGACCCTTCCGGGAGTGGGGTGACACTTCCGGGAGTGGGGTGACCCTTCCAGGAGAGGGGTGACACTTCCGGGAGTGGGGTGACCCTTCCGTGAGTGGGGTGACCCTTCCGGGATTGCGGTGACCCTTCCGGAATGGATTGATGTAACCCCCCATCCGAGAGTAGGGTGACCCATCCGAGAGTGGGGTTAGCCTTCTGGGAGTTAGGTAACCCTTCCGGGAGTGGGGTGACCCTTCCGGGACTGGTGTGACCCTTTCAGGAGTGGGGTGACCCTTCCGGGAGTGGGGTGACCCTTTCGGGAGTGGGGTGACCCTTCCGGGAGTGGTGTGACCCTTCCTGGAATGGGGTGACCCTTGCGGGAGTTGGGTGATCCCCCTTCCGGGAGTGGGATGACCCTTCCGGGACTGGGGTGACACTTGTGGGAGTTGGGTGATCCCACTTCCGGGAGTGGGATGACCCTTCTGGGAGTGGGGTGAACCTTTCGGGAGTGGGGTGACACTTGTGGGAGTGGGGTGACCCTTCCGGGTGTGGGGTGACCCTCGTGGGAGAGGGGTGACCCTTCCAGAGTGTTGTGACCCTTCCGGTAGTGGGGTGACACTTCCGGGAGTGGGGTAACCCTTGCGGGAGTGGGGTGACCCTACCGGGAGTGGGGTGACCCATCCGGGAGTGGAGTGACCCTTCCGGGAGTGGGGTGACCCTTCTGGGAATGGTGTGACCCTTGCGGGAGTGGGGTGTCCCTTCCGGGCATGGGTTAACCCTTCCGGGAGTGGGGTGACCCTCCTTCCTGGAGTGCGGTGACCCTTCCGGGAGTGTGGTTACCCTTCCGGGAGTGGGGTGACCCTTCCGGGAGTGGGGTAACCCTTCCGGGTGTGGGGTGACCCTTCCGGGAGTGGGCTGACCCTTCCGGGAGTGGGTAGACCCTTCCGGGAGTGGGGTGACGCTTCCGGGAGTGGAGTGACCCCACTTCCGGGAGTGGGGTGACGCTTCCTGGAGTGGGCTGACCATTCCGGGAGTGGGGTGACCCTTCCAGGAGTGGGGGCCCCCCTTCAGGGGATGGGGTGACCCTTCCGGGAGTGGGGTGACTCATCCGGGAGTGGGGTGTCCCTTCCGGGAGTGGGGTGACCCCCCTTCTGGGAATGGGGTGACCTTTCCGGGAGTGGGGTTACCCTTCCGGGAGTGGGGTGACCCTTCCGGGAGGGGGCTGACCCTTGCGGGAGTGGGGTGACTCTTCCAGGAGTGGGGTGACACTTCCGGGAGTGGGGTGACCCTTCCGGGAGTGGAGTGACCCTACCGGGATTGGGTTGGCCCCCCTTCCGGGAGTGGGCTGACCATTCCGGGAGTGTTGTGACACTTCCGGGAGTGGGGTGACCCTTCCCGGAGTGGGGTGACTCCTCCGGGAGTGGGGTGACCCTTCCAGGAGTGGAGTGACCCTTCCGGGAGTGGGTTGGCCCCCCTTCCGGGAGTGGGCTGACCATTCCGGGAGTGTTGTGACACTTCCGGGAGTGGGGTGACCCTTCCCGGAGTGGGGTGACTCCTCCGGGAGTGGGGTGACTCTTTCGGGAGTGGGGTGGCACTTCCGGGAGCGCGGTGACCCTTGCAGGAGTGGGGTGACCCTTCCGGGAGTGGGGTGACCCTTCCGGGAGTGGGGTGACCCTTCCGGGAGTGGAGTGAACACCTTCCGGGAGTGGGGTGACACTTCCGGGAGTGGGGTGACCCTTCCGGGAGTGGGGTGACCCATCCGGGAGTGGGGTGACCCTTCCGGGAGTGGGGTAACCCTTCTGGGAGTGCGGTGACCCTTCCGGGAGTGGGGTGACCCTTTCGGGAGTGCGGTGACTCTTCCGGGAGTGGGGTGACCATTCCGGGAGTGGGGTGACCCTTCCAGGAGTGGGTTGACCCTTCCAGGAGTGGGGTGACCCTTGCGGGAATAGGGTGACCGTTCCGGGAGTGGGGTGACACTTCCGGGAGTGGGCTGACCCTTCCGGGAGTGGGGTGACCCTTCCAGGTATGGGGTGAGCCTTCCGGGAGTGGGGTGACCCCCCTTCTGGGAGTGGGGTGACCTTTCCGGGAGTGGGGTGACCCTTCCGGGAGTGGGTTGACCCTTCCGGGAGGGGGCTGACCCTTGCGGGAGTGGGGTGACTCTTCCAGGAGTGGGGTGACACTTCCGGGAGTGGAGTAACCCTTCCGGGAGTGGGCTGACCCTTCTGGCAGTGGGGTGACCCGCCTGGGAGTGTGGTGACACTTCCGGGAGTGGGGTGACACTTCCGGGAATGTGGTGATGTTTCCTGGAGTGGGGTGACCCTTGCGGTAGTGGGGTGCCACTTGCGGGCGTGGGGAGACCCTTGCGGGAGTCTGGTGACCCTTTCGGGAGTGGGCTGACCCTTCTGGGAATGGTGTAACCCTTGCGGGAGTGGGGTGTCACTTCCGGGCATGGGTTAACCCTTCCGGGAGTCGGCTGACCCTCCGTCCTGGAGTGCGGTGACCCTTCCCGGAGTGTGGTTACCCTTCTGGGTGTGGGGTGACCCTTCCGGGAGTCGGCTGACCCTCCGGGAGTGGGTAGACCCTTCCGGGAGTGGGGTGACGCTTCCGGGAGTGGAATGACCCCACTTCCGGGAGTGGGGTGACACTTCCTGGAGTGGGCTGACCATTCCGGGAGTGGGGTGACCCTTCCGGGAGTGGGGGCCCCCCTTCCGGGGATGGGGTGACCCTTCCGGGAGTGGGGTGACACTTCCGGGAGTGGGGTGTCCCTTCCGGGAGTGGGGTGACCCCCCTTCTGGGAGGGGGCTGACCCTTGCGGGAGTGGGGTGACTCTTCCAGGAGTGGCGTGACCCTTCCGGGAGTGGGCTGGCCCCCCTTCCGGGAGTGGGCTGACCATTCTGTGAGTGTTGTGACATTTCCGGGAGTGGGGTGACCCTTCCCGGAGTGGGGTGACACTTCCGGGAGTGGGGTGACCCTTCCGGGAGTGGGGTGACCCTTCCGGGAGTGGGGTGGCCCTTCCGGGAGTGGAGTGAACACCTTCCGGGAGTGGGGTGACACTTCCGGGTGTGGGGTGACCCTTCCGGGAGTGGGGTGACCCATCCGGGAGTGGGGTGACCCTTCCTGGAGTGGGGTAACCCTTCCGGGAGTGGAGTGACCCTTCCGGGAGTGGGGTGACCCTTCCGGGAGTGGGGTGACCCTTCCGGGAGTGGAGTGAACACCTTCCGGGAGTGGGGTGACACTTCCGGGTGTGGGGTGACCCTTCCGGGAGTGGGGTGACCCATCCGGGAGTGGGGTGACCCTTCCGGGAGTGGGGTGACCCTTCCCGGAGTGGGGTGACTCTTCCGGGAGTGGGCTGACCCTTCCGGGAGTGGGTAGACACTTCCGGGAGTGGGGTGACCCTTCTGTGGTGTATGTAACCTGTTCCACCTTAAGAGAACTTAAGCCTGTTCCACCTTAAGTGATGTACTACTTTCTCTGGCTGCTGTATACGTAATACCGGTGGTGACCACCGGTATATAAGTACTGTGTAGTGATATTGTATATTTAGTATAGTCCAGACCTCCAACTAGTAAAGACCTGTTGAAACTTTATTCTTGTAGTCTGTGTCACTAATTAATCTTAATACAACTGGAACACACAGACGTAAAACAGTGGCGACGAGTCCGATTCTTACCCTGCGGCAGTTTATATCCACGGCGGCTTCGCCCACAGAACGGGCGTCGAAGAGAGGCATCCACCCTCATCACCCTGCTGGAAGACACGTCGCGCGGCAGGCATCGAGAACCCGGAGTGCAGAAGACATCCTGAACTCGAAGCCTCCATCAGCGGCAGTCAGCTATCTTCTTTCTACCTCGATGGTGGGTAAGCCGGTCAGTGACGCGAGCAGAAAGTCGGCCGCGTTGGCTGTACAGACGGGGGGGAGGAAGACGGAGGAATAAGGGCGGTGAGATCGATCGCGACCGGAGATAAGGGCCGGGCCGCATTCGGGCCGAAAGGCGCAGCGCGGGGACATCGATCGCGGCTGGTGATAAGGGCCGGGCCGCTTTCGGGCCAAAAAGGCGCAGCGTCTGGGGCGACTGAAGGCGCGAGAGCCGCGGTGAAGGCGAACGCAGCCGGTGCTAATAACCGGGCTGCAAGAAGGGCTGCGAGGCGCGACATCGGGGAAGCGCGAATGCCCGAGGGAGCCGCGGTGAAGCGGAGACAGCGTCAGGGGAGTTACTAACCGCTGGGAAAGGGGAGCAGCAGCGGCACGCCAAACGCCATTGCAGCCAGTGGGTGAAGACCGCCAAGCGCGGGAAAACCGCCATTTTGTAGGCGGAGGACGAAGACAAGAGCGGGAAGCCGCCATCTTGGGATAAAATTTAAAAAAAAAATTAAAAATTGCAACGATGCCTAAACATGGGAACATTAATACCTTTGATAGCGACATCGAAGATTGGGCCATGTATGTAGAATGCATACAAAATTATTGTAAAGCAAATAAAATCCCAGATGCAGAGAAAGCACTAACTTTATTAAACTTAATGGGTGCGAAGACATACGGGCAATTGAAACACCTTTTATCACCAGATGAACCAACGGATAAGACGTTCGAGGAGATTGTTACTGTCCTGAAAAACCATCTAAACCCCACGCCGCTGATGCTAGCGGAACGATTTAAATTTTACAGCAGAAGGCAGCTGAAGGATGAAAGCAATGCTGAATATTTAATGGAATTGCGTAAGCTAGCAAAGTACTGTCAGTTTGGAACGGGACAAACAGACGCGCTAAGAGATAAATTTGTGTGTGGATTATTAAAAGAAGATACACAGAAGCGACTGCTCGAAGAGAATGAGCTGACGCTTGAGAAAGCGGTCACTATGGCAGCAGCACACGAAGCCGCAGCGAGAGGCACGGCAGTAATGCAGCTACGGTCACCGGAACTCAGTACAAATAAATTGGATTTGAGTACTGTAAAATGTTATCGTTGTGGAAAGACAACACACGATCAGAACCAGTGTTGGTTTAAAAACCAAGAATGTAGAACGTGTGGCAGGCTTGGCCACATAGCTAAAGTATGCCGGTCAGGAAAGAAGACCAGCAACAAAAAGTCACCGCAAGGAAAATACATAAAGGTGCACAAGGTGACAAAGACCAGTTCGAACGAACAGAAGTCAGATTCAGACGCTAGCAGTAATGAACTGGGTAGCTTAAGAGTACACAACGTTGGTAAGGATGCAGATCTCCAGACAATTTGGGTCACTCTTCAGATAGCAGGAGTCCAAGTAAAGATGGAATTGGACACTGGATCGGCATTGACGGTCATGAATAAGAAAGATTACAAAAGGTTATTCCAACATATTCCCCTACGGGATACGGAGATTATATTGAAAACATACACGGGGCAAAGAGTGTACCCCATCGGAAAGATAGAGGTAAAAGTGGTCCACAAGGGCGAAGAAAGCCAAGTAATGGACTTATATGTGCTACCTGAAGGAGGTCCACCACTACTGGGACGGGAGTGGATTAGGAAAATGAATATGGACTGGCACTCCTTAAAAGCACTAACGGTAGATTCCGGGGAAACAGATGTCAAACCTAAACGATTGTCCAAAATATTGGATGATGCTAAAGAGGTGTTCCAGCAAGGACTGGGAACACTGAAAGGAATTACGGCAAACATCAAGATTGATGAACGTGCACAACCAAAATTTTTCAAAGCCAGACCGGTACCCTATGCAATACGACCTACTGTAGAAGCGGAACTGGAAGCGCTAGAACGTTCAGGTGTACTGTCTAAGGTAGATTGGAGTGAGTGGGCTACGCCCATTGTTCCCATTATGAAACGTCCTTCGAGCAACAAGCCAGGAGAACCAGGGAAGGTTCGCATCTGTGGAGATTTCAAGATCACCGTTAATCCGGTGCTTCACACGGTGCAGTATCCGCTTCCGTGGATTGAGGATATTTTTGCTTCGTTGTCTGGCGGGAAACACTTCACCAAGATAGGCCTGGCGCAGGCGTACTTGCAGATGGAGGTTGAAGAAGAGTCACGCCAGTACCTCACGCATAGAGGTTTGTACCGGTATAATAGGCTGGTTTTTGGAGTGGCATCGGCTCCGGCAATTTGGCAGAGCGCCATGGAGCAGGTATTACAGGGAATTCCAGGCACACAATGTTACCTGGACGATATTCTGATTACAGGTGATGGTGATGAAGAACACCTCGCAAACTTGGAACTGGTGCTCAACAGACTGAAAGAGTATGGACTTAGAGTTAATCGGCAGAAATGTGAGTTCTTTCAGAAGCGGATCTCGTACTGTGGTCATGTCATTGACCGGGAGGGGCTTCATAAGTCTCCTGACAAGATAGAGGCAGTTGTAAAGGCTCCCGCTCCGGATAATGTCTCTCAGTTGAGGTCGTTTCTGGGATTGATTAACTATTACCATAAGTTTCTACCGAATCTATCCACGGTACTGCACCCGCTGAACGCTCTTTTACAGAAGGGGGTACCATGGGAATGGAGCGAAAACTGTAAGAAGGCATTTCGCAAAAGCAAAGAATTGATCACCTCAGAGGAAGTGTTGGCTCACTTCAACCCGACACTGCCTATTCGGTTGGCTTGTGATGCTTCTCCATATGGTATTGGGGCAGTACCCTCACACAAGTTGCCAAATGGCACGGAAAGGCCAGTCGCGTTTGCATCCAGATCATTGACCTCCGCTGAGCGCAACTATGCGCAGATCGATAGGGAGGCTCTCAGCCTTGTATGGGGAGTGAAGAAGTTTAATCATTACCTGCAGGGCCAAAAATTCACACTTCTGACAGACCATCAGCCGTTGGTATCCATTTTTAACCCTAAGAAGGGTGTTTCGGTGATGACAGCACAGCGACTCCAGGGATGGTCCCTTTTCCTAGGGGCACATCAATATCAAATAGAATTCAAAGGTACAAAGCAGCATGGCAATGCTGATGGGCTGTCGCGCCTGCCACTACCTGAAGCAGAAGAGACGATGAAAGTTGACCCTGTTGAGTTATTTCATTCGACCATCATCGAGTGTTTACCAGTCACCGATGCAAGTATTGAAAGAGAAACCAGGAACGACCCGACACTGTCCCGAGTTTACGAGGTGACAGTGAAGGGATGGCCAACACATGGTGATCCTCTGTTACCGGCATTCTCGGCAAGGCGAGACCAGCTGTCCGTCTGCCATGGTACTTTGATGTACGGGACAAGAGTGATTATTCCTCCCAAGTTACGGGAAAGAGTTCTAAAGGAACTGCATGAAGGTCATCTGGGGGGAGTTAAGATGAAAAGTCTTGCTCGGGCTTATGTATGGTGACCGGGCATTGACCAACAGATAGAGGAGTTGACAAAAAGCTGCGCTGGGTGCCAAAAAGTGCAAAATGCACCTCCGATCGCACCGCTACACCCATGGGAATGGCCTTCAGCCCCATGGCAACGCGTACATATTGACTTTGCTGGTCCATTCATGGACTCCATGTTCCTAATTGCGGTGGACGCACATTCCAAATGGCCAGAAGTGATCAAGATGAATACCACTACTTCAGAAAAGACAATTGCGGTGTTAAGAACAATATTCGCAAGGAACGGATTGCCAGAACAGATATGTTCGGACAACGGACCACAGTTCGTGTCGGAAGAATTCCAAAAATTCTTAAAGAAGAATGGGGTGAAACATTATACCTCTGCCCCATATCATCCGGCGACAAACGGGTTGGCCGAGAGATTTGTCCAAACATTCAAAAAGGCAATAAAGGCCATGAACGATGATCAGATTCCGTTACAACACAAGGTGGACAATTTCCTAATGGCATATCGAAACGCCGCTCATGCAGTGACTAACCAAAGTCCTGCCATGATGTTTTATAACAGGAGGTTGCGGTCCAGGTTGGACTTGTTAAAACCAAATGTGCGGAGGGAAGTGGAAAACAAACAGTTCCGGCATATTAATAACAAGTCCACTCGAAGTTTCAACGTAGGACAACCAGTGTTGGCAAGGGGCTATGGAAACGAAAAATGGCAGTCCGGAACAATTCGGGCCAGACAAGGACCTCTGATGTACACAGTAGATATTGGTAACAATGTGATAAGGCGTCATGCGGATCAACTGGTAGAATCAAGAGCAAGGGTCGAACCCATGGTTGCGACAGAGACAACTGTGGAAGACGTTAATGAACCTGAAGCATCTACCTCGGCAGGGACTATACCTGATGATGACGTCCAATACATAGGAAACCAACAAGAAGAGTCACCTCAGCAACAAGAATCAGAGACCACTGAAAGGCATTATCCAAACCGAATCAGAAGGCCTCCTGAGAGACTGAACCTTTGAACTGTTTATACCTGAAGTTATATATGTATATATGTTATTATGTTATGTTAAATGGGGATATGACTGTTAAGCTAAAAAGGGAGGATTGTGGTGTATGTAACCTGTTCCACCTTAAGAGAACTTAAGCCTGTTCCACCTTAAGTGATGTACTACTTTCTCTGGCTGCTGTATACGTAATACCGGTGGTGACCACCGGTATATAAGTACTGTGTAGTGATATTGAATTTAGTATAGTCCAGACCTCCAACTAGTAAAGACCTGTTGAAACTTTATTCTTGTAGTCTGTGTCAGTAATTAATCTTAATACAACTGGAACACACAGACTTAACACCTTCCAGGTGTGGGGTGAGCCTTCCGGGAGTGGGGTGACCTTTCCGGAAGTGGGGTGACCCTACCGGGAGTGGGGTGACCCATCCGGGAGTGGAGTGACCCTTCCGGGAGTGGGGTGACCCTTCTGGGAATGGTGTGACCCTTGCGGGAGTGGGGTGTCCCTTCCGGGCATGGGTTAACCCTTCCGGGAGTGGGGTGACCCTCCTTCCTGGAGTGCGGTGACCCTTCCGGGAGTGTGGTTACCCTTCCGGGAGTGGGGTGACCCTTCCGGGAGTGGGGTAACCCTTCCGGGTGTGGGGTGACCCTTCCGGGAGTGGGCTGACCCTTCCGGGAGTGGGTAGACCCTTCCGGGAGTGGGGTGACGCTTCCGGGAGTGGAGTGACCCCACTTCCGGGAGTGGGGTGACGCTTCCTGGAGTGGGCTGACCATTCCGGGAGTGGGGTGACCCTTCCAGGAGTGGGGGCCCCCCTTCAGGGGATGGGGTGACCCTTCCGGGAGTGGGGTGACTCATCCGGGAGTGGGGTGTCCCTTCCGGGAGTGGGGTGACCCCCCTTCTGGGAATGGGGTGACCTTTCCGGGAGTGGGGTTACCCTTCCGGGAGTGGGGTGACCCTTCCGGGAGGGGGCTGACCCTTGCGGGAGTGGGGTGACTCTTCCAGGAGTGGGGTGACACTTCCGGGAGTGGGGTGACCCTTCCGGGAGTGGAGTGACCCTACCGGGATTGGGTTGGCCCCCCTTCCGGGAGTGGGCTGACCATTCCGGGAGTGTTGTGACACTTCCGGGAGTGGGGTGACCCTTCCCGGAGTGGGGTGACTCCTCCGGGAGTGGGGTGACCCTTCCAGGAGTGGAGTGACCCTTCCGGGAGTGGGTTGGCCCCCCTTCCGGGAGTGGGCTGACCATTCCGGGAGTGTTGTGACACTTCCGGGAGTGGGGTGACCCTTCCCGGAGTGGGGTGACTCCTCCGGGAGTGGGGTGACTCTTTCGGGAGTGGGGTGGCACTTCCGGGAGCGCGGTGACCCTTGCAGGAGTGGGGTGACCCTTCCGGGAGTGGGGTGACCCTTCCGGGAGTGGGGTGACCCTTCCGGGAGTGGAGTGAACACCTTCCGGGAGTGGGGTGACACTTCCGGGAGTGGGGTGACCCTTCCGGGAGTGGGGTGACCCATCCGGGAGTGGGGTGACCCTTCCGGGAGTGGGGTAACCCTTCTGGGAGTGCGGTGACCCTTCCGGGAGTGGGGTGACCCTTTCGGGAGTGCGGTGACTCTTCCGGGAGTGGGGTGACCATTCCGGGAGTGGGGTGACCCTTCCAGGAGTGGGTTGACCCTTCCAGGAGTGGGGTGACCCTTGCGGGAATAGGGTGACCGTTCCGGGAGTGGGGTGACACTTCCGGGAGTGGGCTGACCCTTCCGGGAGTGGGGTGACCCTTCCAGGTATGGGGTGAGCCTTCCGGGAGTGGGGTGACCCCCCTTCTGGGAGTGGGGTGACCTTTCCGGGAGTGGGGTGACCCTTCCGGGAGTGGGTTGACCCTTCCGGGAGGGGGCTGACCCTTGCGGGAGTGGGGTGACTCTTCCAGGAGTGGGGTGACACTTCCGGGAGTGGAGTAACCCTTCCGGGAGTGGGCTGACCCTTCTGGCAGTGGGGTGACCCGCCTGGGAGTGTGGTGACACTTCCGGGAGTGGGGTGACACTTCCGGGAATGTGGTGATGTTTCCTGGAGTGGGGTGACCCTTGCGGTAGTGGGGTGCCACTTGCGGGCGTGGGGAGACCCTTGCGGGAGTCTGGTGACCCTTTCGGGAGTGGGCTGACCCTTCTGGGAATGGTGTAACCCTTGCGGGAGTGGGGTGTCACTTCCGGGCATGGGTTAACCCTTCCGGGAGTCGGCTGACCCTCCGTCCTGGAGTGCGGTGACCCTTCCCGGAGTGTGGTTACCCTTCTGGGTGTGGGGTGACCCTTCCGGGAGTCGGCTGACCCTCCGGGAGTGGGTAGACCCTTCCGGGAGTGGGGTGACGCTTCCGGGAGTGGAATGACCCCACTTCCGGGAGTGGGGTGACACTTCCTGGAGTGGGCTGACCATTCCGGGAGTGGGGTGACCCTTCCGGGAGTGGGGGCCCCCCTTCCGGGGATGGGGTGACCCTTCCGGGAGTGGGGTGACACTTCCGGGAGTGGGGTGTCCCTTCCGGGAGTGGGGTGACCCCCCTTCTGGGAGGGGGCTGACCCTTGCGGGAGTGGGGTGACTCTTCCAGGAGTGGCGTGACCCTTCCGGGAGTGGGCTGGCCCCCCTTCCGGGAGTGGGCTGACCATTCTGTGAGTGTTGTGACATTTCCGGGAGTGGGGTGACCCTTCCCGGAGTGGGGTGACACTTCCGGGAGTGGGGTGACCCTTCCGGGAGTGGGGTGACCCTTCCGGGAGTGGGGTGGCCCTTCCGGGAGTGGAGTGAACACCTTCCGGGAGTGGGGTGACACTTCCGGGTGTGGGGTGACCCTTCCGGGAGTGGGGTGACCCATCCGGGAGTGGGGTGACCCTTCCTGGAGTGGGGTAACCCTTCCGGGAGTGGAGTGACCCTTCCGGGAGTGGGGTGACCCTTCCGGGAGTGGGGTGACCCTTCCGGGAGTGGAGTGAACACCTTCCGGGAGTGGGGTGACACTTCCGGGTGTGGGGTGACCCTTCCGGGAGTGGGGTGACCCATCCGGGAGTGGGGTGACCCTTCCGGGAGTGGGGTGACCCTTCCCGGAGTGGGGTGACTCTTCCGGGAGTGGGCTGACCCTTCCGGGAGTGGGTAGACACTTCCGGGAGTGGGGTGACCCTTCTGTGGTGTATGTAACCTGTTCCACCTTAAGAGAACTTAAGCCTGTTCCACCTTAAGTGATGTACTACTTTCTCTGGCTGCTGTATACGTAATACCGGTGGTGACCACCGGTATATAAGTACTGTGTAGTGATATTGTATATTTAGTATAGTCCAGACCTCCAACTAGTAAAGACCTGTTGAAACTTTATTCTTGTAGTCTGTGTCACTAATTAATCTTAATACAACTGGAACACACAGACGTAAAACAGTGGCGACGAGTCCGATTCTTACCCTGCGGCAGTTTATATCCACGGCGGCTTCGCCCACAGAACGGGCGTCGAAGAGAGGCATCCACCCTCATCACCCTGCTGGAAGACACGTCGCGCGGCAGGCATCGAGAACCCGGAGTGCAGAAGACATCCTGAACTCGAAGCCTCCATCAGCGGCAGTCAGCTATCTTCTTTCTACCTCGATGGTGGGTAAGCCGGTCAGTGACGCGAGCAGAAAGTCGGCCGCGTTGGCTGTACAGACGGGGGGGAGGAAGACGGAGGAATAAGGGCGGTGAGATCGATCGCGACCGGAGATAAGGGCCGGGCCGCATTCGGGCCGAAAGGCGCAGCGCGGGGACATCGATCGCGGCTGGTGATAAGGGCCGGGCCGCTTTCGGGCCAAAAAGGCGCAGCGTCTGGGGCGACTGAAGGCGCGAGAGCCGCGGTGAAGGCGAACGCAGCCGGTGCTAATAACCGGGCTGCAAGAAGGGCTGCGAGGCGCGACATCGGGGAAGCGCGAATGCCCGAGGGAGCCGCGGTGAAGCGGAGACAGCGTCAGGGGAGTTACTAACCGCTGGGAAAGGGGAGCAGCAGCGGCACGCCAAACGCCATTGCAGCCAGTGGGTGAAGACCGCCAAGCGCGGGAAAACCGCCATTTTGTAGGCGGAGGACGAAGACAAGAGCGGGAAGCCGCCATCTTGGGATAAAATTTAAAAAAAAAATTAAAAATTGCAACGATGCCTAAACATGGGAACATTAATACCTTTGATAGCGACATCGAAGATTGGGCCATGTATGTAGAATGCATACAAAATTATTGTAAAGCAAATAAAATCCCAGATGCAGAGAAAGCACTAACTTTATTAAACTTAATGGGTGCGAAGACATACGGGCAATTGAAACACCTTTTATCACCAGATGAACCAACGGATAAGACGTTCGAGGAGATTGTTACTGTCCTGAAAAACCATCTAAACCCCACGCCGCTGATGCTAGCGGAACGATTTAAATTTTACAGCAGAAGGCAGCTGAAGGATGAAAGCAATGCTGAATATTTAATGGAATTGCGTAAGCTAGCAAAGTACTGTCAGTTTGGAACGGGACAAACAGACGCGCTAAGAGATAAATTTGTGTGTGGATTATTAAAAGAAGATACACAGAAGCGACTGCTCGAAGAGAATGAGCTGACGCTTGAGAAAGCGGTCACTATGGCAGCAGCACACGAAGCCGCAGCGAGAGGCACGGCAGTAATGCAGCTACGGTCACCGGAACTCAGTACAAATAAATTGGATTTGAGTACTGTAAAATGTTATCGTTGTGGAAAGACAACACACGATCAGAACCAGTGTTGGTTTAAAAACCAAGAATGTAGAACGTGTGGCAGGCTTGGCCACATAGCTAAAGTATGCCGGTCAGGAAAGAAGACCAGCAACAAAAAGTCACCGCAAGGAAAATACATAAAGGTGCACAAGGTGACAAAGACCAGTTCGAACGAACAGAAGTCAGATTCAGACGCTAGCAGTAATGAACTGGGTAGCTTAAGAGTACACAACGTTGGTAAGGATGCAGATCTCCAGACAATTTGGGTCACTCTTCAGATAGCAGGAGTCCAAGTAAAGATGGAATTGGACACTGGATCGGCATTGACGGTCATGAATAAGAAAGATTACAAAAGGTTATTCCAACATATTCCCCTACGGGATACGGAGATTATATTGAAAACATACACGGGGCAAAGAGTGTACCCCATCGGAAAGATAGAGGTAAAAGTGGTCCACAAGGGCGAAGAAAGCCAAGTAATGGACTTATATGTGCTACCTGAAGGAGGTCCACCACTACTGGGACGGGAGTGGATTAGGAAAATGAATATGGACTGGCACTCCTTAAAAGCACTAACGGTAGATTCCGGGGAAACAGATGTCAAACCTAAACGATTGTCCAAAATATTGGATGATGCTAAAGAGGTGTTCCAGCAAGGACTGGGAACACTGAAAGGAATTACGGCAAACATCAAGATTGATGAACGTGCACAACCAAAATTTTTCAAAGCCAGACCGGTACCCTATGCAATACGACCTACTGTAGAAGCGGAACTGGAAGCGCTAGAACGTTCAGGTGTACTGTCTAAGGTAGATTGGAGTGAGTGGGCTACGCCCATTGTTCCCATTATGAAACGTCCTTCGAGCAACAAGCCAGGAGAACCAGGGAAGGTTCGCATCTGTGGAGATTTCAAGATCACCGTTAATCCGGTGCTTCACACGGTGCAGTATCCGCTTCCGTGGATTGAGGATATTTTTGCTTCGTTGTCTGGCGGGAAACACTTCACCAAGATAGGCCTGGCGCAGGCGTACTTGCAGATGGAGGTTGAAGAAGAGTCACGCCAGTACCTCACGCATAGAGGTTTGTACCGGTATAATAGGCTGGTTTTTGGAGTGGCATCGGCTCCGGCAATTTGGCAGAGCGCCATGGAGCAGGTATTACAGGGAATTCCAGGCACACAATGTTACCTGGACGATATTCTGATTACAGGTGATGGTGATGAAGAACACCTCGCAAACTTGGAACTGGTGCTCAACAGACTGAAAGAGTATGGACTTAGAGTTAATCGGCAGAAATGTGAGTTCTTTCAGAAGCGGATCTCGTACTGTGGTCATGTCATTGACCGGGAGGGGCTTCATAAGTCTCCTGACAAGATAGAGGCAGTTGTAAAGGCTCCCGCTCCGGATAATGTCTCTCAGTTGAGGTCGTTTCTGGGATTGATTAACTATTACCATAAGTTTCTACCGAATCTATCCACGGTACTGCACCCGCTGAACGCTCTTTTACAGAAGGGGGTACCATGGGAATGGAGCGAAAACTGTAAGAAGGCATTTCGCAAAAGCAAAGAATTGATCACCTCAGAGGAAGTGTTGGCTCACTTCAACCCGACACTGCCTATTCGGTTGGCTTGTGATGCTTCTCCATATGGTATTGGGGCAGTACCCTCACACAAGTTGCCAAATGGCACGGAAAGGCCAGTCGCGTTTGCATCCAGATCATTGACCTCCGCTGAGCGCAACTATGCGCAGATCGATAGGGAGGCTCTCAGCCTTGTATGGGGAGTGAAGAAGTTTAATCATTACCTGCAGGGCCAAAAATTCACACTTCTGACAGACCATCAGCCGTTGGTATCCATTTTTAACCCTAAGAAGGGTGTTTCGGTGATGACAGCACAGCGACTCCAGGGATGGTCCCTTTTCCTAGGGGCACATCAATATCAAATAGAATTCAAAGGTACAAAGCAGCATGGCAATGCTGATGGGCTGTCGCGCCTGCCACTACCTGAAGCAGAAGAGACGATGAAAGTTGACCCTGTTGAGTTATTTCATTCGACCATCATCGAGTGTTTACCAGTCACCGATGCAAGTATTGAAAGAGAAACCAGGAACGACCCGACACTGTCCCGAGTTTACGAGGTGACAGTGAAGGGATGGCCAACACATGGTGATCCTCTGTTACCGGCATTCTCGGCAAGGCGAGACCAGCTGTCCGTCTGCCATGGTACTTTGATGTACGGGACAAGAGTGATTATTCCTCCCAAGTTACGGGAAAGAGTTCTAAAGGAACTGCATGAAGGTCATCTGGGGGGAGTTAAGATGAAAAGTCTTGCTCGGGCTTATGTATGGTGACCGGGCATTGACCAACAGATAGAGGAGTTGACAAAAAGCTGCGCTGGGTGCCAAAAAGTGCAAAATGCACCTCCGATCGCACCGCTACACCCATGGGAATGGCCTTCAGCCCCATGGCAACGCGTACATATTGACTTTGCTGGTCCATTCATGGACTCCATGTTCCTAATTGCGGTGGACGCACATTCCAAATGGCCAGAAGTGATCAAGATGAATACCACTACTTCAGAAAAGACAATTGCGGTGTTAAGAACAATATTCGCAAGGAACGGATTGCCAGAACAGATATGTTCGGACAACGGACCACAGTTCGTGTCGGAAGAATTCCAAAAATTCTTAAAGAAGAATGGGGTGAAACATTATACCTCTGCCCCATATCATCCGGCGACAAACGGGTTGGCCGAGAGATTTGTCCAAACATTCAAAAAGGCAATAAAGGCCATGAACGATGATCAGATTCCGTTACAACACAAGGTGGACAATTTCCTAATGGCATATCGAAACGCCGCTCATGCAGTGACTAACCAAAGTCCTGCCATGATGTTTTATAACAGGAGGTTGCGGTCCAGGTTGGACTTGTTAAAACCAAATGTGCGGAGGGAAGTGGAAAACAAACAGTTCCGGCATATTAATAACAAGTCCACTCGAAGTTTCAACGTAGGACAACCAGTGTTGGCAAGGGGCTATGGAAACGAAAAATGGCAGTCCGGAACAATTCGGGCCAGACAAGGACCTCTGATGTACACAGTAGATATTGGTAACAATGTGATAAGGCGTCATGCGGATCAACTGGTAGAATCAAGAGCAAGGGTCGAACCCATGGTTGCGACAGAGACAACTGTGGAAGACGTTAATGAACCTGAAGCATCTACCTCGGCAGGGACTATACCTGATGATGACGTCCAATACATAGGAAACCAACAAGAAGAGTCACCTCAGCAACAAGAATCAGAGACCACTGAAAGGCATTATCCAAACCGAATCAGAAGGCCTCCTGAGAGACTGAACCTTTGAACTGTTTATACCTGAAGTTATATATGTATATATGTTATTATGTTATGTTAAATGGGGATATGACTGTTAAGCTAAAAAGGGAGGATTGTGGTGTATGTAACCTGTTCCACCTTAAGAGAACTTAAGCCTGTTCCACCTTAAGTGATGTACTACTTTCTCTGGCTGCTGTATACGTAATACCGGTGGTGACCACCGGTATATAAGTACTGTGTAGTGATATTGAATTTAGTATAGTCCAGACCTCCAACTAGTAAAGACCTGTTGAAACTTTATTCTTGTAGTCTGTGTCAGTAATTAATCTTAATACAACTGGAACACACAGACTTAACACCTTCCAGGTGTGGGGTGAGCCTTCCGGGAGTGGGGTGACCTTTCCGGAAGTGGGCTGACCATTCCGGGAGTGGGGTGAACTTTCCTGGAGTGGGGTGACCCTTCCGATGTGGGGTGACCCTTCCGAAGTGGGGTGAGCCTTTCGGGAGTGGGGTGACCCTTCCGGAAGTGGTCTGACCATTCCGGGAGTGGGGTGAAACTTCCGGGAGTGGGGTGACCCTTTCGGGTGTGGGGTGGCACTTTCGGGAGTGGGCTTACCCTCCCGGGAGTGGGGTGACCCTTCTGGAAGTGGGGTGACCCTTCCAGGATTGCGGTAACCCTTCCGGGAGTGGAGTGGTGTGACCCCCCCTTCCGGGAGTAGGGTGGCCCTTCCGTGAGTTGGGTGACACCCCTTCCAAGAGTGGGGTGAAGCTTCCAGGAGTGCGGTTACACTCCCGGAAGTGGGGTGACCCTTCCGGGAGTGGGGTGGCCCTTCCCTTCTGGGAGTGGGGTGACCCTTCTGGGAGTGGGGTAACCCTTCCGGGAGTGGGGTGAACCCTCCGGGAGTGGGGTGACAATTGCGTGAGTTGAGTGATCTCCGTTCCGGGAGTGGGTGACCCTTCCGGGTGTATGGTGACCCTTCCGGGAGTGGGGTGACCCTTCCGGGAGTGGGGTGACCCTTCCGGGAGTGGGGTGAAGCCCCTTGCGGGAGTGGGGTGACCCTTCCGGGAGTGGGGTGACCCTTCTGGGAGTGTTGTGACACTTCTGGGAGTGGGGTGACACTACCCGGAGTGGGGTGACCCTTCCGGGAGTGGGGTGACACTTCCGGGAGTGGGGTGACCCTTCCCGGAGTGGGGTGACCCTTCCGGGATTGTTGTGACACTTCCAGGAGTGGGGTGACATTTCCGGGAGTAGGGTGACCCTTCCAGGAGTGGGCTGACCCTTCCGGGAGTGGGGTGACCCTTCCGGTAGTGGAGTGACCCCCCTTCCGGGAGTGGGGTGACCCTTCCGGGAGTGGGGTGACTCTTCCGGGAGTGGGGTGACCCTTCCGGGAGTGGGGCGACCCTTCCGGGAGTGTGGTGATCCCCCTTCCGGGAGTGGGGTGAACCTTCTGGGAGAACTTGGTTCTGAGTGTCGGTTACTTCCCTGATATCTGGAACAAAGGACTCATAACGCCCATATACAAAAGTGGGGACAAAGTCGACCCAAATAACTATCGAGGCATCTGTGTAAACAGTAACCTGGGGAAGGTATTCTGTAGTATCATAAACAAAAGACTTATAAACTTCCTTGAGGAGCACAATGTCTTGAGTAAAAGCCAAATTGGATTCCTGCCAAACTATAGAACATCAGATCATATCTTCACCCTACAGACCCTAATTGACAAACACGTTCAGCAAAACAAAAGCAAAATCTACGCATGCTTTATAGATTTCCAGAAGGCTTTCGACTCCATCTGGCACGACGGTTTATTCCTGAAACTTATCGAAAGCGGGGTAGGGGGAAAAACATATGATGTAATTAAATCAATGTATACAAACAACAAATGTGCAGTTAAAATTGGAGACAAACAAACAAAATACTTCCCACAGGGGCAGGGGGTGACGCAGGGCTCGCCCATCTCACCGACACTCTTTAATATTTACATAAATGAATTGGCAAAACTACTTGAACAATCTACAGCACCCGGCCTCACCCTATATGAATCCAAGGTTAAATTCCTCCTCTATGCAAATGACCTGGTTCTGCTGTCACCAACTAAGGAGGGTCTACAGCAGAACCTGGATCTGCTGGAGTTGTTCTGCCAGACCTAGGCCCTGACAATAAATCCCCAAAAAACCAAAATCCTTGTGTTCCAGCAAAGATCCAGACATCAGGGACCCAAAATAAATTTCACACTAGGAACAACCAAAATTGAACAAACCACTAACTACACATACTTGGGCCTAAAAATCAGTTCTACGGGAAATTTTCATTTGGCTGTGAATGAACTGAAAGAGAAAGCAAGAAGGGCTTTCTATGCCATTAAAAAATCAATCCAAATAGAAATCCCAATTAGCATTTGGCTCAAAATTTTTAAATCAGTAATTGAACCAATTGCACTCTATGGCAGTGAGGTGTGGGGACCGCTAACACAACAAGAATTTGCAAAATGGGACAAACACCCAATTGAGATCCTACATGCAGAATTCTGTAAAAGCATCCTCCGGACTCAAAGGAAAACCGTAAACAATGCATGCAGGGCAGAACTAGGCCAATATCCATTAATAATCACTATCCAAAAAAGAGCCACCAAATTTTGGAAACACCTAGAAATGAGCAACCCCCAATGTTATCATTACGAAGCCCTGAAATGCCAAGAGAGGACCATAAAGAAGAATACCCTCAGTCAACTAGTCCTGGGACTCAGTGAAGTAACTATTAACACTACTAACAAGAACCAGCCCCAGGACAGTGACAGCGTAACACAAAGAATTCGACCCAACTCAATCGTCGCTAAGCAAAAGGAAAAATATCTGTCATATTGGGCAGAAACAACAAAAACCCAAAGCAAACTCAATTGCTACTTGGCCCTAAACAGACAATACAACATGGCTGATTACCTAACCATGGTAAAGGATAGCAAACTGAGAAAAACCTTGACAATGTACAGACTTAGTGAACATAGCCTGGCGATCAAAAAAGGTCGACACAGGCAGACCCGGCTACCAAGAGAGGACAGGATATGCTCTCACTGCAGTCAGGGAGTGGTGGAGACAGAGATGCACTTCCTCACAGGTTGTAGAAAATATCAGGGCATAAGGGAGAATTTCTACCCAAAATTCACAAAAATATGCCCGGAATTCAGAAATTTGAATGATGACCAAAAACCCCCATACCTACTAGGGGAAGAGAGAAATTGTGTAACCTTAGCGGCACACTATGTTACAGCTTGCCATAAACAGAGGGACAACCACTAAATATAAGAAAAGAGTATATACAAATTATATAAATGTATATTTATACACTCAGGGATATATCTGTTTATACACTGTATGGATAGATCTGTATTTTTGTGTACAACCATGAATGTTTTTCGATGCTTTGGCAACATAAGATGTACCTTGTCATGCCAATAAAGCGATTTGAATTGAATTGAATTGAATTGAGTGGGGTGACCCTTCCGGGAGTGGGGTGACCTTACCGGCAGTGGGGTGACCCTTCCGGGAGTGGGGTGTCGCCATTTCCGGAAGTGGGGTGACCCTACCGAGAGTGAAGTGACCCTTCTGGGAGTGGGGGACCCTTCCAGGAGTGGGTGACCCCCCTTCCGGGAGTGGGGTGAACCTTCCGGGAGTGGGGTGACACTTCCGGGAGTGGGGTGACCCTTCCGGGAGTTGGGTGACCCTCCGGGAGTGGGTGACCCTACCGGGAGTGGGGTGACCCTTCCGGGAGTGGAGTGACCCTTCCGGGAGTGGGCTGACCATTCCGGGAGTGGGGTGACACTTCCGGGAGTGGGGTGACCCTTCCGGGAGTGTGGTGACCCTTCCGGGAGTGGGGTGAGCCTTACGGGACTGGGGTGACACTTCTGGGAGTGGGGTGACCATTCCGGGAGTGGGGTGACACTACCGGGAGTGGGGTGACCGTTCCAGGAGTGGGTTGAGGCTTCCAGGAGTTGCGGGGCACTTCTGGGAGTGGGGTGACTCTTCTGGGAGTGGGGTGACACTTCCGGGAGTGCGGTGACCCTTCCGGAAGTGTGGTGACCCTTCCGGGAGTGGGGTGACCTTCCGGGAGTGGGTTAACCCTTCCGGGAGGGGGCTGACTCTTCCGGGAGTGGGGTGACCCTTCCGGGAGAAAGGTGACCCTTCCTGGAGTGGGGTGACCCTCCCGGGACGGGGCTGACCCTTCCGGGAGTGGGGTGACACTTGCAGGAGTGGGGTGACCCCTCCGGGAGTGGGTGACCCTTCCGGGAGTGGGTTGACTTTTCCGGGAGTGGGGTGACCCTTCCGGGAGGGGGGTGTCCTTTCCAGGAGTGGGGTGAGCCCCCTTCCGAGAGTGGGGTAACCCTTCCAGGACTGGGGTGAACCCCCTTCCGGGAGTGGGGTGACCCTTCCGGGAGTGGGGTGACCATTCCCTTCCGGGAGAGGGGTGACCCTTCCGGGAGTGGGGTGGCCCTTCCGGGAGTGGGGTGACCCCACTTCTGGGAGTGAGGTGACCCTTCCAGGAGTGGGGTGACACTTCCGGGAGTGGGGTGACCTTTCCGGGAGTGGAGTGACCCTTCCGGGAGTGGGGTGACCATTCCGGGAGTGGGTTGACAATTCCGGGAGTGGGGTGACACTTGTGGGAGTGGGGTGACCCTTCCAGGGGTGGGGTGACACTTCCGGGAGAGGGGTGACACTTCCGGGCGTGGGTTATCACTTCCGGGAGTGGGGTGACCCCCCTTCCTGGTGTGGGGTGACCCTTCCGGGAGTGGGGTTACCGTTCCGGGAGTGGGGTGACCCTTCCGGGAGTGGGGTGACCATTCCGGGAGTGGGCTGACCGTTCCGGGAGTGGGTTGACCCTTCCGGGAGTGGGGTGACCCTTCCGGGAGAGGGGTGACCCTTCCTGGAGTGGGGTGACCCTTCCGGGAGGGGGCTGACCCTTCCGGGAGTGGGGTGACACTTGCGGGAGTGGAGTGACCCCTCCGGGAGGGGGGTGTCCCTTCCGGGAGTGGGGTGACACTTGCGGGAGTGGAGTGACCCTTCTGGGAGTCGGGTGACCCCCCTTCCGGGTGTGGGGTGACCCTTCCGGGAGTGGGGTGACCCTTCCCTTCTGGGAGAGGGGTGACCCTTCCGGGAGTGGGGTGGCCCTTCTGGGAGGGGGTGACCCCACTTCCGGGAGTGAGGTGACACTTCCGGGTGTGGGGTGACCCTTCCGGGAGTGGGGTGACCTTTCCGGGAGTGGAGTGACCCTTACAGGAGTGGGGTGACCTTTCCGGGAGTGGGTTCACAATTCCGGGAGTGGGGTGACACTTGTGGGAGTGGGGTGACCCTTCCAGGGGTGGAGTGACACTTCCGGGCGTGGGGTGACCCTTCCGGGAGTGGGGTGGCCCTTCCGGGAGTGTGGTGACCCTTCCGGGAGTGGGGTGACCCGTCCGGGAGTGGGGTGACCCTTCTGGGAGTGGGGTGACCCTTCCGGGAGTGGGGTGACCCTTCCGGGAGTGCGGTGACCCTTCCGGCAGTGGGGTGACCCGTCCGGGAGTGGGGTGACACTTCCGGGAATGTGGTGATGTTTTCTGGAGTGGGGTGACCCTTGCGTTAGTGGGGTGCCACTTGCGGGCATGGGGAGACCCTTGCGGGTGCGGGGTAACACTTCCAGGAGTGCGGTGACCCTTCCGGAAGTGGGGTGACACTTCCGGGTGTGGGGCAACGCTTGCGGGAGTCTGGTGACTGTTCCAGGAGTGGGGTGACCCTTCTGGGAATGGGGTGACCCTTCCCGGAGTGGGGTGACATTTCCGGGAGTGCAGTGACACTTCCGGGAGTGTGGTGACCCTTCAGGTAGTGGGGTGACCCTTCCGGGAGTGGGGTGACCCTTCCGGGAGTGGGGTCATACTACCGGGAGTGGGGTGTGCCTTCCGGGAGTGGGGTGACGCTTCCTGGAGTAGGGTGACACTTGCAGGAGTGGGGTGACATTTCCGGGAGTGGGGTGACCCTCCCGGGAGTGCAGTGGGGTGAACCCCCTTCCGGGAGTAGGGTGACCCTTGCGGGAGTGGGGTGAACCCCTTCCGGCAGTGGGGTGACACTTTTGGGAGTGGGGTGACCCTTCCGGGAATGGGGTGACACGGCTGGGAGTGGGGTGACACTTCCGGGTGTGCGGTGACCCTTCTGGGAGTGGAGTGACACTTCCGGGAGTGTGGTGACACTTCCGGGAGTCGGGTGACACTTCCGGGAGTGGGGTGACCCTTCCCTTCCGGGACTGGAATGACCCTTCCGGGAGTCGGGTGACACTTCCGGGAGTGGGGTGACCCTTCCCTTCCGGGAGTGGACTGACACTTCCGGGAGTCGGGTGACACTTCCGGGAGTGGGGTGACCCTTCCCGGACTGGAGTGACCCTTCCGGGAGTGGGGTGACACTTCCGGGAGTGGGGTGACCCTTGCGGGAGTGGGGTGACACTTCCGGGAGTGGAGTGACAATTCCGGGAGTGGGGTGACCCTTCCGGGAGTGTGGTGACCCTTCCGGGAGTGGGGTGACCCTTGCGGGAGTGGGGTGGCACTTCCGGAAGTGTGGTGACCCTTCCGGGAGTGGGGTGACACTTCCGGGAGTGGGGTGATCCCCCTTCCGGGAGTGGGGTGACCCTTGTGGGAGAGGGGTGACCCTTACGTGAGAGGGGTGACTCTTCCGTAAGTGGGGTGACCCTTCCGGGAGTGGGGTGAAACTTCTGGGACCGGGCTGACCCTTCCAGGCGCAGGGTGACCCCCCATTCCGGGCCCGCGTTGACACCCCCCTCTTTTCCGGGCGCGGGTTGACCCCTCCGGGAGTGGCGTGACCCCCCCTTCCGGGAGTGGGGTGACCCTTCCGGGAGTGGGGTGACACTTCCGGGAGTGGGGTGACCAGTCCGGGAGTGGGGTGACCCTTCCGGCAGTGCGGTGACCCTTCCGGCAGTGGGGTGACCCGTCCGGGAGTGTGGTGACACTTCCGGGAATGTGGTGATGTTTTCTGGAGTGGGGTGACCCTTGCGGTAGTGGGGTGCCACTTGCAGGCGTGGGGAGACCCTTGCGGGTGCAGGGTAACACTTCCGGGAGTGCGGTGACCCTTCCGGAAGTGGGCTGACACTTCCGGGTGTGGGGCGACCCTTGCGGGAGTCTGGTGACCGTTCCAGGAGTGGGGTGACCCTTCTGGGAATGGGGTGACTCTTGCGGGAGTGGGGTGTCCCTTCCGGGCATGGGTTAACCCTTCCGGGAGTGAGGTGACTCCCCTTCCTAGAGTGCGGAGACCCTTCTGGGAGTGTGGTTACCCTTCCGGGAGTGGGGTGACCCTTCCGGGAGTGGGGTAACCCTTCCGGGAGTGGGGTAACCCTTCCGGGTGTGGGGTGACCCTTCCGGGTGTGGGGTGACCCTTCCGGGAGTGGGGTAACCCTTCCGGGAGTGGGCTGACCCTTCCGGGAGTGGGCTGACCCTTCCGGGAGTGGGCTGACCCTTCCGGGAGTGGGTTGACCCTTCCAGGAGTGGGGTGACGCTTTCGGGAGTGGAGTGACCCGCCTTCCGGGAGTGGAGTGACATTTCCTGGTGTGGGCTGACCATTCCGGGAGTGGGGTGACCCTTCCGGGAGTGGGGGCCCCCCTTCCGGTGTTGGGGTGACCCTTCCGGGAGTGGGGTGAACCTTCCGGGAGTGGGGTGTCCCTTCCGGGAGTGGGGTGACCCCCTTCTGGGAGTGGGGTGACCTTTCCGGGAGTGGGGTGAGCCTTCCAGGAGTGGGGTAACCCTTCCGGGATTGGGGTGACACTTCCGGGAGTGGGGTGACACTTCCGGGAGTGGGGTGACACTTTCGGGAGTGCGGTGACCCTTCCGGGAGTGGGGTGACCATTCCGGGAGTGGGGTGACCCTTCCGGGAGTGGGTTGACCCTTCCAGGAGTGGGGTGACCCTTGCGGGAATAGGGTGACCGTTCCGGGAGTGCGGTGACACTTCCGGGAGTGGGGTGACCCTTCCAGGAGTGGGGTGACCCTTCCGGGAGTGGGGTGAACCTTCCGGGAGTGGGGTGAACCTTCCGGGAGTGGAGTGACCGTTCCGGGAGTGGGGTGAACCTTCCGGGAGTGGGGTGACACTTTCGGGAGTGGGGTGACCCTTCCAGGAGTGGGGTGACCCCTCCGGGAGTGGGGTGACCCTTCCCTTCTGGGAGTGGGGTGACACTTCTGAGATTGGGGTGACCCTTTCGTTCCGGGAGTGGGGTGACCCTTCCGGGAATGGGGTGACCCTTCCGGGAGTGGGGTGACACTTCCGGGAGTGTGGTGACACTTCCGGGAGTCGGGTGACACTTCCGGGAGTGGGGTGACCCTTCCCTTCCGGGAGTGGGGTGACACCTCCGGGAGTGGGGTGACACTTCCGGGAGTGGGGTGACCCTTCCGGGAGTGGGGTGACACTTCCGGGAGTGGGGTGATCCCCCTTCCGTAAGTGGGGTGACCCTTCCAGGAGTGGGGTGACTCTTGTGGGAGTGGGGTGACAATTCCGGGACCGAGCTGACCCTTCCGGGAGTGGGGTGAACCTTCCAGGAGCGGGCTGACCCTTCCAGGCGTGGTGTGACCCCCCGTTCCGGGCCCGCGGTGACACCCCCCTCTTTTCCGGGCGCGGGTTGACCCCTCCTGGAGTGGCGTGACCCCCCCTTCCGGGAGTGGGGTGACCCTTCTGGGAGTGGGGAGACCCTTCCGGGAGTGGGGTGACCCTTCCGGGAGTGGGGTGACCGTTCCGGCAGTGCGGTGACCCTTCCGGCAGTGGGGTGACCCGTCCGGGAGTGTGGTGACACTTCCGGGAGTGGGGTGACACTTCCGGGAATGTGGTGATGTTTTCTGGAGTGGGGTGACCCTTGCGGTAGTGGGGTGACCCGTCCGGGAGTGTGGTGACACTTCCGGGAGTGGGGTGATGTTTTCTGGAGTGCGGTGACCCTTCCGGCAGTGGGGTGACCCGTCCGGGAGTGTGGTGACACTTCCGGGAGTGGGGTGACACTTCCGGGAATGTGGTGATGTTTTCTGGAGTGGGGTGCCACTTGCAGGCGTGGGGAGACCCTTGCGGGTGCAGGGTAACACTTCCGGGAGTGCGGTGACCCTTCCGGGTGTGGGGCGACCCTTGCGGGAGTCTGGTGACCGTTCCACGAGTGGGGTGACCCTTCTGGGAATGGGGTGACTCTTGCGGGAGTGGGGTGTCCCTTCCGGGCATGGGTTAACCCTTCCGGGAGTGAGGTGCACCCCTTCCTGGAGTGCGGTGACCCTTCTGGGAGTGTGGTTACCCTTCCGGGAGTGGGGTGACCCTTCCGGGAGGGGGGTGACATTTCCTGGAGTGGGCTGACCATTCCGGGAGTGGGGTGACCCTTCCGGGAGTGGGGGCCCCCCTTCCGGGGTTGGGGTGGCCCTTCCGGGAGTGGGGTGAACCTTCCGGGAGTGGGGTGTCCCTTCCGGGAGTGGGGTGTCCCTTCCGGGAGTGGGGTGACCCCCTTCTGGGAGTGGGGTGACCTTTCCGGGAGTGGGGTGAGCCTTCCAGGAGTGGGGTGACCCTTCCGGGAGGAGGCTGACACTTGCGGGAGTGGGGTGACTCTTCCGGGAGTGGGGTGACACTTCCAGGAGTGGGGTGACCCATCCCGGAGTGGGGTGACTCTTCCGGGAATGGGGTGACACTTACGGGAGTGGGGTGACCCTTCCAGGAGTGGAGTGACCCTTCCGGGAGTGGGGTGACCCTTCCGGGAGTGGGGTGACACTTCCGGGAGTGGGGTGACTCTTCCGGGAGTGGGGTTACACTTCCGGGAGCGCGGTGACCATTGCGGGAGTGGGGTGACCCATTCGGGAGTGGGGTGACCCTTCTGGGAGTGGGGTGACCCTTCCGGGAGTGGGGTGACCCTTCCGGGAGTGGGCTGACCCTTCCGGGAGTGGGGTGACCCTTCCAGGAGTGGAGTGAACACCTTCTGGGAGTGGGGTGACACTTCCGGGAGTGGGGTGACGCTTCCGGGAGTGGGGTGACCCTTCTGGGAGTGGGGTGACCATTCCAGGAGTGGGGTAACCCTTCCGGGAGTGGGGTGACACTTCCGGGAGTGGGGTGACACTTTCGGGAGTGCGGTGACCCTTCCGGGAGTGGGGTTACCATTCCGGGAGTGGGGTGACCCTTCCGGGAGTGGGTTGACCCTTCCAGGAGTGGGGTGACCCTTGCGGGAATAGGGTGACCCTTCCGGGAGTGGGGTGACCCTTCCAGGTGTGGGGTGAGCCTTCCGGGAGTGGGGTGACCGTTCCGGAAGTGGGCTGACCATTCCGGGAGTGGGGTGAACCTTCCGGGAGTGGGGTGACACTTTCGGGAGTGGGGTGACCCTTTCAGGAGTGGGGTGACCTCCCAGGAGCGGGCTGACCCTTCCAGGCGCAGGGTGACCCCCCATTCCGGGCCCGCAGTGACTCCCCCCTCTTTTCCGGGCGCGGGTTGACCCCTCCGGGAGTGGCGTGACCCCCCCTTCCGGGAGTGGTGTGAGCCTTCCGGGAGTGGGGTGACCCTTCCGGGCGTGGGGTGACCTTTCCGGGCGTGGGGTGACACTTCCGGGCGTGGGGTGACCCTTCCGGGAGTGGGCTGACAGTTCCGGGAGCGGGGCAACACTTCCGGGAGTGGGGTGACCCTTCCGGCAGTGGGGTGACACTTCCAGGTGTGGGGTGACCCTCCTTCCGGGAGCGGGCTGGCCACTTCCGGGAGTGGGGTGACCCTTCTGGGGAGTGGGGTGACCATTCCGGATGTGGGGTGACCCTTCCGGGACTGGGGTGAGCCTTCCGGGAGTTGGGTGACCCTTCCGGGAGTGGGGTGACACTTCCGGGAGTGGGGTGACACTTCCGGGAGTGGCGTGACCCCCCTTCTGGGAGTGGGGTGACCCTTCAGGGAGTGGGTTGACCCTTGCGGGAGTGGGGTGACCCACCTTCCGGGAGTGGGGTGACCCTCCTTCCGGGAGTGGAGTGCCTCTCCTTCCGGGAGTGGGGTGACCCTCCTTCCGGGAGTGGGGTGTCCCTTCCGGGAGTGGGGTGTCCCTTCCAGGAGTGGGGGGACCCTCCTTCCGGGAGTGGGTTGACCCTTCCAGGAGTGGGGTGACCCTTCCGGGAGGGGGTGACCCTCCTTCCGGGAGTGGGGTGACCCTCCTTCCGGGAGTGGGGTTACTCTTCCGGGAGTGGGGTGACCCTGGAGTGCTGGTTACACCGGGAGTGCTGTTTACTCCGGGAGTGCTGGTTGCTCCAGGAGTGCGGGATACTCCGGGAGTGCGGGAAGCACCGTGAGTGCGGGATACACCAGGAGTGCAGGAGTGCGGGATACCCCGGGTGTGCGGGAGTGCGGGATACAAAGGACTAAGACAGAGGAAGCCCTAGAGGTGTATAAAAAGTGCAGGGGGATGTAATGATATCAGCAAATAGAGATGGTATTTGCCTGTTCGAATATGATGCCTTACCAGCATGATTGCATGTATTGATTGCTTGTGCCTGACCAGCAGACAGCATGTGACAGAGACAAGCAAGGCAGTTCACTTTTGTTTCAGTTTCATTCTAGATGCATCACCAGCATGATGTCTCCTGTAATGCTGTATAAAGAGTTGAACAGACTTTAGATTAAAAGACATTGGCCTAGAAATTCAGTTGGCTGCGCCAGGCGTTGGCACCTTAGGAGGAGCAGTTATCGAGCATTAGGCGCTTAGCACCCGGGCGCAGCGCGATCTGCGCCTCGCCCCAACTTCAGTAGACATTTAGCGCCGGCGCAAAGTCTTTGCGCGCGCTCAGCTGCGCGCGCAGGTCATGACCTCATTTCGTCGTGCAACGCCCTTTGTGCGCCCGGAACCGGAACTTCACTCACGCCGCCCCATTGTGTGCCAGGCGGCCCTAACGACTGTGAAGTGGAACGGTACACAGCCGAGGCGGGCCACGGGGAGCGCAAATTAAAGGGCACTTACCCTGCACTATAAAGGGCAGACATTTTGCAGCATTCACTCTTGTGCAACGGATTTTTGGAGAGAGACCAAGGAAGAGAGCTTACTGCTTTGGCCCAACACTAAGACAGGTCTTTTTGGCTTCAGGCCAGAGCTGTGCAATTCTCTTTGCCTTCATTGAGATCTCAGTGTTTGCCAGCATATTATGGGGGCTGCATTGGGTGCCAACGCTGAGTTTCAGCCTTATGTCGGAAGGGCTTACAGACGCTGTGAGAGAGTGGCAGCCCTGGCTAGATGCAGAGGGGGCAATAGGCGTCGCCAAGTGAGGCCTTACACACCCAGGGTATACCGCCAGCAGTTCTCCTATCTCAACATGTCTGCCGCGCAGTGTGTTAGGAGGCTGCGATTCAGAAGGGAGGTGGTTGCAGACATCTGCCAGCTGCTTCACAGAGATCTGCGTCCACAGCTGATGCGCAGGACGTCTCTGTCGGTGGCAGTGAAGGTGACGGTGGCTCTCAACTTCTATGCCACCGGCTCCTTCCAATCCGCTGCTGGGGACATCGCTAACATCTCCCAGTTCGCCGTGCATTGCTGCATCCGCCAGGTAACCAATGCCCTTTTCAGAAGGAGACGTCAATTCATCTGCTTCCCCATGACCCTGGACAAGCAGCAGCAGCGTGCAGTGGGATTTGCAAGAATAGCGGGCTTCCCCATGGTGCAGGGCGCCATTGACTGCACGCATGTGGCTTTGCGGGCACCTCTGGAGCATGCCGAGGATTACCGCAACCGGAAGGGCTACCATTCCCTCAACGTACAGCTGGTGTGTGACCACAGGCAGCGCATCCTAGCTGTCAATGCCCGCTTTCCAGGCAGCAGCCACGATGCCTTTATCCTGCGACAGACAACTATGGCTGACATGTTCCAGGCACAGCTTCACCCAAGAGGATGGCTTATCGGGGACAAAGGCTATCCTTTGTGTACCTGGCTCATGACCCCGCTCCGCGCGCCCACGACCCCTGCTGAAGAGGCATACATCAAGAGCCATCAAGCGACCAGGAACCTCATCGAACAAACAATCGGCGTCCTGAAGCAACGGTTCCACTGTCTGGATCACTCGGGGGGAGCCCTCCAGTATTCGCAGGAGCGAGTCTCCCAATTCGTCGTCGTTTGCTGCATGCTGCACAACCTGGCTATCCGCAGGACTCAGGCACTGCCACCTCACGTTGGACCACCACCTCAGGAGGAGGAGCAGGAGGAGCATGAGGAGGAGGAGGACGAGGAGTACCAGCCTAGGAGGGAGGCAGAAGGTCCAAGGGCCGCCCGTCGGCAGCTTATTGAACGTCACTTCTAGGCCCCCTGTCAGGGAATGGCTTGTGCCAATGAAAGAACATGATTGCAGCCGCTGCGCAAGCCTTCAGCCGGTTAAGGCAACAAACACTTCAAAGATCAAACATGGACAATGTGAATAAATAAAATGGTTTATTGTACAAACTCAGGGCCCTTCCCACATGAAAACCAAGAACACACGAAACCCCCAAAAAACACTCACACACATGAGTCACTCCCACAACCTGGGGAGGATTAACCAAAGATGTAAATAAAAATGGCCTCATCCTCGGCCTTCAAAAAACAACCATTCCACAAAACACAACATTTGGACACACCCTCTACTTTGTGTCCCGCGAGGGCGATGCCCTCTGCAAACTTTGCCGGCCCCTGGACGCCCTGCTGCTCCTCCTCAAAGTGAGGCCAGTGGCTGCTGCAAGGCTGGGGGAAGGCTCCTGAGGGGCACATGTCATGATGGCAGATGCCCTTGGGGGTCGGCCTAGATGAGGTCTGGCCCTTGAGGGGCCGGCTGGTGAATGCTGCAGCTGTGGCTGGCCAGCATCAGCCACTGCAGCAGCTCGTGGATGCTCCACTGGGGGAGTGGCAGTGGCGGCTGGAGGAATGGGGGCAAGCTGGCGGATGGCAGGCGCTCGCTGGTCGCCTGAGACATTGGCACTCGCCCGGGCCAGCACTGAAGCATGCGCAGCAATCTGCCGAGGGACGGACCGCTGTGCTGCTGCAGCGCGCCGGGTGCCCTGGCGATGCCGGGCTGACACAACGAGTGTGGCAGCAGTGAGTGCCCGTGTTGCCCTGTTCTGAGACCGCATCAGAGCAGCCAGTGACTGCACGGCACCACTGATCACCTGGCCAGTCGCTGCCAGAGAGGCCCCGAATTCGGTGACACTCCGAGACAGGGACTGGATGGCCTCAGGCATCCGTCCCACTACCCCCATGAGCTCCGTGTGCCGGCGCTCCGAGTCCGCGGACATGTCCTCGAGGCGGCGCAGCTCCTCGGCGTTGACCGTTCCGGACTGGAGGCCGGACTCTCCCTCTGGGGAGAAGGCCGCCGAACTGGCCGACCCTTCCTGCGTTGCTGGACGCCGCTGGGCCCAGCAATTGGACTCCCCTCCGACCCTTCCCCCCTCTGGGGAGAAGGCCGCTGAGCTTCCACCCCCTTCCCGCGTTTCTGCAGGCCACTGGTCCCAGGAGCTACATTCCCCTCCGACACTTCCGCCACGCTCCCCTCCAGGGAAGACGTCTCCCCTACAGTGACATGGCTTGCCGCAGCTGAGGGTTCCCCTGATGGGCCGCCTTCCTCTTGCTCCTCCTCCTCCTCCTCTTCTGAGGGGCTGTCACTGGCAACTTCAGGGACCTCCTCCTCACCATCTGAAAGCAGGAAGGCACAAGAGTAGCTTTAGAGTGAGGAGAGGGCGTCAGCGAGGGATGCATGAGTGGTGGCATTCAGCGCATTGGTCGGACAGTGGCAAAGGATGTAGATCTGACACGCAAGTGGGACGAGAGAGGTCCAAAAAATGATGTCCTTACCATTGGTGCCCAGAACAGGGTCGGCATCTCCAGATGCAACGGGGCCAATCACCCGGGCACCCAAGATGCGCTCCACGCGCTGTTGCAGCTCGGTGAGCGGCTGGATCTGGGGTCCGCCTCCCCCGGTCACAGTCCGGCTCCTCTTATTATTGGCCAGCTTGGCCTGCAAGAGAAAGGACGGCCTCTAAGTGCAGTGTGTAGCCCTGATCTTGTGTGCACTGCCTCCCATGGTCGAATAGCCTGGCCAGTGTGTAGCCCTGATCTTGTGTGCACTGCCTCCCATGGTCGAATAGCCTGGCCAGTGTGTTAAGTGTACAATGTGCAATTGATGTTCATGACTGACCCATAGCTGCTGCATGAGGGCTGGCCATTAGGGCTTTCAGGTCCATTTGCCCATAATGTGAGGTGCACATGCAAGGATGAGGAGGACACTGGAAAGGGTACTCACCCTGACAATCCTGGCGAGGTCATTTAGTTTCTTGCGGCATTGTACCGCGCTCCTGGGGACCTCACTGTTCGATGTCACCCTGGTGGCGACATGCCTCCAGGCTCTCCGGTAGACGCGGGCCGGCGGCTTCCTCCCATTGTCTGGGAACAAAATATGGCGTCTCTTCTCCACAGCGCTAACCAGCACCCTCAGATCAAGCTCTGAGAAGCGCTGCGCTCGTTCACGGGCCTTCTCCATACTTTGAGGCGCTATATGGGTCCAGCAGCAGTGTTCAGGCCTAGCTGGAGGGCTCCAGTGTGCAGGGCGTGGCAGCAGACCAAGTCGACCCTTCCCCCTTAAGAGCTGGCCGGCGCCAGGGTGTCTGCTGTCAATCAAGAAATGGCCGCACCTGCGCTGCGCCCGGCCTCGGCGGTATCGCTCAGCACCTCCGGCTTAGCGCCTAATGAGAGCCGTGCATCGCCAGTATTAGCGCTCGAGCAAACTCTTAAGGCGAAGCTAATGAATATTGGCGAAGTGGCCTCGAATTTGCGCCGGGCGCAAACTTTAGCGGCCGCACGACTTTACCGCCCCAAAAGTGGCTATAATGAATTTCTAGGCCATTCTCTTTCATAAATGTCTCATCGTTGAACCCACAAAGAAATCAATACATGGTGTCAGAAGTGATTGAAAGAGATGAAGAGAAAAAATCTGAAGTTAAATCAGCTCTCCACAAATTAGCAAGCCAAAAGAGAACATCGTTGCTTACCATTGGAGAATAGCTAACGAAGTGAAAAAATGGAAGGTTTACACCCACCGGCGACGCTTCAGTTGACAGGTAATGTGGCTGAAAATTGGAGGAGATTCAAACAACGTGTGGAATTGTATTTAGCGGCAATCGGAGCTGACAAGAAAAGTAATAAAAAGAAATCGTCACTGTTCTTACATGTCATGGGTGATGAAGCGCTGGAGGTGTATAATAACTTCACATTCGCTGTTGATGGAGACAAAATGAAGCTAGATAAAATAATGGAACAGTTTGAGGCCTACTGCATACCTAACGTAATGTAACGTTTGAGAGGCACAGATTTTTCACATGTGTACAGAAAACGGGTGAGACTATTGATCAGTATGTAACTGAACTGAGAAACCGAAGCAAAACATGTGAATTTGGGGGATTGACAGACTCGCTGATAAAAGACAGACTTGTGTGTGGTATTCCAGATAATGGTCTAAGGGAAAGACTGCTAAGAGAGCAAGATCTAGACCTGGGAAAAGCCATAGCACTGTGTAAGGCTACAGAGACTGTGAAGTTGCAGGCAAAGGAGCTGTTCAGTGACAATAGCTGCAACGTGGATGCAGTGAGAATGAACGGATATAAACAGTTTAACAAAAAGAGCGCCAATGTGAAAAAAGAGGCGTGGCCAGCGAACGAAAATGAAAGGGACAATTGAAAGTCATATTGTCGATGTGGTACACAGCATACACCAAGAAAGTGTCCAGCATATGGTAAAACATGCAATAGTTGCAACAAAAACAACCATTATGCCCGTTGCTGCAAGAACCAAGTGCAACAAAGCAAGGTCCATGCAGTAGATGAAAGCGACATAGAGGAGTTCTATGTAGATGTTGTGTCTGAAAACAAAAATGAAGAAAGAGACTGGATGTTGACACTAAAAGTGAATGACATACGCATTCCATTTAAATTGGATACTGGAGCACAAGTTAATGTGATATCAGAGACTGATTTTAAGAAAATTAGACCCAGACCAAAGATACATGGAATAAAAGTGAAAGTGACAGGATACTCAGGTACTGAAATACCAGTGAAAGGAAGATGCATTGTCAAAGTGACACACAAGGACAGAGAGCACATGTTAGCATTAATCGTGGTGCCAAAGGATGTGCAAGCCATACTAGGTTTAAAAGCCTGTGAGAGACTGAACCTGGTAAAGAGAGTCCTCGTTGTGGAAAGCGAAGGAGAGACAGTCTATGATGAACTCATGAAAGAGTACAATGACCTATTTAAGGGTCTAGGCTGCATTCCAGGAGAACACACGATCAGAGTAGATAAAAGTATGCCAACGGTCATACATCCATGCAGAAAAGTTCCGTTTGCTCTTCAAAAGCAACTGAAGGCATAGTTGGACAGGATGGAAAGCCTGAACGTGATTCAGAAGATAGATGAGCCAACTGAGTGGGTGAGTTCCCTCGTCGTTGTGGACAAAAAGAATGGAAAGCTCAGAATTTGCCTGGATCCAAGAGATCTAAACAGAGCAATAAAGAGAGAGCACTTCAAGCTTCCTACACGTGAGGAAATCATGGCACAGTTTGCAAATGCAAAGCATTTCAGCAAGTTGGATGCATCATCAGGATTTTGGCAGATGAAATTGGACGAGGCAAGTTCAAGACTGTGCACGTTCAACAGTCCATTTGGCAGATACAGATTCCTAAGGTTACCATTTGGCATTGCCTCAGCTCCTGAAGTGTATCACAAGACTATCCATATGATCTATGAGCACCTGGAGGGAATTGATACATCAATGGATGACATCATAGTATGGGGAACCACGAGAACTGAGCATGACGAGAGACTGAAAAAAGTGCTGGAAGCAACAAGGAAAACAAACCTGAAGCTGAATAGAGAGAAATGCCAGCTCAGGGTGACAGAACTGACATTCGTGGGAGATATCCTTAGCAGTGAGGGCATCAGACCAGATCCCAGAAAGGTGTCTGCCATGAGAATATGCCAAAGCCACAATGCAAAAAGGACGTGCAGAGGTTTAATGGAATGATCAACTACATGGGGAAATTCATATCCAACCTCTCAGAAAAGATGGCGCCACTGAGAAGACTAACTGAAAAGAACATAGAATGGGAATGGAATCATGAGCATGAGAAGTCATGGAGCGATCTAAAGAAACTGCTCACAGAGGAACCAGTTCTGAGGTTTTATGACCCAGCGAGACCCATCAAGATATCATCAGATGCATCACAGAGTGGGCTCGGTGCCGTTCTTCTGCAAAAATATGACTACTGGCAGCCTATTGCATATGCATCGCGCTCAATGACAGACGCGGAGACGCGATATGCTCAAATAGAAAAGGAGCTGCTCAGCATCACATACGCCTGTGAAAGATTTCACCAGTTTATGGCAGGACAAGCAATCAGTGTAGAGACTGACCATAAGCCCTTGATTGCATTGTTCCAAAAGCCACTAAATAGCTGTCCGCTTAGAATACAAGGAATGATGATCAGGCTGCAACGCTATACACTGAATGTTGCGTACACACCGGGTAAGATGATGTATACAGCAGACACGTTGTCCAGAGCTGTTGACCCAAGTGAGCCCGCAAACACCAAAATGGATGAAAAAGTGAACGCCTACGTGGACATGATCACAAGTGCACTGCCATAGCAGATGCAAAAATGGAGCTCATAAAGACTGAGACAAACAAAGATGAAACAATGAGACGACTGAGGAAAAGCATCTTGGATGGATGGCCCAACATGAAGCAAGACTGCTCACCTGACATGGCAGAGTACTGGAACTGCAGGGCGGAACTATCAGTGGTCGAAGACATCATCTACAAAGGAAGTAAAATAGTTATCCCAAAGAGTCTGAGACAAGAGATGCTAAAAAGGATCCATGGAGGACATCTGGGAATCGAAAAGTGTAAGAAAAGAGCACGAGAGGTGATGTACTGGCCACGAATCAACCAAGATGTGACAAATGAGGTGTCAAACTGCACAATATGCCTGAAATATCGAGCAAGCAATCCGGTAGAACCACTAAAGCCACACCCAGCACCAGACAGACCTTACCAGAAGGTAGGCGCTGACCTATTCGTATGTCAAGGGAAGGACTATCTTGTAGTCACAGACTATTACTCCTTGTATCCAGAGGTTTGTAGACTGCACACCACCACTGCAGATGCTGTGATAACATGTATGAAAGCCATATTCTCCAGACATGGTGTGGCAAGCGAGGTCTTCACAGACAACGGACCCCAGTTTTACAATGCAAGTTTCCGACACTTTGCCAAAGAGTGGGACTTTGTCCACACAACGTCAAGTCCTCACTTTCCACAGTCCAATGGACTAGTGGAAAAATCGGTCCAGACAGTGAAAAGACTGATGTACAAGGCAAAAGACAGTGGAACTGACTTCTACCAGAGCATGCTTGTATACCGCACAACGCCGCTTGAGTGTGGTATGTCACCAGCCCAACTCCTTATGGGACGTCGGCTAAGGTCAAACCTACCCATCCCGGAGAACCTCCTGAAAACAAAAGAGGGGGAGAAAGTGAGGAAGTTCAAAGAACAACAGAAAGAAAAGCAAAAGTACTACTATGACAGAGGAACACAAAACCTACCTGAACTCCACACTGGTGACCAAGTAAGGTTCAAAGACAAAACAAACATATGGACTCAGAAGGGAACTGTCCTGAGTGAAGTTCAACCAAGATCATACACCATTCAGACAGATGAGGGTGCTGTTTTGAGAAGAAATCGTCGAGATCTTCTCATGGGACCAGCCACAGCAGGTCAAGAGACTGATACTGTTGAACAACCTGATCACACAGCTGAGAACCAATCATCTGAGGCAACAACTCAGATTCAAGGACAATCAATCAGAAAATCCTCAAGACACGTGAAGCCTCCTGAGAGACTCATTGAGCAAATTTAAGGACTATTGTTATAGAAGGAAGTAATGTTATCTTATTCTTTCTTCAAGTTCGAGTGTATTGACATATTTCATGTGAACACACAAAGCAAGGTTAAAAAACCTTGATCATGATAATGATAATGTAAGTTCATTAAGTGTTACAGTTAAAATGCAGATTAATACAAAGAAAACATGTTGTTAGTTAAAAGTAAAATACTTTTGTTTTAAGAAAAGGAGATGTAATGATATCAGCAAATAGAGATGGTATTTGCCTGTTTGATTATGATGCCTTACCAGCATGATTGCATGTATTGATTGCTTGTGCCTGACCAGCAGAGGGCATGTGACAGAGACAAGCAAGGCAGTTCAGTTTTGTTTCAGTTTCGTTCTAGATGCATCACTAGCATGATGTCTCCTGTAATGCTGTATAAAGAGTTGAACAGACTTTAGATTAAAAGACATTGGCCTAGAAATTCATTACAGCCACTTTTGGGGCGGTAAAGTCGGTCGGCCGCTAAAGTTCGCGCCCGGCGCAAATTCGAGGCCACTTCGCCGATATTCATTAGTTTCGCCTTAAGAGTTTGCTCGAGCGCTAAAACTGGTGATGCACGGCTCTCTTTAGGCGCTAAGCCGGAGGTGCTGAGCGATACCGCCGAGGCCGGGCGCAGCGCAGGTGCGGCCATTTCTTGATTGACAGCAGACACCCTGGCGCCGGCCAGCTCTTAAGGGGGAAGGGTCAACTTGGTCTGCTGCCACGCCCTGCACACTGGAGCCCTCCAGCTAGGCCTGAACACTGCTGCTGGACCCATATAGCAGCTCAAAGTATGGAGAAGGCCCGTGAACGAGCGCAGCGCTTCTCAGAGCTTGATCTGAGGGTGCTGGTTAGCGCTGTGGAGAAGAGACGCCATATTTTGTTCCCAGACAATGGGAGGAAGCCGCCGGCCCGCGTCTACCGGAGAGCCTGGAGGCATGTCGCCACCAGGGTGACATCGAACAGTGAGGTCCCCAGGAGCGCGGTACAATGCCGCAAGAAACTAAATGACCTCGCCAGGATTGTCAGGGTGAGTACCCTTTCCAGTGTCCTCCTCATCCTTGCATGTGCACCTCACATTATGGGCAAAGGGACCTGAAAGCCCTAATGGCCAGCCCTCATGCAGCAGCTATGGGTCAGTCATGAACATCAATTGCACATTGTACACTTAACACACTGGCCAGGCTATTCGACCATGGGAGGCAGTGCACACAAGATCAGGGCTAAACACTGGCCAGGCTATTCGACCATGGGAGGCAGTGCACACAAGATCAGGGCTACAGACAGGCCAGGCTATTCGACCATGGGAGGCAGTACACACAAGATCAGGGCTACAGACTGGCCAGGCTATTCGACCATGGGAGGCAGTGCACACAAGATCAGGGCTACAGACTGGCCAGGCTATTCGACCATGGGAGGCAGTGCACACAAAATCAGGGCTACACACTGGCCAGGCCATTCGACCATGGGAGGCAGTGCACACAAGATCAGGGCTACACACTGGCCAGGCTATTCGACCATGGGAGGCGGTGCACACAAGATCAGGGCTACACACTGGCCAGGCTATTCGACCATGGGAGGCAGTGCACACAAGATCAGGGCTACACACTGTACTTAGAGGCCGTCCTTTCTCTTGCAGGCCAAGCTGGCCAATAATAAGAGGAGCCGGACTGTGACCGGGGGAGGCGGACCCCAGATCCAGCTGCTCACCGAGCTGCAACAGCGCGTGGAGCGCATCATGGGTGCCCGGGTGATTGGCCCCGTTGCATCTGGAGATGCCGACCCTGTTCTGGGCACCAATGGTAAGGACATCATTTTTTGGACCTCTCTCGTCCCACTTGCACATCAGATCTACATCCTTTGCCACTGTCCGACCAATGCGCTGAATGCCACCACTCATGCATCCCTCGCTGACGCCCTCTCCTCACTCTAAAGCTACTCTTGTGCCTTCCTGCTTTCAGATGGTGAGGAGGAGGTCCCTGAAGTTGCCAGTGACAGCCCCTCAGAAGAGGAGGAGGAGGAGGAGCAAGAGGAAGGCGGCCCATCAGGGGAACCCTCAGCCGCGGCAAGCCATGCCACTGTAGGGGAGACGTCTTCCCTGGAGGGGAGCATGGGGGAAGTGTCGGAGGGGAGTGTAGCTCCTGGGACCAGCGGCCTGCAGAAACGCGGGAGGGGGGTGGAAGCTCAGCGGCCTTCTCCCCAGAGGGGGGAAGGGTCAGAGGGGAGTCCAATTGCTGGGCCCAGCGGCGTCCAGCAATGCAGGAAGGGTCAGCCAGCTCGGCGGCCTTCTCCCCAGAGGGAGAGTCCGGCCTCCAGTCCGGAGACGGTCAACGCCGAGGAGATGCGCCGCCTCGAGGACACGTCCGCGGACTCGGAGCGCCGGCACACGGAACTCATGGGGGTAGTGTCATGCATGCCTGAGGCCATTGAGTCCCTGTCTCGGAGTGTGACCGAATTCGGGGCCTCACAGGCCACCAGTTTGGCGGAATTCGGGGCAGGTCAGGCAGCGACTGGCCAGGTGATCAGTGGTGCCGTGCAGTCACTGGCTGCTCTGATGCGGTCACAGAACAGGGCAACACGGGCACTCACTGATGCCACACTCGCTGTGTCAGCCAGGCATCACCAGGGCACCCGGCGCGTTGCAGCAGCACAGCGGTCTGTCCCTCGGCAGATTGCTGCGCATGCTGCAGTACTGGCCCGGCCAAGTGCCAGTGTCTCAGGCGACCAGCGAGCACCTGCCATCCGCCAGCTTGCCCCCATTGCTCCAGCCGCCACTGCCACTCCCTCAGTGGAGCTGCCACAAGCTGCTGCAGCGACTGATGCTGGCCAGCCACAGCTGCAGCATTCACCAGCCGGCCCCTCGAGGGCCAGACCTCGTCTAGGCCGACCCCCAAGGGCATCTGCCGTCACGACATGTGCCCCTCAGGAGCCTTCCCCCAGCCTTGCAGCAGCCACTGGCCTCACTTTGAGGAGGAGCAGCAGGGCGTCCAGGGGCCGGCAAAGTTTGCAGAGGGCATCGCCCTCGCAGGACACAAAGTAGAGGGTGTGTCCAAATGTTGTGTTTTGTGGAATGGTTGTTTTTTGAAGGCCGAGGATGAGGCCATTTTTATTTAAATCTTTGGTTAATCCTCCCCAGGTTGTGGGAGTGACTCATGTGTGTGAGTGTTTTTTGGGGGTTTCGTGTGTTCTTGGTTTTCATGTAGGAAGGGCCCTGAGTTTGTACAATAAACCATTTTATTTATTCACATTGTCCATGTTTGATCTTTGAAGTGTTTGTTGCCTTAACCTGCTGAGGGCTTGCGCAGCGGCTGCAATCATGTTCTTTCATTGGCACAAGCCATTCCCTGACAGGGGGCCTAGAAGTGACGTTCAATAAGCCGCCGACGGGCGGCCCTTGGACCTTCTGCCTCCCTCCTGGGCTGGTACTCCTCGTCCTCCTCCTCCTCATGCTCCTCCTGCTCCTCCTCCTGAGGTGGTGGTCCAACGTGAGGTGGCAGTGCCTGAGTCCTGCGGATAGCCAGGTTGTGCAGCATGCAGCAAACGACGACGAATTGGGAGACTCGCTCCTGCGAATACTGGAGGGCTCCCCCGGAGTGATCCAGACAGCGGAACCGTTGCTTCAGGACGCCGATTGTTTGCTCGATGAGGTTCCTGGTCGCTTGATGGCTCTCGTTGTATGCCTCTTCAGCAGGGGTCGTGGGCGCGCGGAGCGGGGTCATGAGCCAGGTACACAAAGGATAGCCTTTGTCCCCGATAAGCCATCCTCTTGGGTGAGGCTGTGCCTGGAACATGTCAGCCACAGTTGTCTGTCGCAGGATAAAGGCATCGTGGCTGCTGCCTGGAAAGCGGGCATTGACAGCTAGGATGCGCTGCCTGTGGTCACACACCAGCTGTACGTTGAGGGAATGGTAGCCCTTCCGGTTGCGGTAATCCTCGGCATGCTCCAGAGGTGCCCGCAAAGCCACATGCGTGCAGTCAATGGCGCCCTGCACCATGGGGAAGCCCGCTATTCTTGCAAATCCCACTGCACGCTGCTGCTGCTTGTCCAGGGTCATGGGGAAGGAGATGAATTGACGTCTCCTTCTGAAAAGGGCATTGGTTACCTGGCGGATGCAGCAATGCACGGCGAACTGGGAGATGTTAGCGATGTCCCCAGCAGCGGATTGGAAGGAGCCGGTGGCATAGAAGTTGAGAGCCACCGTCACCTTCACTGCCACCGACAGAGACGTCCTGCGCATCAGCTGTGGACGCAGATCTATGTGAAGCAGCTGGCAGATGTCTGTGACCACCTCCCTTCTGAATCGCAGCCTCCTAACACACTGCGCGGCAGACATGTTGAGATAGGAGAACTGCTGGCGGTATACCCTGGGTGGGTAAGGCCTCACTTGGTGACGCCTGTTGCCCCCTCTGCGTCTAGCCAGAGCTGCCACTCTCTCACGGCGTCTTTAAGCCCTTCCGACATAAGGCTGAAACTCAGCGTTGGCACCCAATGCAGCCCCCATAATATGCTGGCAAACACTGAGATCTCAATGAAGGCAAAGAGAATTGCACAGCTCTGGCCTGAAGCCAAAAAGACCTGTCCTAGTGTTGGGCCAAAGCAGTAAGCTCTCTTCCTTGGTCTCGCTCCAAAAATCCGTTGCACAAGAGTGAATGCTGCAAAATGGCTGCCATTTATAGTGCAGGGTAAGTGCCCTTTAATTTGCGCTCCCCGCGGCCCGCCTCGGCTGTGTACCATTCCACTTCACAGTCGTTAGGGCCGCCTGGCGCACAATGGGGTTGCGCGAGTGAAGTTCCGGTTCCGGGCGCACAAAGGGCGTTGCACGACGAAATGACGTCATGATCTGCGCGCACAGCTGAGCGCGCACAAAGACTTTGCGCCGGTGCTAAATGTCTACTGAAGTTGGGGCGAGGCGCAGATCGCGCAGCGCCCGGGCGCTAAGCCCCTAGCGCTCGAGATCTGCTCCTCCTAAGGCGCTAACGCCTGGCGCAGCCAACTGAATTTCTAGGCCATTCTCTTTCATAAATGTCTCATCATTGAACCCACAAAGAAATCAATACAGGGGATACTTAAAAAAGAAATTAGGAGAGCGAGGAGGGGCCATGAAATAACACTGGCGAGCACAATAAAGGAAAATCCTAAGGTGTTTTATAAGTATATTAAGGGCAAGAGGATAACTAGGGAAAGAGTAGGCCCCATCAGGGACCAAAGTGGCAAACTGTGTGTACAGCCAGAGGATGTAGGTGGGGTTTTAAATGAATTTTTTGCATCTGTGTTCACTATGGAGAAGGACGATGTGGACATAGAAATCGGGCAGGGGGACTGTGATGTACTTGAACATATTAGCATCGAGAGGGAGGAGGTACTCGCGGTTTTAGCAGGCTTAAAAGTGGATAAATCCCCAGGCCCGGACGAGATGTATCCCAGGCTACTATGTGAGGCAAAGGAGGAGATTGCAGGGGCTCTGACACAAATTTTCAGAACCTCTCTGGCCACAGGGGATGTGCCAGAGGACTGGAGAACAGCTAATGTAGTACCATTATACAAGAAGGGTAGTAGGGATAAACCAGGGAATTACAGGCCAGTGAGCCTAACATCAGTGGTAGGGAAATTATTGGAAAAAATTCTGAGGGACAGAATTGGTCTCCACTTGGAGAGACAGGGATTAATTAGGGATAGGCAGCGTGGCTTTGTCAAGGGAAGATCATGTCTGACCAATTTGATTGAATTCTTCGAGGGGGTGACTAGGTGTGTGGATGAGGGTAGTGCAGTGGCTGTGGTTTACATGGATTTCAGTAAGGCTTTTGATAAAGTCCCGTATAGGAGACTGGTCAGGAAGGTAAGAGCCCATGGGATCCAGGGTGCCTTGGCACATTGGATCCAAGACTGGCTTAGTGGCAGAAGGCAGAGGGTGATGGTGGAAGGTTGTTTTTGTGACTGGAAGCCTGTGTCCAGTGGGGTACCGCAGGAATCGGTGCTGGGTCCCTTGCTGTTTGTGGTCTACATTAATGATTTGGATGTGAATGTAAAAGGTATGATCAGTAAGTTCGTAGATGACACGAAAATTGGTGGGGTGGTAAATAGCGAGGCGGGAAGCCTCAGGCTACAGGACGATATAGATGGGTTGGTCAGATGGGCGGAACAGTGGCAAATGGAATTTAACCCTGAAAAGTGTGAGGTGATGCATTTTGGATGGACTAACAAGGCAAGGGAATACACAATGAATGGTAAGACCCTAGGAAAGACAAAGGATCAGAGGGACCTTGGTGTGCATGTACATAGATTCCTGAAGGCAGCAGAACAGGTGGATAAGGTGGTTAAAAAGGCATATGGGATACTTGCCTTCATTAGCCGAGGCATAGAATATAAGAGCAGGGAGGTTATGATGGAGCTGTACAAAACGCTGGTAAGGCCACAGCTGGAGTACTGTGTGCAGTTCTGGTCGCCACACTATAGGAAGGATGTGATTGCTTTGGAGAGGGTGCAGAGGAGATTTACCAGGATGTTACCTGGGCTGGAGCGCTTCAGCTATGAAGAAAGACTGGACAGGCTGGGGTTGTTTTCCTTGGAGCAGAGAAGGCTGAGGTGGGACCTGATTGAGGTATACAAAATTATGAGGGGCGTAGATAGGGTGGATAGAAAGGAACTTTTCCACTTAGTAGAGGGGTCAATAACAAGGGGGCATAGATTCAAGGTAAGGGGCAGGAGGTTTAGAGGGGATTTGAGGAAAAACTTTTTCACCCAGAGGGTGGTTGGAATCTGGAACTCACTGCCTGAAAGGGTGGTAGAGGCAGGAACCCTCACAACATTCAAGAAGAGTTTGGATGAGCACTTGAAATGCCATAGCATACAAGGCTATGGACCAAATGCTGGAAAATGGGATTAGATTAGACAGGGCTTGATGGCCGGCGCGGACGCGATGGGCCGAAGGGCCTCTTTCTGTGCTGTATAACTCTATGACTCTATGACACCAGGAGTGCGGGATACTTGAACAAATTAGTATTGAGAGGGAGGAGGTACTTGCAGTTTTAGCAGGCTTAAAAGTGGATAAATCCCCAGGCGCTGATGGGATGTATCCCAGGCTGCTGTGTGAGACAAGGGAGGAGATTGCAGGGGCTTGGAAACAAATTTTCAGAACCTCTCTGGCCACAGAGGACGTGCCAGAGGACTGGATGACAGCTAATATAGCACCATTGTTCAAGAAGGGTAGTAGGAATAAACCAGGGAATTACAGGCCAGTGAGCCTAACATCAGCGGTAGCGAAATTATTGGAAAACATTCTGAGGGACAGAAATAGTTTCCACTTCGAGAGGCAGGGATTAATCAGGGATAGTCAGCATGGCTTTGTCAGGGGGAGATCATGTCTGACCAATTTGATTGAATTTTTCGAGGGGGTGACTAGGTGTGTGGATGAGGGTAGTGCAGTTGATGTAGTCTACATGGACTTCAGTAAGGCTTTTGACAAAGTCCCACATGGGAGACTGGTCAAGAAGGTACGAGCCCATGGGATCCAGGGCAATTTGGAACATTGGATCCAAAATTGGCTTAGTGGCAGGAGGCAGAGGGTGATGGTCGAAGGTTGTTTTTGTGACTGGAAGCCTGTGTCCAGTGGTGTACCGCAGGGATCAGTGCTGGGTCCCTTGCTGTTTGTAGTGTACATTAATGATTTAGATATGAATGTAGGAGGTATGATCAGTAAGTTTGCAGATGACACGAAAATTGGTGGAGTGGTAAATAGCGAGGAGGGAAGCCTCAGGCTACAGGACGATATAGACGGGATGGTTAGATGGGCAGAACAGTGGCAAATGGAATTTAACCCTGAAAAGTGTGAGGTGATGCATTTTGGGAGGACAAACAAGGCATGGGAATACACAATGAATGGTAGGATCCTAGGAAGGACAGAGTGTAATGATATCAGCAAATAGAGATGGTATTTGCCTGTTCGATTATGAAGCCTTGCCAGCATGTTTGCATGTATTGATTGCTTGTGCCTGACCAGCAGAGGGCATGTGACAGAGACAAGCAAGGCAGTTTAGTTTAGTTTCAGGTTTGTTCTAGATGCATCACTAGCATGATGTCTCCTGTAAATGCTGTATTAAGAGTTGAACAGACTTTAGATTAAAAGACATTCTCTTTCATAAATGTCTCGTCATTGAACCCACAAAGAAATCAATACATGGTGTCAGAAGTGATTGAAAGAGATGAAGAGGAAAAATCTGAAGTTAAATCAGCTCTCCACAGATTAGCAAGCCAAAAGAGAACATCGTTACTTACCATTAGAGAATAGCTAACGAAGTGAAAAATTGAAGGTTTACTCCCACCGGCGAAGCTTCAGTTGACAGGTAATGTGGCTGAAAATTGGAGAAGGTTCAAACAACGTGTGGGGTTGTATTTATCAGCAATCGGAGCTGACGAGAAAAGTAATAAAAGGAAATCGTCACTGTTCTTACATGTCGTGGGTGATGAAGCGCTGGAGGTGTATAATAACTTCACATTCGCTGCTGATGGAGACAAAATGAAGCTAGATAAAATAATGGAACAGTTTGAGGCCTACTGCATACCTAAAAGTAACGTGACGTTGGAGAGGCACAGATTTTTCACATGTGTACAGAAAACGGGTGAGACTATTGATCAGTATGTGACTGAACTGAGAAACAGAAGCAAATCGTGTGAATTTGGGGGACTGACAGACTCGCTGATAAAAGACAGACTGGTGTGTGATATTCCAGATAATGGTCTAAGGGAAAGACTGCTAAGAGAGCAAGATCTAGACCTGGGAAAAGCCATAGCACTGTGTAGGGCTACTGAAACTGTGAAGTCGCAGGCAAAGGAGCTGTTCAGTGACAGTAGCTGCAACTGTGAAAGAACGGATACAAACCGTTTAACAAAAAGAGCGCCAATGTGAAAAAAGCGGCGTGGCCAGCGAACGAAAATGAAAGGGACAATCGAAAGTCATGTAGTCGATACGGTACACAGCATCCACCAAAAAAGTGTCCAGCATATGGTAAAACATGCAATAGTTGCAACAAAAACAACCATTATGCCCGTTGCTGTAAGAACCAAGCGCAACAAAGCAAGGTCCATACAGTAGATGAAAGCGAGATAGAGGAGGTCAATGTAGATGTTGTGTCTGAAAACAAAGAAGAAAAAAGAGACTGGATGTTGACACTAAAAGTGAATGACATACACATTCCATTTAAATTGGATACTGGAGCACAAGTTAATGTGATATCAGAGACTGATTTTAAGAAAATTAGACTCAGACCAAAGATACATGGAATAAAAGTGAAAGTGACAGGATACACAGGTACTGATATACCAGTGAAAGGAAAATGCATTGTCAAAGTAACACACAAGGACAGAGAGCACACGCTAACATTAATCGTGGTGCCAAAGGATGTGCAAGCCATACTAGGTTTAAAAGCCTGTGAGAGACTGAACCTGGTAAAGAGAGTCCTCGTTGTGGAAAGCAAAGGAGAGACAGTCTATGATGAACTGTATGTTGCGTACACACTGGGTAGGCTGATGTATACAGCAGACACGTTGTCCAGAGCTGTTGACCCAGGAGAGCCCGCAAACACAGTGAAAAGACTGATGTACAAGGCAAAAGACAGTGGAACTGACTTCCACCAGAGCATGCTTGTATACCGCACAACGCCGCTCGAGTGTGGTATGTCACCAGCCCAACTCTTGATGGGACGTTGGCTAAGGTCAAACCTACCCATCCCGGAGAACCTCCTGAAAACAAAAGAGGGGGAGAAAGTGAGGAAGTTCAAAGAACAACAGAAAGAAAAGCAAAAGTACTACTATGACAGAGAAACACAAAACCAACTGAACTCCACACTGGTGACCAAGTAAGGTTCAAAGACAAAACAAACACATGGACTCAGAAGGGAACTGTCCTGAGTGAAGTTCAACCAAGATCATACACCATTCAGACGGATGAGGGTGCTGTTCTGAGAAGAAATCGTCGAGATCTTCTCATGGGACCAGACACAGCAGGTCAAAAGACTGATACTGTTGAACAACCTGATCACACAGCTGAGAAATCATCATCTGAGGCAACAACTCAGATTCAAGGACAATCAATCAGAAAATCCTCAAGACCCGTGAAGCCTCCTGAGAGACTCATTGAGCAAATTTAAGGACTATTGTTATAGAAGGAAGTAATGTTATCTTATTCTTTCTTCAAGTTCTAGTGTATTGACATATTTCATGTGAACACACAAAGCAAGGTTAAAAAACCTTGATCATGATAATGATAATGTAAGTTCATTAAATGTTACAGTTAAAATGCAGATTAATACAAAGAAAACATGTTGTTAGTTAAAAGTAAAATACTTTTGTTTTAAGAAAAGGAGATGTAATGATATCAGCAAATAGAGATGGTCTTTGCCTGTTCGATTATGATGCCTTACCAGCATGTTTGCATGTATTGATTGCTTGTGCCTGACCAGCAGAGGGCATGTGACAGAGACAAGCAAGGCAGTTTAGTTTGGTTTCAGTTTCGTTCTAGATGGATCACGAGCATCGTGTCTCCTGTAAAGCTGTATAAAGAGTTGAACAGACTTTAGATTAAAAGACATTCTCTTTTATAAATGTCTCGTCGTTGAACCCACAAAGAAATCAATACACAGAGGATCAGAGGGACCTTGGTGTGCATGTACATAGATCCCTGAAGGCAGCAGGACAGGTAGATAAGGTGTTTAAAAAGGCATATGGGATACTTATATTCTATGCCTCGGCTAATGAAGGCAAGAGCAAGGAGGTTATGATGAAGCTGTACAAAACGTTAGTTAGGCTACAGCTGGAATACTGTGTGCAGTTCTGGTCGCCACACTATAGGAAGGATGTGATTGCATTGGAGAGGGTGCAGAGGAGATTCACCAGGATGTTACTGGGCTGGAGCGCTTCAGCTATGAAGAAAGACTGGACAGGCTGGGTTTGTTTTCCTTAGAGCAGAGAAGGCAGAGTGGGGACCTGATTGAGGTGTACAAAATTATGAGGGACATAGATAGGGTAGATAGAAAAGGAACTTTTCCCCTTAGTAGAGGGGTCAATAACCAGGGGGCATAGTTTCAAGGTAAGGGGCAGGTGGTTTAGCGGGGATTTGAGGAAAAACTTTTTCACCCAGAGGGTGGTTGGAATCTGGAACTCACTGCCTGAAAGGGTGGTAGAGGCAGGGACCCTCACAACATTCAAGAAGCATAGAAACATAGAAAGATAGAAGACAGGAGCAGGAGTAGGCCATTCGGCCCCTCGTGCCTGCTCCGCCATTCAATGCGATCATGGCTGATCATCCAAATTCAGTACCCTGTCCCTGCTTTCTCTCCATATCCCTTGATCCCTTTAGCCTTAAGAAATATATCTAACTCCTTCTTGAATATATTTATTGAATTGGCCTCAACTGTCTTCTGTGGTAGAGAATTCCACAGGTTCACCACTCTGAGTGAAGAAATTCCTCCTCATCTCTGTCCTAAATGGCTTACCCCTTATCCTTAGACTGTGACCCCTGGTCTGGACTTCCCCGCCATTGGGAACATCCTTCCTGCATCTAGTCTGTCTAGTCCTGTTAGAATTTTATAAGTTTCAATGAGATCCCCTCTCATTCTTCTAAACTCTAGCGAAAATAAGCCTAATTGACCCAATCTCTCTTCATACGTCATTCCTGCCATCCCAGGTATCAGTCTGGTGAATCTTCGCTGCACTCCCTCCATGGCAAGAACATCCTTCCTCAGATAAGGCGACCAAAACTGCACACAATGCTCAAGGTGTGGTCTCACCAAGGCCCTGTACAACTGCAGCAAGACATCCTTGCTCCTGTACTCGAATCCTCTCGCTCTGAAGGCCAGCATACCATTTGCCTTCTTAACCGCCTGCTGCACTTAGATGAGCACATGAAACGTGATAGCGTACAAGGCTACAGACCAAGTGCTGGAAATTGGGATTAGAATAGACAGGGCTTGATGGTCGGCGCAGACACGATGGGCCGAAGGGCCTCTTTCTGTGCTGTATAACTCTATGACTCTATGATACACCGAGAGTGCGGGATACACCGGGAGTGTGGGATACACCGGGAGTGCGGGATAATGGCCCAGAAATTCGGGTCGGGGGCTTCCCGCGGGTGCAAGCCCCCGACCTGCACTTACCTTGTGCGCCAGCCGTTGAGCTGTGGGCCCCCGTGGAATTCCGATCCGGGGCCTGGTCCAGCTACCAGCGCACAGTGCTTGCGTATCCCAGGGGCGCAGTTAGTTCGATGCGTCCCCTGGGATCACGTGGGCCATGGGCAGCCAATCGGAGCAGGGAATGCTCCATTCATAAGTCCGACAGGAAGTGCTGTCAAACTTACAAATACTACGGGCCCCTTCTTCTTACAAAACATCACTAAATCTTCAAATAAATTTTTTAAAAACCATCACATTTTTAAAATAAACTATAAATTAAATGAAATAACTATATAAAACAATAATTTAAATTTTTGAAAAAAATTATTTTATTTTCTAACGGGGCTAAAAATAAACTTACCTTGCTTTAAAGTATTTAAAAATAAGAATATAATAGCAAAATACTGCGGATGCTGGAAATCTGAAATAACAACAGAAAATGCTGGAAATGCTCAGCAGGCCAGGCAGCATCCGTGGAGAGAGAAACAGAGTTAACATTTCAGGTCTGGGACCCTTCATCAGAACTGGAAAAAGCTGGAGATGTAACAGATTTTAAGCAGGTGCAGAGACAGTGTGGGGGGTGGGGGGAAGGAATTGAAAGAACATGCTGTGAAAATGTTGCAAATGGGAATGGCAAAATCATACTGCATGAAAAATGGGGGCAGGGATTATTATCTGAAATTGTTGAACTCAATGTTGAGTCCGGCAGACTGTAAAGTGCCCAATCGAAAGATGAGGTGCTGTTCCTCGAGCTTACGTTGAGCTTCATTAGAGCAATGTAATAGGCCGAGGACAGAGAGATCAGAGCGGGAGTGAAGTGGAGAATTAAAGTGACAGGCGACCGGAAGCTCAGGGTTACCCTTACGGACTGAACGGAGGTGTTCCGCAAAGCGGCCGCCCAATCTGCGTTTGGTCTCCCCAATGTAGAGGAGACCGCATCGTGAGCAGCGAATACAGTATATTACCCGGCACCTTCCCGTGCAAGCGCAGGAGATGCAACACATGCCCTTTTACCTCCTCCCTTCCCACTGTCCAGGGCCCCAAACACCCCTTCCAGGTGAAACAGCGATTTGCTTGTACTTCTTGCAATTTAGTATACTGTATTCACTGCTCACGATGCAGTCTCCTCTACATTGGGGAGACCAGACGCAGATTGGGTGACTGCTTTATGGAACACTTCCATTCAGTCCGTAAGGGTAACCCTGAGCTTCCGGTCGCCTGCCACTTTAATTCTCCACTTCACTCCCACTCTGATCTCTCTGTCCTCGGCCTATTACATTGTTCTAATGAAGCTCAACGTAAGCTCGAGGAACAGCACCTCATCTTTCAGTTGGACACTTTACAGCCTGCTGGACACAACATAGAGTTCAACAATTTCAGATAATAATCCCTGTGTTAAGTCTGTGTGTTCTAGTTATTGTTAATAAGAATCACTGCACACAGACCACAAGAATAAATTCAACAGGTCTTTACTAGTCGAAGGTCAGGCTGAACTGCCCAATAAATCATTACACAGCACTTATATACCGGTGTGGTCACCACCGGTATTACAGTATACAGCAGCCAAGATAAAGTAGTGCATCTCTTAAAATAGTTCTCTTAAAGGTGGAACAGTTACATACACCACAATCCTCCCATTTTAGCTTAACAGTATATATTCCCCATTTAACATAACATAATAACATATATACACAACTTCATGTAAAAACAGTTCACAGATTCAGTCTCTGAGGAGGCCTCCTGATCCGAGACGGATAACGCCTTTCAGGGGTCTCTGGTTCTCGTTGCTGGGGTGACTCATCTAGTTGATCCCCTATGGATAGGACATCATCATCAGGTATATTCACTTCTGAGGTAGATGCTTCAGGTTCACTAACTTCCTCCACGGTTGTCTCTGTCGTAACCATGGGCTCGACCCTTGTTCTCGATCCCACCAGTTGGTCAGCATGACGTCGCATTACGTTTTCACCAACATCTACCGTGTACATCAGGGGTCCTTGTCCGGCCCGAATTGTTCCAGATTGCCATTTCTCGTTTTTATAGTCCCTGGCTAACACCGGTTGTCCTATTTCAAAACTCCGAGTGGGCTTGTTATTGATATGCTGGAACTGTTTGTTTTCGACTTCCCTCCGCACATTTGGTTTTAACAAGTCCAACCTGGACCGCAACCTCCTGTTATAGAACATCATGGCAGGACTTTGGTTTGTTGTTGCATGGGTGGCGTTTCGATATGCCAGTAGGAAATTGTCCACCTTGTGTTGCAGTGGAATCTGATCTTCGCTCATGGCCTTTATTGCCTTTTTTAACGTCTGTACAAACCTCTCGGCCAGCCCATTTGTAGCTGGATGATATGGGGCAGAGGTATAATGTTTCACCCCATTCTTCTTCAGGAATTTCTGGAATTCCTCTGACACGAACTGTGGTCCGTTATCTGAACATATTTGCTCTGGCAATCCATTTCTTGCAAATATCGTTCTTAGCACCGCGATCGTCTTCTCCGAGGTAGTGGTAGTCATTTTAATTACTTCTGGCCATTTAGAATGTGCGTCCACCGCAATTAAAAACATGGAGTCCATGAATGGACCAGCAAAGTCAATATGTACACATTGCCATGGGGTTGAAGGCCATTCCCATGGATGCAGCGGTGCAATTGGAGGTGCATTTTGGACTTTTTGGCACCCTGAGCAGCTTTTCGTCAGATCCTCTATCTGTTGGTCGATACCCGGCCACCACACATAAGCCCTAGCAAGGCTTTTCATTTTGACTCCCCCCAGATGACCTTCATGTAGTTCTTTTAGAACTCTCTCTCTTAACTTAGGAGGGATAATCACCCTTGTTCCATACATCAATGTTCCCTGACAGATGGACAGCTGTTCTCGTCTTGCTGAGAATGCCGGTAACAGTGGATCACCATGGGCTGGCCATCCCTTTACTGTCAATTCGTAGACCCGGGACAGTGTCGGGTCATTCCTAGTCTCCCTTTCAATATTTGCATTGGTGACAGGTAAACATTCGATGATGGTCGAGTGAAATAACTCCACCGGGTCAACCGTCGGTGCCTCCTCCTCAGTAGGTAGTGGCAGGCGCGATAGCCCATCAGCATTACCATGCTGCTTTGTACCTTTGAATTCTATCTGATATTGATGTGCCCCTAGGAAAAGGGACCATCTCTGGAGCCTCTGTGCTGTCATCACCGAAACACCCTTCTTAGGGTTAAAAATGGATACCAACGGCTGGTGGTCTGTCAGCAGTGTAAACTTCTGGCCCTGCAGGTAATGATTAAACTTCTTTACTCCCCACACAAGGCTGAGAGCCTCCCTATCTATCTGAGCATAGTTGCGCTCAGCGGAGGTCAATGATCTGGATGCAAATGCGACTGGCCTTTCCAAGCCATTTGGCAACTTGTGTGAGAGTACTGCTCCAATACCATAAGGAGAAGCATCACAAGCTAAACGAATAGGTAGCGTTGGGTTGAAGTGAGCCAACACTTCCTCTGAGGTGATCAATGCCTTGCTTTTGCGAAAGGCCTTCTTACAGTCCTCGTTCCACTTCCATGGTACTTCTTTCTGCAAAAGAGCGTTCAGCGGGTGCAGCACCGTGGATAGATTTGGCAGAAACTTATGGTAATAGTTAATCAACCCTAGGAACGACCTCAACTGGGATACATTTTCCGGAGCGGGAGCCTTCACAACAGCTTCGATCTTGTCAGGTGACTTGTGCAGCCCCTCCTGGTCAATGACATGACCACAGTACGAGATCCGTTTCTGAAAGAACTCTCATTTCTGGCGATTAACTCGAAGTCCATATTCCTTCAATCTGGTGAGCACCAGTTTCAAATTTGCAAGGTGTTCCTCATCGTCATCTCCTGTAATCAGGATATCGTCCAAGTAACATTGAGTGCTTGGAATTCCCTGTAATACCTGCTCCATGGCCCTCTGCCAAATTGCTGGAGCCGAAGCCACTCCAAAAACCAGTCTATTATATCGATACAAGCCTCTGTGCATGTTGATTGTGAGATACTGGCGCGACTCTTCCTCAACCTCCATCTGTAAGTACGCTTGCGCCAGGTCTATCTTGGTGAAGTGTTTCCCGCCAGAAAATGAAGCAAAGATATCCTCAATCCGCGGAAGCGGATATTGCACCGTGTGAAGCACCGGATTAACCGTGATCTTGAAGTCTCCACAGATGCGGACCTTCCCCGGTTCCCCTGGCTTGTTACTCGATGAACGCTTCATGACGGGAACAATGGGCATGGCCCACTCACTCCAGTCCACCTTAGACAGTACTCCTGAACGTTCTAGCCCTTCCAGCTCAGCTTCCACAGCAGGTCGTATCGCATAAGGTACCGGTCTGGCTTTGAAAAATTTTGGGTTTGCATGTTCTGCAATCTTGATTTTTGCCGTAATTCCTCTCAGTGTTCCCAGTCCCTGTTGGAACACCTCTTTAGCCTCATCCAATATTCTGGACAATCGTTCAGGTTTGACATCTTTCTTTCCGGAATCTACCGTTATTGCTTTTAGGGAGTGCCAGTCCATATTTATTTTCCTGATCCACTCCCGTCCCAGAAGTGGTGGACCTCCCTCAGGTAGTACATATAAGTCCATTCCTTGGTGTTCTTTGCCCTTGTGTACCACCTTGACTTTTATCTTTCCGATGGGGTATACTCTTTGCCCGTGTATGTCTGCAATACTATCTCCATATCCCGTAGGGGAATATGTGTGAATAACCTTTTGTAATCTTGCTTATTCATGACCGTCAACGCCGATCCAGTGTCCAATTCCATCTTCACTTGGACTCCTGCTATCTGAAGTGTGACCCAGATAGTTTGTAGGTCAGCTTCCTTACTCACATTGTGAATTCTCAGACTACCCAGTTCCTTGCTGTTGGAGTCTGAATCTGAATTCTGTTCATCCGAACTCTTCTCAGCCACCTTATGTACCTTTCTGCACTTTTCCTGCGGTGACTTTTTGTTGCTGGTCTTCTTTCCTGACCGGCGTACTTTAGCTATGTGACCAAGCTTGCCACATTTTCTACATTCCTGATTTTTAAACCAGCATTGGTTCTGATCGTGTGTTGTCTTTCCACAACGATAACATTTCGCTGTACCCAAAGCCATTTGATCTACGCTGAGTACCGCTGCCTTCAGCTGCATTTCCACAGTGCCTCTCGCTGCGGCTTCGTGCGATGCTGCAATAGTGACAGCCTCATCAAGTGTAAGATCATTCTCTTCAAGCAGCCGCTTTTGTGTTCCTTCTTTCGACAATCCACACACGAATTTGTCTCTCAGTGCCTCTGTCAGTCTTTCCCCAAACTGACAGTATTTCGCTAGCTTACGCAGTTCAATTAAATACTCCGCGTTGCTTTCCTCTTTCAGTTGCGTTCTCGCATAAAATTTAAATCGTTCCGCTAACATCAGCGGTGTGGGGTTCAAATGATTTCTCAGGACAGCAACAATATTAGTGAAAGCCTGATCCGCCAGTTTAGCTGGTGATAGAAGATGCTTCAATAGCCCGTATGTCTTCGCACCCATTGAGTTTCCTTTTATTTATTTTTTTCAAAATGGCGGTTTCCCGCGCTTGTCTTCTTCCCCCGCCTACGAAAATGGCGGCTTCCCGCGTTTGCATTTCTCCCCCGCTGGCTGTAATGGCGATTGCCGTATTGCTGCATTCGCCCTCCCCAGCGGTTCTCAAATCGTGCCTCCCAGCCCCTCTTGCAGTCCGGTCCTTTCCCCCGGCTGCGGCTGAGTTCTCCGCGTTTTTTAAAATTTTTTTTATCTTCTCCCGCGCCTCGCGGCCTCGGTAGCTGCCCGGCCTTTTTCCCCGGTCGCGGTCGAGCTCTTTCTCGATGCTGTTGCGTCTCCCAGCCCGCTTGCAGCCCGGTCTTTTACACCGGCTGCGTTTGCATTCACCGCGGCTCCCGTGCCTTATGCTGCCCCAGTCTCAGCGCCTCTGGCCCCGACTTCTGTCCAGCTCTTTTCCCCGGCCGTGGTCGAGTTCTCCGCCCTTATACCCTCCGTTTTTCCCTCCCCTACTTCACAGCCAACGTGGCCGACTTGCTGCTCGTCGCTGATTGGCTTACCCACCACCGTGGTAGAAGGGATGATCACTGCCTGTTGCTGATGGAAGGCTTCGTGTCAGGATTCTTCCTTGCTCTTCAGACCCGAGTCTTTTCTCAGCAGGATGATGAGGGCGGATGCCTCTTCTCGACGCCCGTTAAACTGCCTTGGATATATCTCTGCCGCAGGGTAAGATCGTCATCGTCGCCACTGTTAAGTCTGTGTGTTCTAGTTATTGTTTATAAGAATCACTGCACACAGACCACAAGAATAAATTCAACAGGTCTTTACTAGTCGAAGGTCAGGCTGAACTGCCCAATAAATCATTACACAGCACTTATATACCGGTGTGGTCACCACCGGTATTACAGTATACAGCAGCCAAGATAAAGTAGTGCATCTCTTAAAATAGCTCTCTTAAAGGTGGAACGGTTACATACACCACACCCTGCCCCCTTTTTTCATGCAGTATGATTTTGCCATTCCCATTTGCAACATTTTCACAGCATGTTCTTTCAATCCCTTCCTCCCCTCCTAAACCCCTCCCACACTGTCTCTGCACCTGCTTAATATCTGTTACATCTCCAGCTTTTTCCAGTTCTGATGAAGGGTCCCAGACCTGAAACGTTAACTCTGTTTCTCTCTCCACGGATGCTGCCTGGCCTGCTGAGTATTTCCAGCATTTTCTGTTATTTAAAAATAATAAACCTGTGGAAAAAATGTTTTAATTTTAATTAATTCACCACTTACCTTGTAAGAAGCAGGCCTTACACCTGCTTTTTACATTTCTAACTTCTGCAGGCTTACCCTCCCGGGAAAACCTGTAAAAAAAAACGAAGTTTGATGCGCACGCGCAGCCTCTCCTGCGCACGCGTACGACCTCTGAACCCCTGCTTTCAGGGGAACAGAAGTGCCGGTTTCCCGCGCATGCGCAGTGCATGCAGGAAACCGGCACTTCCATTGGGCCTGCAGGTGAGTACCCCGTGCGTACTCACCCGTGGAGACCCGAATTTCTGGGCCAACAAGTGCATGCCTCATGTGCTGGAGGTGATGATTGCTCATTTCACATCCGGTCTGACACATTCTCCTTTCCTTTCAATTTCTTCTGTTTTTGATTTTTATTTTCAGCAGGAATTTTAAACACTTGCACATGTCGACAGAAACTCCAGTTTGTCTCTCAAATGGGCAACAAAGATTCCTTGTTGTGAAATATAATTGCTCTGACCTTGGGGAGTATTCACGTAATTTAGACTTAACACGTAATAAATCAATTGCAAGGGCAGGAGCGGGGCACATAATGAATTTCTGAAACTTAATGGAAACCATGAGCCTGGTAATTTTCTGCTTGCATCTCATACATTTCTCTTTCATCATTCAGAATGAATCCGCTGTCATATATCAGAGGGAGACACAGGGCAGTGTGTGCTGCCTGCTTGTATTAGCCCTCTGGTGTGCAGAAGAGGCCTTCTAGAGTTACTATATCAATAATCCAATAGGCCCTGTGGTGTTTCTGCAATAATAGTTTGGGATAAAGCCCACTATAATTTATTGGACCTGTCTGCGGTAGTTTAATATTCAGTCATTGCTGGTACAGTAAGGTTTATTACAAAACTCCAAAGTAGTGTGGGAGTTAGCACCTCTAGCCCATGGCTTCAGTGAGGCCTGTGATGGGAGTGTGGGAGTTAGCACCTCTAGCCCATGGCTTCAGTGAGGCCTGTGATGGGAATGTGGGAGTTAGCACCTCTAGCCCATGGCTTCAGTGAGGCCTGTGATGGGAATGTGGGAGTTAGCACCTCTAGCCCAGGGCTGCAGCAAGGCCTGTGATGGGAGTGTGGGAGTTAGCACTTTTAGCCCAGGGCTGCAGTGGGGCCTGTGATGGGAGTGTGGGAGTTAGCACCTCTAGCCCAGGGCTGCAGTGAGGCCTGTGATGGGAGTGTGGGAGTTAGCACCTCTAGCCCAGGGCTGCAGTGAGGCCTGTGATGGGGGTGTGGGAGTTAACACCTCTAGCCCAGGGCTGCAGCGAGGCTTGTGATGGGAGTGTGGGAGTTAGCACTTCTAGCCCAGGGCTGCAGTGGGGCCTGTGATGGGAGTGTGGGAGTTAGTGCCTCTAGCCCAGGGCTGCAGTGGGGCCTGTGATGGGAGTGTGGGAGTTAGTGCCTCTAGCCCAGGGCTGCAGTGGGGCCTGTGATGGGAGTGTGGGAGTTAGCACCTCTAGATCAGGGCTGCTGTGAGGCCTGTGATGGGAGTGTGGGAGTTAGTGCCTCTAGCCCAGGGCTGCAGTGGGGCCTGTGATGGGAGTGTGGGAGTTAGCATCTCTAGCCCAGGGCTGCAGTGAGGCCTGTGATGGGAGTGTGGGAGTTAGTGCCTCTAGCCCAGGGCTGCAGTGGGGCCTGTGATGGGAGTGTGGGAGTTAGTGCCTCTAGCCCAGGGCTGCAGTGGGGCCTGTGATGGGAGTGTGGGAGTTAGTGCCTCTAGCCCAGGGCTGCAGCGAGGCCTGTGATGGGGGTGTGGGAGTTAACACCTCTAGATCAGGGCTGCAGTGGGGCCTGTGATGGGAGTGTGGGAGTTAGTGCCTCTAGATCAGGGCTGCAGTGGGGCCTGTGATGGGAGTGTGGGAGTTAGTGCCTCTAGCCCAGGGCTGCAGTGAGGCCTGTGATGGGGGTGTGGGAGTTAACACCTCTAGATCAGGGCTGCAGTGGGGCCTGTGATGGGAGTGTGGGAGTTAGTGCCTCTAGATCAGGGCTGCAGTGGGGCCTGTGATGGGAGTGTGGGAGTTAGTGCCTCTAGCCCAGGGCTGCAGTGGGGCCTGTGATGGGAGTGTGGGAGTTAGTGCCTCTAGCCCAGGGCTGCAGTGGGGCCTGTGATGGGAGTGTGGGAGTTAGTGCCTCTAGATCAGGGCTGCAGTGGGGCCTGTGATGGGAGTGTGGGAGTTAGTGCCTCTAGATCAGGGCTGTCGTGAGGCCTGTGATGGGAGTGTGGGAGTTAGTGCCTCTAGATCAGGGCTGCAGTGGGGCCTGTGATGGGAGTGTGGGAGTTAGTGCCTCTAGATCAGGGCTGCAGTGGGGCCTGTGATGGGAGTGTGGGAGTTAGTGCCTCTAGATCAGGGCTGCAGTGGGGCCTGTGATGGGAGTGTGGGAGTTAGTGCCTCTAGATCAGGGCTGTAGTGAGGCCTGTGATGGGAGTGTGGGAGTTAGTGCCTCTAGATCAGGGCTGCAGTGAGGCCTGTGATGGGAGTGTGGGAGTTAGTGCCTCTAGCCCAGGGCTGCAGTGAGGCCTGTGATGGGGGTGTGGGAGTTAGTGCCTCTAGATCAGAGCTGCACCAATAGCTGGATCTAATGCTCACCAATTATATATAACTTGGAGGTTTTAAGTTAGCATTTGTCTCCAATAATATCAATAGGAGTTAGAACTTCCAGATAAGCTTGTGTTGCTTTCAGTAGGAGCAGAGTCCCAGCTGTTGCTGATCTATTGCTGGTGTTTGTACAAATTATAAATCAAGGAATAGATTCAATCGATGGGATGATGAGCAAGTACTTGGGAATTATTACGGTTGTGTTAAAAGAGTGGACTGCATGTTCTGGGCCCTGATGGGGCTTTTAACTACTTGTTTGAGTCAATGAGTTTGTGAGGTGCTGTCGCAGAACACACAACCTCCACCACCTAGAAGGGCAAGGGCAGCAGACACATAGGAACACCACCACCTCCAAGTTTCCCTGCAAGTCACACACCATCCTGATGTAGACATATATCGCTGAGCTTCATTGTCGTTGGGTCAAAATCCTGGAAGGCCCTCCCTAACTGCACTGTGGGAGTACCTTCACCACACGGACTGCAGCGGTTCAAGAAGGCAGCTCACCACCATCTTCTCAAGGGCAATTAGGAATGGGCAATAAATGCTGGCCTTGCCAGTGATGCCCACATCCCAAGAATGGTGAAAATAAAAGTGAGGCGATCATTGACCATCAGTATAAAAGTTAATACAGTGATGCCCATACCCCAAGAATGAATGTTAAAAAATAGGATGTAGGGAGGTTTCTTAGTTTTGAGGCTGACTGATGTTAAGCCATCAGAGCTGAGAGGTCTTTAGTATCTTTCCATTTGCAAAGTACTTTGATAACAGCCAACGAGAAGCGAGCAAGTGTCTCTGAGACTCCAGGTGGTGTTGCCCTTCTCTAGGGGTCTTGCCCTCTTCCACCCTGGTATGTTGTTATCTTGTCACTTGGCCAAGTTTCGATCCTAAGACTATTGCTCAGATCTCAGCCGAGCCACAGTGCAAAGCTTTTTGCAGCTGCGCTAACTCCATGTTGTATGAGCGAGGTGCCAACAGGAGCCATGACATCATCCTCCTTGACCAGTCTGAGCTGGAATAGAAACTGCTGGGCTTTCTCTGCCCAGATGCTTCTGAGTTGGGAACAGAGTGCAGCAAGGCATGCACTCGTTCAGATGAGACGTTAAACTGAGGCCCCGTCTGCCTTCGCAGGTGGATGCAAAAGATCCCACGGCATCATTCCAAGAGCCGGGGAGCTCTCCCTGGTGTCCTGGCCAATAGTTATCCCTCAACCAACATCAATGAATCATTATCACATCGCTGTTTGTGGGAGCTTGCTGTGCGCAAATTGGCTGCCATACTAGGCCGGCCTCACCAGATTTCCTGAGGTTGGCCTCGCCAGCTTCCAGTGTGGTTCGTGCTTGCCAGTGGGAGCTAGTTGTCGAGCTGGGGACGGTGGGTGGGAGGGAGTGCGCAGGGCACAATATATAACGGCAGCCCTTAAAGGCTCCTTCAGGATCCAACATGCGTGTGTTTATGAAGGACCCCCACTGGCTCTGGGCAGGTGTCCTTGCTGCCGGCTCAGGAGAGTGGGTTGAAATCATGGCGGTTAAGTGAACTGGGCGATTCTAAGTGCCCAGCCGCCTGGCTTCCGCAGGGCAAATATAGGGTTAAAATTGTCTTTTTTTTGTTTCAGAGTATTCGTGTCATCGCCAAGGTCAGGTGGTGCCACTTGGTACAAAACATTGCAGCGCCCTCTGCTTGTAAGGGGTTTTAGATCGCAGAGGTTTCTCTCTCTCGAGGCCTCTCTCTCTTGCACAGTAAAACCGTGAGTGGTTCGACCCACTCGCCCCTTAGATTCTGTACCCTGGACTTTGGGGCAGGAACTACAATGTAGAGAAAACTCTTATAGACCAAGTTTGATGAAACGAAATGGAATTTTATTGCATAATGTAAAACAAATCAAAATGCAAGCAAATAAGAGGGTACATGGGAGGGGAAAACACAAACGAATCATAACGATACAATACTAACTAAGGCAAGTACAGTCATATTATATTCTACAAAGATCATCATGAAATGGGGAAACACACGGAACATCGAGGGACAACAACTCATGTTAATTATACCCTTAAATGTCCACCCCCTTAAACCTATCTAGATCTGATTATGAAGGGCCAGAAACATGCTCACCAATCCAACTAGGAAGTGTAAGGTTTTGAAACAGGTCTGCGTTTGATCCTTTCAGGCGTCCCGTCTCCACGTGGTTGTTGGAGCCCCAGCGAGCTGCGCCACACCTCTCTCCTGAGGTGGGGGTCGGGGACGGCTGGACACTGGCTGGTCTGGATGTCGGCGGGGTCGGGGATCGTTTGCTCCACCCCGGTCAGAGGAGCCTCGGGCTGGCCCCCATCAATTCTTCTGTAGTTTTTTATTGTCTCTTCTCCCGAGCCGGAGTGGGTCAATGGCCTCCCGTTTCGTCAATGGCCCGGGGTTGGTCGATGATCTCCCGATGTTTTACCCCGGGGTGGGACGCCGGCTCAAACCGTCTTCTTCTCCTTCTTCTAGCGATGATGCTACCGATACGATGGTAGCACCACGATGGCTTTTTCTTCCATGATGGCCCCCGCTCTCTCTTCCTACCCCTGGGTTCCCAGATATACTTCTCATCAGAAGCCCTTATCTCACGCCAAATCAGGTTAGTCTTTTGTTTTAATTTTGGCGGGCTGGGAGCACAACGGGGTAGTTGTTATATTTTAAACTGTTCTTGGATGGCCGGTAACGGGCCATCTCTGGTCTGGAATGACCTTCATTGTTTTTAATGTCCTGGTGATGTCCTTAACGGGTCCTTGATGCTCTTCTCATGAATATGAAACTGTTCCCTTTTGTCTGGGTAAACACGTAGATGGCCTTTATCTACAGGCCGATCTTGACTGGATCTGCATCCAATCTATATGTATAATGTGGGTGTCTGGTTTCGTTCTCTCAGAAACGGCTTCCAGAACTTACTGTGGGCTGAATCCACAAAGCTGTCTGAGGACTGCAGGAACCATTTCAAAGTGTCCCAATAAGCTGGTCACGGGGTCTGGCAGCCATTTTGAATGCCCCCTTTTCCTAGGCTTCTTTTAAAACAGTCTTTAAAATCATGGCCTCTTCTGCCATTCGACCCTTTATAATATAAAGTTAAATTTTGCGAATCCTACATGCTCACCACAAAGTGCTACTCTTACCAGCTGAAGGACGGGTAGAGCGGTGTGGTGCGGTGCGACCCAGCAGACAAGTGGAACTTATTTCAAAGCTAATCGGTACTTTGTAACTCAAAAGAGTTTAGGGAAGCTGATAAAACAGAGGGGTCTCTCACAGTCTATGAGAATGTCTTCAACATATCCTGGCAGATACAGGATTAGCTCCTTCTTTCAAGGGATTCCTAGCCAGGTGAATAACAAATTGCATCCTGCCAACATAATTAACGTGGCTCATGTGAAGGATTATTACTTGCAGGTCCCTAAAATAAGTGGTGTTTATATTAAGCTGCTCTTTAGGCAATACGACAAGCTGGGAGCTCAGAGGTTTGCAGTCGGCCTTTGCTCAGGCTCCAAGATGTCTTGTCGACCAATAGCCAGCAGGTATCTCAGCAGGCATTAACTAGCAGGCACCATTAAGGCCATTAGCGGCACTGTAATTGCACCCCCTACTGGTGCGCTGAACTTGTAAAATGGAGCCCAATTAGGAAATCGTCATTCTGTGCCCATCTGGTCAATGTATACCAAGCCCTTTGCCTCCCCCCTCCATCCACCCCCTCTTCTTCCAGATGGATCTGATACCAAGAGAGGCACCGACATTTCAGTCAGCACTTCATAAATTGCGCAACTAATCATAGCTCACATTAGGGCCCAATGGCCTTGAGCAAGACGTGAAGCAAGCTCTAGAAAGCCAGACTGACAGCCAGCAAGATGAGAAGGGAACAAAGTGTAGTTCAATGTGTTGTGTTTTCCATTAACTTGAGCTCCCCTCCACACGCACAACACGCTAGAAATTAGCTGCATTAGGACACAAATGTATTATTTTCACTGGCATTCTGTGCTGGAGTCTCAGACTGGAACACCTTAGGCATAAAAACACAGACAAAGATCACCAAAATAATAAGTAAGACTTGGCCGCAGTTCCTAGGAAGGAGCCCCGGGAGGGGCGGCTGGTGAGCAGGCCCGGGCGTTGGGCTGAAGATTGTCGGACAGGAGGAATGGTGGAAATGGAATGGCGGCGCGCACAGACGCAGCGGCTTTGCTTCTCCCAGGACGGTGCTATTTACGTTTAATGTTAATGTTATTTGTACTGGACTCATGGGAGCTTGCAAGATCACATTTCGTTGTTCATGTACTTGTGCATTGTACAATGACAATAAAGTTGAATTATTATTATTATATTATTATTAGGTCTGGTGCCAAGTCTTGCTGAATGAAAGCGCTGCTTTCCTGGACTGTTGCTGAGGGTATTTGTTTACTCCAGAATGATTCAAAGTCCATACAGAATCACCCTGAGGGGAGCCTCGCAATGACTTGCTGGGTAAAATCAGCACTAAACGGTGAGGTACTGCGCGATGCAGGAAGGGAGGTCCCACCTTAAAATGTTTCGGTGGTTCTACCCAATCAGGAGAAGCAGAAAGGAGACAAGAGCTGCTTCTGACGTCTTTGTAGATCAATCATTGGCTGCAATAGTCAAACGGAAGTAGCATCTGCAGAGATCTTCCAGCACAGACTCTCAAACAACATGAACGAACTTGCATTTTTCACAACCTCAGTCATTTGCTCTTCTTCGAGTGATCCTTGCTGGACAGTGTGAGTGTGTGGACATCAGGCGAGGTCCACGATCATACACAGTTGTGATGCCCTCCATAGCCTGCCAATACATTAAGCTTGGCTTACTGGCTTGCATTGCTTAAAAAGGGAGGAAGGGATAAACCCAGCAATTATAGGCCAGTTAGTTTAACCTTGGCGGTGGGCAAATTACTGAACAGTATAAACCTTCATTTAGAAAGACAAGATTAATGACACAGGGTCATTAATGGTTTTGTTAAGGGGAGGTTGTGTCTGACTAACTTGATTGAATTCTTTGAGGAGGTAACAAAGAGGGTCGATGAGGGCAGTGCGTTTGATGTAGTCTACATGGATTTTAGCAAGGCTTTTGACAAGGCCCCACATGGCAGGCTGATCAAAAAAGTAAAAACCCATGGGATCCAAGGGAGAGTGGCAAATTGGATCCAAAATTGGCTCAGTGTCAGGAAGCAAAGGTTAATGGTTGATGGGTGTTTTTGTGACTGGAAGGCTGTTTGCAATGGGGTTCCGCAGGGCTCAGTACTAGGTCCCTTGCTTTTTGTGGTATATATTAATCATTTAGACTTAAATGTAGGGAGCATGATAAAGAAATTTGCAGATGTGTGGCTGACAGTGAGAAGGAAAGCTGTAGACTGCAGGAAGATATCAATGGACTGGTCAGGTGGGCAGAAAAGTGGCAAATGGAATTCAATCCGGAGAAGTGTGAGGGAATGCATTTAGGGAGGGGCACCAAGGCAAGGGAATACCCAATAAATGGTGGGATACTGAGAGGTGTGAAGGAACAGAGGGACCTTGGAGTGTATGTTCACAGATCCCTGAAGGTAGCAGGACTGGTAGATAAAGTAGTTAAAAGGGCTTACGGAATGTTTGCCTTTATTAGCCGAGGCATAGAATATAAAAGCAGGGAGGTTATGCTAGAACTGTATAAAACACTAGTTAGCCCACAGCTAGAGTACTGCGTGCAGCTCTGGTCGCCACATTACAGGAAAGATATGATTGCACTGGAGAGGGTACAGAGGAGATTTACAAGGATGTTGCCAGGACTGGAGAATTTTAGCAATGAGGAAAGACTGGATAGGCTGGGGTTGTTTTCCTTGGAACAGAGGAGGCTAAGAGGAGACTTAATTGAGAAGTGTAAAATTATGAGGGGGCTAGATAGAGTGGATAGAAAGGACCTATTTCCCTCAGCAGAGGGATCAACAACCAGGGGGCATAGATTTTAAGTAGTTGGTAGAAGGATTAGAGGAGAGATGAGGAAAAAAAATTCACCCAGAGGGTGGTGGGGGTCTGGAACTCACTGCCTGAAAGGGTGGTAGAGGCAGAAACCCTCATCACATTTAAAAAGTACTTGGATGTGCACTTGATGTGCCGTAACCTACAGGGCTACGGACCTAGTGCTGGAATGTGGGATTAGGCTGGGTAGCTGTTTTCCGACCGGCACTGACACGATAGGCCAAATGGCCTCCTTCCGTGTCATAACTTTTCTATGATTCTATGGGTGAGGGCTGCAGGCTCCTGTTGGAACTGTACCCCTGCACCAGTCAACGCCTTCAGAAGACAAAAGGATTAAATTAGATTGGAATAAAATACATTCTACATTCCACTGATTAAATGGACCTCAGAAATGGTCAATTGTATTTAGGCTATGGGCCTCAGTGTTGCTGTTTTAGGGAGGGCAGGAAGATCAGCCACTCCTGCTCGTTATGTGGTGAGTCCTTACATTGGCCTTGCATCAGGACAGGTTCGACCTCAATTGTTATGCCAATTCTGGCCAGACAGCTCACTAACATTCACTGTCTAGATTCACATAGGAAGAATGGCCCTTCGGGTCAGGTACCATAGGGTGACAAAATTTACCCCAACAAGAGTCAGTGCCTTCCAGGGAGGGAGAAAAGCAGAGAAAATTGGGGAGCAAAGACGAGGTCAGGGTTTATAGCTTAACTCAGCTGAAAAACACAGTACTTATTACAGTTCTCTTTCCCTTGTGATTTACTAATGACTGAACTCTGCCAGGGAGCTTTGACTGAAGCTCCGGTGATGTGATTGCTATCGTCCGATGATTCAGAAGAAGGGGAACTGAAATGTCTGTGGGCAAAGATTTAGTGCTAAAATATTCACCATGATGCACCAAACATTTGGTTTCTTGCAGGAGCGAGCCTTTAGTGGTAGCACATAAGCCTCTGAGTCAGAAACCACAGGGTTCAAACCCCACTCCAGACAGTCTCAGTGAGTGGAGACCAGAGCTCCGGCTCGCAATTCTGGGTTGGCATCCAGCGGGATACTTGCGTCCAGTGGGTGTGGGTGGCCCCAGTATAGGATTCGCAAAATTTCCACATTTCCCCAAGGTTATTAATAAAAGGGGCCCTATGGACAATGTTAAAAGGTTACCCAAAGATGGCGTCTGCACCTCGTGACCAAAAGCCTGTAAGATTTTAAAAGCTTGGACTCTGCAGCTCAGAACAAGCAGCTTTGGGAAATCAAAACTTAAAATGCATTTCTGTGAAAAGGACTTTTGTGTTTGAAGGGCCAGACAGCTAGGCAAACATTTGAATATGCATTCTCGTCAAATTGGAACAGATCAACCCAGTTAGGCCTGAACATGAGGCCATTAGTTTGTCCGCATAAATAATTGGAAACAGCTTAAGGAAGCCATCAAGGCTGGACAGGCCAATCAAAATGCATTAATGACAATACAACCCGGACATCAGGCCATTAGGTGTGATAAATGGCCATCTAAAACCAGTTATTTTAGATTGGTACAATCATTTAACACAGCCTGCCAAAAGTGAAACAATGGGCTGACCTGATTTGGCGCGCAGATAAGGGGCCATCGAAAGGAGTATAATTGTAGGCCCTTAGTAGCAATCTCTCTCTGCTGGCTCTCTCCTCCTGACTCTGACCTCTTGTCTGGTCTCGGGCTACCACCACTCGCACTCGAGCCCTGGCCTCATGGCGGGTTCTCTTCTCGCTCCCTGCATTGTGGAAGCAATCAAGGACATCCATACCAACAGCAAGGGAGGGGAACGAGACCCGAGTCCAAAGTCACCCAGGACACCCGGGCCATGAGAGAGGGCAGAGGAAATGAGGCGAGATGAACCGAGACGAAGAGTAAGGTAGACCCAACATAGAGCAGAGAAGGACAGCAGAAGACGTATTAATTAAGACCGAGCGCCGAGTTATAAGCTGACGCTCGGGGAAGAAAATATCTGAGGACAGTGAGGCTAAGTTGGATAGTTGAACACTGCAAATGAGCAGGCGTTAAACGCAGGTGTCCACGCCATAACGAATATACTGGCGTTTGACGCTTGGGTAGTAAAATCTAAGCAGTGAAGACTGCTAATCGTCTCATTGACGCAACGTTACCGCCGACGACCGCCCAAGGGAGAAGAAGAAGAGAACCCATCGTGACGAGACGATGACAGTAGCTGAGGAGAAGAAAGGTGTGTCGCAGCAGCAGCTCCAGCACTGCGCCCTGAGACCACGTGGCGACAAAGCACCCCAAAGGACAGCAGCCCAAACCTCAAAACTCACGATTGCTAAAACAACAGGTTTTGCTTTGGATTGGTGAGCATGAATTCCTGGCCCCTCATAGCTTAATCTAGTTAGGTATAGGGGTGGGATAGGATAAGGGGATTGTTAAAGTAGTTGTTTTTCCCTCGATGTGCCGTGAGTTCCCCATTCCCTGTATAAGTATAGTTATAGTGTTATATGCCTGTAATTGTTTTTCTAACAGTAATTTTCTCATAAGACTGTGTTTTCGTTTCTGTTTTAATAAAATCTCGGTTTTCTTACACCAGACCACCTGTCTACTCAAGTCTTTCTGTATCGCTGCCTGTACCTAAGTCCGGTGTCTAGAACCCAGGGGCGTGGGAGCGATTCGAACCACTCACAGGCAGTCAGGGGCATAACTGATTGGGCGCACGCGCCACCCACCACCCACTGCACCCCCCCTTCCTGTACGTGTTGTGGGAGTCCATAAAACCCTCCTGCCGTATAGGACAAGCCCCCCTATTAGCTGGTATAAAGATGCTTACATGGAAGGAGCATTCTGTCACTGTTAATCTGCCTGCGAATCTGGACACTATTCTGCAAGGGAAGAGGGTGAGGAAAGCAACAACTGCTTATTATATCCATGCTGAAAGAAAGTTGGCTGCTCCATTGCTGGTGTTTGAAGAGTAGCTAATGGCCCTAAGGTGCCCCTTGGTGTCTTTTGGCTCTCACCCATCAACCACATCCACCAAAGTTCTGATGAAAGGTCATCGACCTGAAACGTTAACTCTGTTTCTCTCTTCACAGATGCTGCCTGACCTGCTGAGTATCTCCAGCATTTTCTGTTTTTATTTCAGATTTCCAGCATCTGCAGTATTTTCTTTTTGTTTCCACCAAAGACACATGGGCACAGTTCACACCATCTCCATCTCTTCCCAGTGTCCCCCGGGGACAGCCCCTGAAGCCTCACCAGCTCAGATAGAGGATTATTGGATTCCTCTGTCCCTGCATCCCTCCAGATAATTTGATTGCAACAGTAGAAGCCGGCTGATGTGCCTCAATAAATCCGAGACTCGATGTTAGCGAAACAAAACAAGGCTTTTATTGACTTAGAAGGTAACACACAGAGGAGAATGTATCTTCCATCCAGAGGTCTGCCGTACTGGATGTGCTGCAGGCTGGGCCAGCTTACATAGGAGCCAGGTATGGGCGGAGCCCTACACACAGTACAATACAATGGAAATGAAACTGAAACCAACCACAGTCACAGGCAGAGAAATACTGATGAGTGATGAATGGAATATTTCATCACATTCACCCCTTCTATAGATTTAGTCTGTTCGGGGGTTTGATAGTCCTCTGCGACCGATGTGGCTGTTGTGGTGCCGCGGGTGTCGGCTGGGTGTCCCCGGTGGCCTCCTGGGTCTCTGCCGGGGGTGCCGCCAGGGTTGTTGAAGGGGTAGTTGGTGGGGGTACCGTTGGTCGATGTTCTTCCGGGGGTGATGAAAGAGTAGTGGGTGGGTAAGAGTTGCTGTGGTCATTGTTGCTGCTGTTGTCGTGGTTGTTGTCGTTACCGGCTGGGGCGACGTCTTTTATGGACACGGTGTCCTCCCTTCCGTCGGCGTGCCAGACATACGCGTATTGGGGGTTGGCGTGGAGTAGGTGCACTGACTCCACGAGAGGGTCCGTCTTATGGCCCCTCACATGCCTTCGCACGAATACCGGACCTGGGGTGGAGAGCCATGACAGCATGGATACGCCTGAGGTGGATTTCCGGGGAAAGACAAACATTCGCTCGTGAGGCGTGGCATTGGTGGCAGTACACAATAGCGACCGTATCGAATGGAGCACATCTGGGAGGACTTCCTGCCAGCGGGAGATAGGGAGGCCTTTGGTCCTTAGAGCTAGAGTGACTGCTTTCCATACTGTCCTGTTCTCTCGCTCCACTTGACCGTTACCCCGGGGGTTGTAGCTGGTGGTACGGCTCGTGGCGATCCCCCTGGACAGCATGTACTGGCGTAGCTCTTCACTCATGAAGGACGCCCCCCTATCCGTATGGATGTAGCTCGGCATACCGAACAGGCAGAACAGGCTGTTGAGGCATTTAATGACTGTGGCGCTGGTCATGTCTGGGTAGGGGAAGGCGAATGGGAAACGAGAGTATTCGTCCACAATGTTCAGGAAGTAAACATTGCGGTCGACGGACGGGAGGGGGCCCTTGAAATCTAAGCTGAGCCGCTCAAAGGGCCGTGTAGCTTTGATTAAGTGGGCTCTGTCTGGGCGGTAGAACCGAGGCTTGCACTCAGCGCAAGTGCGACAGTTCCTGGTCAGGGACCGAACTTCCTCAATCGAGTAGGGTAAGTTGCGGGACTTTATGAAGTGGAACAGCCGCGTGACCCCTGGGTGGCAGAGGTCATTGTGGAGGGCCTGTAGCCGATCCCCGGTGGCGCTGGCACACATCCCTCATGCGAGGGCGTCGGGGGATTCGTTAAGGGCCCCTGGCCGGTAAATGATGTCATAATCAAAGGTGGAGAGCTCGATCCGCCACCTAAGAATCTTATCATTTTTAATCTTCCCCCTCTGTTTATTATTGAACATAAACGCTACCGACCGCTGGTCGGTAAGTAGGGTGAAGCGTTTGCCGGCTAGGTAGTGGCGCACTGCCTCCACGCTGGCTTGGGCCTCCTTTTCTACGGAGGAGTGTCTGATCTCGGGCCCTTGGAGGGTCCTCGAGAAGAAAGCTACGGGCCGCCCCGCCTGGTTGAGGGTGGCCGCCAAGGCAAAGTCAGACGCATCACTTTCCACTTGAAAGGGGGTGTTCTCGTCCACTGCCTGTAGCGTGGCCCGCTCAATATCCTGCTTAATGCTTTTGAAGGCGGCATGGGCCTCAGCAGAGAGCGGAAAAGAGGATGCTTTCAAGAGGGGGCGGGCTTTGTCGGAGTAGTTGGGGACCCATTGGGAATAATAAGAAAATAACCCCAGGCACCTTTTCAGGGCTTTGGGAGTGTTGGGCAGAGGCAGCTCCCGTAGGGGGCGCAATCGGTCGGGGTCTGGTCCGATTTCCCCATTCTCCACCACGCTGCCTAGTATGCAGAGGTGCGTGGTGTTGTAAACGCACTTGTCCTCGTTGTAGGTGAGGTTGAGTTTTTGTGCGGTTTTCAGGAACCTCTCGAGGTTCGAGTCGTGATCCTGTTGGTTGTGACCGCAGATGGTGACGCTGTCGAGGTAGGGGAAGGTTGCCTGCAAGTGGTGGTCATCGACCATGCGGTCCATCTCCCTCTGGAAGACCGAGACCCCATTCGTCACCCCAAAGGGGACTCTGAGGAATTGGTAGAGGCGTCCGTTCGCCTTGAAGGCGGTGTACGGGCGGTCCTCTGGTCTGATAGGGAGCTGGTGGTACGCTGACTTGAGGTCGATGGTGGAGAACACCCGGTATTGGGCGATTTGGTTCACCATTTCTGATATGCGGGGTAGCGGGTAGGCGTCTAGTTGGGTGTACCTGTTGATCGTTTGGCTATAGTCGATCACCATCCGTTTCTTCTCGCTACCCCTTACCACCACCACTTGGGCGCGCCATGGGCTATTGCTGCGTTCAATAATGCGCTCTTTCAGGAGCCTGTCTACCTCGGTCGCGATAAACCGCCTGTCCTCCCAGCTGTACCTCCTGCTTTTGGTCGCTATTGGCCAGCAGTTAGGGGTAAGGTTCGCGAATAGCGAAGGCGGCTTTACCTTCAGGGTAGCCAGACCGCACACTGTGAGGGGTGGCTGGGACCCACCGTAATTGAGCGTGATGCTTTGGTGGTAGCACTGGAAATCCAGGCCCAAGATCACGCTCGCACATAGATTCTTCATGATTAATACTTTAAAATTATCGTATACAGTTCCGTTAATGGCCAATTGTACCGTGCAGTAACCCATAATGGTCGATGTCTGGGTTTTATCAGCCATAGAGATGGTACCCCGAGTAGGGACCACCTTTAGGGAGAGTTGTTGTACCAGTTCAGGGTGGATAAAACTCTCCGTGCTTCCACTGTCAATTAAACATTTAACCCTGCACCCGTTTACCTCGATGTCCACCATTGATTTGGATAGCGGGTGCGGCCTGGTCTGGTCCACTGTGACCGATGCCACTGTAGGGCCCTGATCGAGACAAGATGGCGTCCACGCTGTCTGCTCACAAGATGGCGGACCCCACGAGGTCGGGCAAGATGGCGTCCAAGATGGCCGCTCCCACGGCGCACACGCGGCGGTGGCGGGTTTTCCGGCGGGGTTCCCTCTGCACACCTTCCTGAAGTGCCCCTTCTTACCGCACTTAAAGCAGGTGGTGCCTTTCGCCGGGCACAGGTTTCTGGTGTGCTTCGGCTGCCCGCAGAAGTAGCAGTTGGGTCCCCGACGCGTCGCGGCTGTCGTAGGGCTTCTGGGGGGAGAGCGGGGCCCCGACGGTGTCGGGCTGCCAGGCGGGGAAGATGCCTTCCAAGATGGCGGCGCCCTTGGTGCACACGTGGCGGCGTGGATGGCGCGGGCTGAAGAGTAGGCGTCCGAGTTTCTCTGAGCCACATCCAGGGATCGTGCTGTGTCCGCAGCCTGTTTCAGGTCCAATCCCGTTTTATCCAGCAGTCTTTGCCGGATGTAAGTGGAGCTGAGGCCTGTGATAAATGCATCGCGAACAAGCTCATCAGTGTATACTGCGGCTTTTACATCTTGGCACTTGCAGTCTTTGCCAAGCATTTTCAGGGTGCCTAGGAACTCCTCCACCGATTCCCCAGGTTGCTGTGCGCGAGTAGCGAGCAGATGCCTAGCATACACCTCATTCGTAGGCTGCTGGTAATGCGCCTTTAAGATGTCACAGGCGGCCGGGTACGTGTCGGCGTCTTGGATGAGGGGGTAAACCCGGTGGCTTACCCAATTCCGCAGAATTCCGAGTTTCATACTCGCAGCGTCCGTAGCGTCTTTGACGGCTGCGGAGTTGTCCAGGAAGAATTCCATACTCATAAACCAGTGTCCGAAGCGTGCCGATGCGTCCGAAGCATGCTGGTCCAAATCCAAACGTTCGGGTTTCAAGATTTGATCCATTGTGTTGAAAATTAAGTCAATAAAATTGATGTGCCTCAATAAATCCGAGACTCGATGTTAGCGAAACAAAACAAGGCTTTTATTGACTTAGAAGGTAACACACAGAGGAGAATGTATCTTCCATCCAGAGGTCTGCCGTACTGGATGTGCTGCAGGCTGGGCCAGCTTACATAGGAGCCAGGTATGGGCGGAGCCCTACACACAGTACAATACAATGGAAATGAAACTGAAACCAACCACAGTCACAGGCAGAGAAATACTGATGAGTGATGAATGGAATATTTCATCACACCGGCATCAATGCAGCAAGAAGAAATGGCAGAACGGTTTGCCCAGCACCATCTGCATGTTTAGCGAAGGATTCCAGCGACTTCAGGCGGGTATCAAAAGACCAGGTTACAATTGAAGGCAGCACGATCCCCACGGGCCGTTGGTGGGCAAGTCGCCCAGATGATATTAAGTGGCCAACCGCCCGGTCAAAATCAGTCCTTATGTACAAGACTGACAATTCTGTGTTCACTAGTTCTGTGAGCCGCATCACCAGTGGGCAGTGCCACTCACAGGGCGGCTCCTACGCAGCTTTCATGCAGAGGAATGCGGTTACCCTTGAAGAGAAAGAAAGGGCTTGCATTTATACAGCACCTTTCACAACCTCAGTAAGTCCCAATACGCTTTACAGCCAATGAAGCACTTTTGACGTGTTGTCACTGTTGTAATGCAGGAAACGCAGCAGCCAATTTGCGCACAGCAAGGTCCCACAAACAGCAATGAGAAAACAACCAGATAATCTGTATTTAGTGATGTTGATTGAAGGATAAATATTGGTCAAGATACCGGAGAGAACTACTCTGCTGTTCTCTAAAATAGCACCATGTGATCTCTTACAGCCAACTAAGAGGGCAGATGTTGCCTCAGTTTAACATCTCATCTGAAAGACGGCACCTCTGACAGTGCATCACTCCCTCAGTACTGCACTGGAGTGTCAGCCTAGATTATGCGCTCAAGTCTCTGGAGTGGGACTTGAACCCATGACCATCCAACCCAGAGTGCTACATACTGAGCCACAGCTGACACCTCCTAGCAGGATTGCCAATCCGTTTACTGACTGTGCTTGTGACAAAACAGAGCAGACTGCCCCATTTGGAGAGGTCTGGTGATGTGTCGTGTAACTGTGGAACATGTGGTCACAGCCTCCATTTTGCAGGACATTGTCTGGTATTGGTTAGTATCAGGACTCTTTCCACTTGGATGCATGAGTTCTGGATTTTCCTTACTATCCCTTCAAGTATAAAGAATCCTTGCCAGCTTGTCAATCACTCCCCTTGTTTCTCTTATATTGTAACATCTGCAAAATCAGTTTCTGTGTCTAGTTCTAATGATAAGTATCAACAACATGGAATCATGAGAATCCCCAGCAATTGCTAAACAACAACAGCTTGCCTTTATCTAGCACCTTTAATGTAGTAAAAAGGTCCCAAGGGACTTCACAGAAGCTATTATCAGACAAAATTTGACACCAAACCACATTAGGAGATATTAGGGCAGCTGGTCAAAAGCTTGGTCAAAGACGTAGGTTTCATGGAGAGACTTAAAGGAGGAGAGAGCAGTGGAGAGGAGAGAGAGGTTTAGGGAGAGAATTCCAGAGCTTAGGGTCTAGACAGCTGAAGGCACGGCCGCCAATGTTGGAGCGATTAAAATCGGGAAGCCACAAGAGCGCAGTGTTTGAAGAATGCAGAGATCTCGGAAGGTTGTGGGGCTGAAGAAGGTTAGAGAGATAGTGAGAGGTGAAGCCATGGAGGGTTTTGAACACGAGGATGAGAATTTTAAGATCAAGGTGTTGCCGGCCCGGGAGCCAGTGTAGGTCAGCGAGCACAGGGGTGATGGGTGAATGGATCTTGGTGCGAGTTAGGACATGGGTAGCAGAGGATTGGATGATGAAGCCTATCTGCAGTGACTGAGTGTTGGCAATATTGGCACCGGGAACAGCTGAGCACCATTTTAAAGTACCCGGGCACTGCTTGTATAAAGGACCTTTGACAGATCAGTTATTAAAAGCACAGTGTGGCACAAAGCCAAGGAGATCGTGGAGGTCCCAGGTTTGATCTCAGCTCACTTATTTCATTGCTGCAATAGCAGGGACACCTCTGTTAGCTTCGGTGCCTCTGGGCTGCAGAGGGGTAAACATCTAAATATGATCAGCCACGATTCCTGCTCCTGATCACTATCCAGGTGGTGGAAAGTGGACTTTGCGTGAGGGCAGGATCAGGCTCAGCTGTTAGGGCCTTTGAGTCCCATGCCCAGTTGGTGAGCTCCATGTTGACCACTTGGGTGAGGTGCCTGCAGAGGACATCTCCTTCAGAAGAGGGATAACTATTGGAGGGAAAACAAAAAAAAGGTTTAAAGCAGATCCCAGGACACAAATATGCCAATTGCCACCCTTGGACATTCAACCAGATTGGTTGCTCCCATCTTGAGGGAATGGGAGAGGAAGAATGAAGCTGACCTCTTGCTGGATGGTCTTGGGTCAGGATCATTGGTGACCAAGTGCAGTGACCAAATGGACCTAAAGTTCCAATGTTGTATCTAACAAAGTGAGCCATTGAGAAGATATCTGTTATGATTACTATTTCCAGGAGTAAAACGCTGTTAGCAATCTAAGAAGAGCATGATTAGAACCAACAATGGCTAACTGATGGTGAGATTAAGAATAAATATGTTTGGCACACTCTGTGGCAGGGGGTGGGGGGGGAGGATGAAGTTGTACCATTGCTAGGGGTAATATTACTGGACTGGTAATCCAGAGGCCTGGACTAATGATCCAGAGACGCGAGTTCAAATACCACCACGGCAGCTGAGGAATTTAAATTCAATTAAATAAATCTGGAATCAAAAAACTAGTATCAGTAATGGCGACTATGAAACTATTAGATTGTCGTAAAAACCCATCTGGTTCACTAATGGCCTTTAGGGAAGGAAATCTGCCGCCCTCACCTGGTCTAGGCCTATATGTGACTCCAGACCCACAGTAATGTGGTTGACTCTTAACTGCCCTCTGAAATGGCCTAGCAAGTCACTCAGTTGTATTCAAGAAGGCGGCTCACCACCGCCTTCTCAAGGGCAATTTGGGATGGGCAATAAATGCTGGCCTTGCCAGCGACGCCCACATCCCATGAATTAATAAAAAAAACACTGCATTTACCAACTGGCACACAGGGGGACCTGAAAACAGAAAAAAAGACTTGAATTTCTATAATGCCTATCACAACCTCAAGATATTCCAAAGTGCTTTACAGCCAAAGCAGTGCAGCGCTCCCTCAGTTCAGCGCTCCCTCAGTGCTGCATTGAAGTGCCAGCCTGGATTATGTCCGCAAGTCTCTGGCATGGGACATGAACCCATGGGCCTAGAAATTCAGTTGCGTCCGCCAGCCGTTAGCGCCATAAGAGGGGTAGTTTTCCAGCGCTAGGCACTTAGCGCCCAGGCGCAGGCAGATCTGCGCCTACGCCCAACTTCAGTTGACATTTAGCGCCGGCGCAAAGTATTTGCGCCCGCTCAGCTGCGCGCGCAGCTTATGACGTCATTTCGTCGTGCAACGCTGTTTGTGTGCCCCAAACCGGAAATTCAGTGGCGCCCGCCCAATGTGGGCGTGGCGCTGTTAAGAACTGTGAAGTGGAACGCAGCAGAGGCCCTGCGGGCCTCGGGGAGCGCTAATTAAAGGGCACTTAGACTGAACTATAAAGGCCAGCCATTTTGCTGCAATGACTTTAGTGCTTTGGATTTCTGGACAGAGACCAAGGAACAGACCTTCCTGATTTGGGACAACATAGGAGAGGTATTTTTGGCTTCTGGCCAGAGCTTGGAAATTTCACTCATTGTGATTTCACTGTTTGCAAGCTTATTATGGGGGCTGCATGGGGTTCCAACCCTCAGTTCCAGCATTATGTGCGAAGGGCTCGCAGACGCTGTGTGAGAGGGCCAGCCATGCCTAGACGCAGAGGGGCCATCAGGCGTCGGCAACGTAGGCCTTACCCACTCAGGGAAAACCGGCAGCAGGTGTCCTATCTCACCATGACTGCCGCGCATTGTGTTAAGAGGCTGCGCTTCAGAAGGCAGGTGGTTGCAGAGATCTGCCAGCTGCTTCTCAGAGATCTGCGTCCACAGCTGATGTGCAGGACGTCTCTGTCGGTGGAAGTGAAGGTCACGGTGGCTCTGAACTTTTATGCAAGCGGCTCATTCCAAGCCGCTGCTGGGGACATAGCGAACATCTCCCAGTTCGCCGTGCATCGCTGCATCCGGCAGGTCACCGATGCCCTTTTCGCAAGGAGACACCAATTCATCTCCTTCCCCATGACCCTAGAGAGGCAGGAGCAGCGTGCAGTCGGATTTGCCAGGATCGCCGACTTCCCCATGGTGCAGGGCGCCATTGACTGCATGCATGTGGCTATGCGGGCACCTATCGACAATGCCGAGGATTACCACAACCGGAAGGGCTACCATTCCCTCAATGTACAGCTGGTGTGTGACCACAGGCAGCGCATCCTAGCTGTCAATGCCCGCTTTCCAGGCAGCAGCCACGATGCATTTATCCTGCGCCAGACTACTGTGGCTGACATGTTCGAGGCACAGCCTCCACCAAGGGGATGGCTTATTGGGGACAAGGGCTACCCTTTGTGTACATGGCTCATGACCCCGCTCCGCGCGCCCAGGACCCCTGCGGAGGAGGCATACAACGAAAGCCATCAAGCCACAAGGAACATCATAGAGCAAACGATTGGCGTCCTCAAGCAACGGTTCCGCTGCCTGGATCGATCCGGCGGATCTCTACAGTATTCGCCGGATAGAGTCTCCCAGTTCGTCGTCGTTTGCTGCATGCTGCACAACCTGGCTATCCGCAGGACTCAGGCACTGCCACCTCACGTTGGACCACCACCTCAGGAGGACGAGCAGGAGGACCATGAGGAGGAGGAGGAGGAGGAGGAGGAGTACCAGCCCAGGAGGGAGCCACAAGGTCCAAGGGCCGTCCGCCGGCGGCTTATTGAACGACACTTCTAGGCCCCCTGTCAGGGAATGGCTTGTGGCAATGAACGCACCTGAATGCAGCCGCTCCGCAAGCCCTCAGCCGGTTAACGCAACAACCACTTGAAACATGACACCTGGACAAGCTGAATAAATAAAAAGCTTTATTTAACAAACTCAGGGCCCTTCCCACATGAAACAGAAAAACAGACAACACCCCCAAAAAACAGTCAAAAACATATCTCACTCCCACAACCTGGGGAGGAATAACAAAACTTGTCCATCCAATTGGCCTTCATCCTCGGCCTAACCAAGACAAACCCCCCCATACAGAACACAAACACCCCCATATAAAAAAACAGTTGCCTTCATCTTCGGCGTTAGCAAAATAAGCCCCCCCCCATACAGAACATAAACACCCCCATATAAAAAAACAGTTGGCAACACACTCTACTTGGTGTGCCGACAGGGCGAGTCCTTGTGCAGGCTTCTCCGGCCCCTGCCCGACCTGTTGCTCCGCCTCAACCTGGGCCCTGTGGGTGTTGCAAGGCTGGGGGAAGGCTCCTGAGGGGCACAATGCGTGACGGCAGATGCCCTTGGGGGTCGGCCTAGACGAGGTCCGGCCCTGGAGGGGCCGGCTGCTGACTGCTGCAGCTGTGGCTGGGCAGCATCAGTCTCTCCAGCAGCTCGTCGCAGCTTGGCTGGGGGAGTGGCAGTGGCGGCTGCATCAATGGGGGCAAGCTGGCTGATGCCAGGCGCTCGCTGGTCGCCAGAGACACTGGCACTCGGCCGGGCTGGCACTGCAGCAAGCGCAGCAATCTGGTGAAGGCCAGACCGCTGTGCTGCAGCAGGGCGGCGGGTGCCCTGGCGATGCTTCCGTGACACAGCGAGTGTGGCAGAAGTGAGTGCCCGAACTGCCCTGGTCTGTGCCCGCATCAGATCAGCCAGTGTCTGCACGGCACCACTCATGAACTCTCGACTCACGTCCTGTGCTGCCGCGAGTTGGTCGACACCCCTGGCCTGTGAGTCCCCAAAATCGGCCACACTATGAGCCAGGGACTCAATGGCCTGAGGCAACTGTCCCACAACCCCCATGAACTCGTTGTGGCGCCGCTCCGAGGCCGCGGACATTTCATCAAGGAGGCGCACCTCCTGGGCGAGGACCGTCTCCGGACTGGAGGCCGGACTCTCCCTCTGGGGAGAAGGCCGCCGAGCTGCCCGACCCTTCCCGCGTGCCTGGACGCCACTGGGCCCAGCAACTGCCCTCCCCTGCAACACTTCCCCCCTCTGGGGAGAAGGCCGCCGTGCTGCCCGACCCTTCCCACGTGCCTGGACGCCACTGGGCCCAGCAACTACACCCCCCTGCAACACTTCCCCCCTCTGGGGAGAAGGCAGCCATGCTGCCCAACCCTTCCCGCGTGCCTGGACGCCACTGGGCCCAGCAACTACACCCCCCTGCAACACTTCCCCCCTCTGGGGAGAAGGCAGCCATGCTGCCCGACCCTTCCCGCGTGCCTGGACGCCACTGGGCCCAGGAGCTACACCCCCCTGCAACACTTCCCCCTGGCTCTCCTCCAGGCAAGACGTGTCCCCTCCATTGCCATCCCCTGGCGCGGATGAGGGTTCCCCCAATGTGCCGCCTTCCTCTTGGTCCTCGTCGTCCTCCTCTTCCGAGGGACTGGCACTCTCAGCTTCAGGGACCTCCTCCTCACCAGCTGAAAGCAGGAAGGCACAAGAGTAGCTTTAGAGTGAGGACAGGGCGTCAGTGAGGGAGGCATGATTGGTGGCATTATGCGCATTGGTCGGACAGTGGCAAAGGATGTAGATCTGAAGCGCAAGGGGAACGAGAGAGGTGCAAACAGTCATGTCCTTACCATTGGGGCCCAGCACAGGGTCGGCATCTCCAATAGCAACGGGGCCAACCACCCGGGCACGCATGAGTCGAGCCACGCGCTCCTCCAGGTCACTGAGCTCCTGGAACTGGCCACGGCCTCCCCCGGTGACAGTCCGGCTCCTCAGATTCTGCGCCAGCTTGGCCTGCAAGAGAAAGGATGGTCTCTAAGTACAGTGTGGTGCCCTGTTGTTGTGTGCACTGCCTCCCATGGTCGAATAGCTTGGCCAGTGTGGTGCCCTGTTGTTGTGTGCACTGCCTCCCATGGTCGAATAGCTTGGCCAGTGTGTGAAGTGCAGAAAGTACTATTGATGATCATGCCAGTGCCATAGCTGCGGGAGGAGGGCTGGCCATTAGGCCTTTGAGGTCCCTTTGCCCATAATGTGAGGTGCACATGCAAGGATGAGGAGGACACTGGAAAGGGTACTCACCCTGACCAACCGAGTGAGGTCGTTGTACTTCTTGCGGCATTGGTCACCAGTCCTGGGGACATCGCTGTTGGCTGACACCCTCAGGGCGATTTCCCTCCAGGCTCCCCTGTACTGCCTCCTGGGAGCCTTCTTACCACTGCCCGGGCACAAGATCTCTCTGTTCTTTTCCAACCCCCTAAGCAGCACCCTCAAAGCATGCTCTGAGAAGCGCTGCGCTCGTTCACGGGCCTTCTGCATGGCTTCAGGCACTATTTGGGTCCACCAGCAGTGTTCAGGCCTAGCTGCAGGGCTCCACTATCCAGGGCGTGGCAGCAGACAAAGTCGACCCTTCCCCCTTTAAGAGCTGGCCGGCGCCAGGGTGTCTGCTGTCAATCAAAACATGACCGCACCTGCGCTGCGCCCGGCCTCGGCGTTATCAGTCCGCACCGCCGGCTTAGCGCCTAAAGATAGGAGTGCAACGCCAGTTTCAGCGCTCGCCCAAACTCCTTGGCCAAAGCTACTGAATTTCGGCGAAGTGGCCTCCACTTTCCGGCGGGCGCTAACTTTACCGCCCGCCCGACTTTACTGCCCCAAAAGTGGCTAGACTGAATTTCTAGGCCATGATCTTTTGACTCAGAGGCAAGAATGCTACCCACTGAGCCATGGCCAACAAAAGTGCTGCCTTATTTCTACAAACCATATTCCACACAGGATGAAACTGACTCCTTTCCATCTTCTCCTCAGTTCAGCTGCGAGATCTACCTCTTCCTGAAGCATGAATCTTTGTCGGAGCTGCTGTAAAATTCTGTTCAAACCCTTGTTTCAAATCACTTACATAGGCAGAGCAGCAGGCCCAAGGTCAGAAACATATTCCTGAGCACAGCCCTCATGAGACTCCCTGCTATATTTAACACTTCCTGAACTCAATTTCAACTTACGTGAGAGAGACAAATTGAAAAACAAGATCGCACTTTCCAAGTTGAGTGAAAGGAAACGAGCTGATAACACAACAATTATGGCACAAGTCAGCAAGAATTCTAAACGGCTTAGTATGTCAACTCAAAACATAGCATTTAACACATTGCTGTTGTCCCGAAGTCAGTCATGAGTATCCCAAAAGTTCAGTGGTTGGATGTCATCTCTCTCCCTCCTTCTGCCCACTCAACTAAATGGTCATTCAATCTTTCCCCATTTGCCGAACCAATAAACGGTCAGTCAACCATTGAACTGCCCTGGATTAACCAGGTTCCTTTACCCTGTGAGTGAGCTCTGCATTAACCAGGTTCCTTTACCCTGTGAGTGAGCTCTGCATTAACCAGGTTCCTTTACCCTGTGACTGAGCTCTGCATTAACGAGGTTCCTTTATCCTGTGAGTGAGCTCTGCATTAACCAGGTTCCTTTACCCTGAGTGAGCTCTGCATTAACCAGGTTCCTTTACCCTGTGACTGAGCTCTGCATTAACCAGGTTCCTTTACCCTGTGACTGAGCTCTGCATTAACCAGGTTCCTTTACCCTGTGACTGAGCTCTGCATTAACCAGGTTCCTTTACCCTGTGACTGAGCTCTGCATTAACCAGGTTCCTTTACCCTGTGACTGAGCTCTGCATTAACCAGGTTCCTTTACCCTGTGACTGAGCTCTGCATTAACCAGGTTCCTTTACCCTGTGACTGAGCTCTGCATTAACCAGGTTCCTTTACCCTGTGACTGAGCTCTGCATTAACCAGGTTCCTTTACCCTGTGAGTGAGCTCTGCATTAACCAGGTTCCTTTACCCTGTGACTGAGCTCTGCATTAACCAGGTTCCTTTATCCTGTAACTGAGCTCTGCATTAACCAGGTTCCTTTACCCTGTGAGTGAGCTCTGCATTAACCAGGTTCCTTTACCCTGAGTGAGCTCTGCATTAACCAGGTTCCTTTACACTGTGAGTGATCTCTGCATTAACCAGGTTCCTTTACCCTGAGTGAGCTCTGCATTAACCAGGTTCCTTTACCCTGTGAGTGAGCTCTGCATTAACCAGGTTCCTTTACCCTGTGACTGAGCTCTGCATTAACCAGGTTCCTTTACCCTGTGACTGAGCTCTGCATTAACCAGGTTCCTTTACCCTGTGACTGAGCTCTGCATTAACCAGGTTCCTTTACCCTGTGACTGAGCTCTGCATTAACCAGATTCCTTTACCCTGTGAGTGAGCTCTGCATTAACCAGGTTACTTTACCCTCAGTGAGCTCTGCATTAACCAGGTTCCTTTACCCTGAGTGAGCTCTGCATTAACTGTAATGTATATACCTTTAAGGGGGAACTACTTTTTACAGCTCATGTATACTGTAGTACTGGCAGTGACCACACCTGCATATAGCACTGAGTAGTAATCTGTACAGTCAGTTCCCGTGTGAGCCACGTTGAGTAAACACCTGTTGTACCGTTTCTCCTGCAGTCTGTGTCTTATTATACACGGACACAACATTGGCGACAAGGCAAGTTCGAACCTACCTGCAACTCTGCATCACCTCCCGGGGATTCGTTCCTGGAGATCCGTGGATTGGAGGTCAAGGCCAGAGACTCGGGCGTCGACCACGGGCAACCGCCCAGTCATCCAGCAGAGACTCGAGAATTGCGTGGGAGGCTGTCGAAAGCCAGGCTTGGCTTTCCAGTCAAGGTGGTCCAGCGAAACGGGCTGGCAACAGGTAGTGCGCAGACGCTTCCCGGACAGCGGCGGGCTAGAGCCCGACCGAGCAGCACAGCAAAGGGCCGAGCAGCGTCGACAGGGGAGAGAGAGAGAGAGCAGAGCGCACAGGGCGCAGCCGGTGTTCAGGGGCCGAGCAGCGTCGGAGAGAGGGAGAGAGAGACGCACAGAAACCCGCGAGGCGCCGCCATTGCCACGAGGACCGTCGAGAGCGGCGTTGGCAGCAGAGCAGGAGAAGCACGCGAAACCTACAGGGCGCCGCCATTGCCACGAGAACCGCCGGGTGCAGCGTTGGCAGCAGCGGGGGAGGAAGGAAAGCGCGGGAGATGCCATTTTAAGCCATTGGGAGACGCCATTTTAAACCACACCCAAAATGCCGAAGAGTGGCAGTATCACCGCATTTGACAATGAAGTCGAAGATTGGACTACATATGTCGAACGAATAGAGGTGTACTGCAAGGCAAATGAGGTGTCAGATGACAAGAAAGCGTCGGTATTGTTAAATTTAATGGGTGCAAAGATGTATGGTTTATTACGAAATCTAGTAACCCCAACGAAGCCAATGGAAAAGAGTTTTGAAGACATAGTAACGATACTACAGGGACATTTAAACTCCACACCGCTGCTGATAACAGAAAGATTCCAGTTTCACAAACGATACCAGCATAAGGATGAAAGCAATGCTGATTATTTAGCAGAACTGCGCAAACTATCGAAACACTGCCAGTTTGGAGCGGGACTGGCAGATACCTTAAGGGACAAGTTTGTGTGTGGGCTTCAAAGTGAAGGAACCCAGAAACGGCATTTATCTGAAAAGGACCTTACGCTGAAAAAGGCTTTCAGCATTGCGGTATCATATGAAGCAGCAGCACGGGGTGCTGCAGAGATACAACAGAGACCGCAAGAATATGGCACAAACGAAATGTCATATGGAACAGAGAAGTGCTATCGCTGCGGCAGAACAACACACGACCAGAATGATTGCTTGTTCAAAGACAAAGTGTGCAGACAGTGTGGAAAAGTAGGACACATAGCATGAGTCTGCAGGTCGGGAAAGAAAACCAGCAATAAGAAACCTACCAAAGGAAAGTACAAGAAGGTACACAAGATGACGGAGAATAGTTCAGACGAACAAAAGAGTGATAACGACTCCGAAAGCAGGGAACTGAGTTGTCTGAAACTACATAATGTGATCACAATGGAGGATCACCGAACCATTTGGGTCACTCTCAAGATAGCAGGAGTCCAGGTAAAGATGGAATTGGACACAGGATCAGCCCTAACAGTCATAAACCGACGGGACTACGAGCGGCTATTCTCACACATACCCTTGAGAGACACAAAAATTATTTTGAAGACGTACACGGGGCAAAAAGTCTACCCCAAAGGAAAAATATATAACGGTAAGGAAACACCAAAACTAGACCAGTATGTGTTGCAAGATGGAGGACCACCATTACTGGGATGTGAATGGATCCGGAAAATACAACTGGATTGGCATTCTATACAGGCACTGACTGTGGCTGACAAAAAGGATGACGACATCACACCCGGGCGACTGTCAAAGATCCTAACTGACGCAAAAGAAGTGTTCCAGCAAGGACTCAGAACACTAAAAGGCATGACAGTGATGATTAAAATTGAAGAAAACGCAAGTCCAACATTTTTTAAGGCCAGACCGGTATCTTATGCGATCCGCCCAGCCGTCGAAGCAGAGCTGGAGAGTCTGGAACGTTCAGGTGTACTGTCCAAGGTAGACTGGAGCGAGTGGGCTACACCCATCATCCCTGTGATGAAAAAGTCGTTGAGCAGCACGCCTGGGGGACCAAGGAAGGTTCACATCTTTGGGGACTTTAAGGTAACAGTGAACCCGGTCCTTCACACCGTACAATATCCACTTCCGCGGATTGAAGATATTTTCGCCTCGCTATTTGGAGGGAAACGCTTCACTAAGATTGATCTGGCCCAGGCATATCTGCAAATTGAGGTAGAAGAAGCATCAAAAAAACACCTCACAATCAACACCCATAAAAGTCTCTACCAATACAACCGGCTGGTATTCGGGGTAGCATCAGCTCCAGCTATTTGGCAGAGGGCAATGGAACAAGTCCTGCAAGGGATCCCAGGGACCCAGTGTTATTTGGACGACATCCTGGTCACGGGCGAAAATGACAGTGATCACTTTGCCAACCTGGAGCAGGTGCTCACTAGATTGCAGGAGTATGGGCTCCGAGCTAACCGCCCCAAATGCGAGTTTTTTAGAAAACAGATCTCGTATTGTGGCCACGTTATCGATAAAGAGGGGTTACATAAGTCCCCAGAGAAGATTGAGGCAGTAGTCAAGGCTCCAGCACCGGAAAGTGTGTCACAACTGAGGTCGTTCCTCGGGCTGGTAAACTACTACCATAAGTTCTTGCCAAATTTGTCTACAATACTACACCCACTGAACACCCTACTGCAAACTGGGGTGCCATGGAAGTGGAGTGACGAATGTAGACGAGCTTTCCAGAAGAGCAAAACACTAATCACATCGAAAGAGGTATTGGCCCATTACAACCCAGCATTACCAATTCGGTTGGCATGTGATGCGTCACCCTACGGCATTGGAGCGATGCTGTCGCACAAATTCTCGGACAGCTCAGAGAGGCCAATAGCCTTTGCGTCACGATCACTAACCTCAGCCGAGCGTAACTACGCCCAGATTGACAGGGAGGCCCTCAGCCTAGTGTGGGGAGTGAAAAAGTTCAATCACTATCTGCACGGGCAGAAATTCACCTTACTGACTGATAACCAGCCCCTTGACTCCATCTTTAATCCGAAGAAGGGCGTTCCGGTGATGACTGCGCAACAACTACAAAGATGGTCACTTTTTATAGGGGCGCACTACTATGAGATTGAATATAAAGGCACGAAACAGCATGGAAATGTTGATGGGCTATCATGCCTGCCACTGCCTACTGCGGATAAAGCACCAGCAGTGGATCCTGCCGAAATATTCCATTCGACTACAGTTGAATACCGACCGGTAACTAACGCTTGTATCGAAAAGGAAACCTGAAATGACCCGACACTGTCTCGGGTATATGATTTGACGGTGAAGGGATGGCCAGCACATGGCGACTCACTGTTGCCAGCATTCTCGACAAGGAGAGAACAGCTGTCAGTGTGCTGGGGGACCTTGATGTGTGGATCCCGAGTGATAATTCCACCCAAGTTAAGGGATAGAGTGCTCAATGAGCTTCATGAGGGTCATCTGGGAGGGGTAAAAATGAAAAGCCTAGCCAGGGTTTATGTGTGGTGACTGGGAATCGATAAACAAATCGAGGACCTGACCAAGAGCTGCTCAGGATGCCAGAAAGTCCAAAATGCACCACCACAGGCCCCTCTACACCCATGGGAGTGGCCCTCATCTCCATGGCAACGGGTGCATATTGATTTTGCTGGTCCATTCATGGACTCAATGTTTTTAATAGCTGTGGATGCGCACTCGAAATGGCCTGAGGTCATCAAAATGTCCTCCACCACCACGGAGAAAACTATTGTAGTCCTACGGACCATTTTTGCCAGGAATGGCTTGCCAGAACAGATTTGCTCCGACAACGGACCACAGTTTGTGTCTGAAGAGTTCCGGAGGTTCTTGAAAAAGAATGGGGTAAGGCATTACACATCCGCCCCGTATCATCCAGCCACAAATGGATTGGCTGAGAGGTTCGAACAAACCTTTAAGAAGGTAATAAAGGCTATGTACAATGACAACATTCCGCTGCAGCACAAGGTGGACAATTTCCTGTTCGCCTACCGGAATGCGACACATGCAGTCAACAAACCAGGCCCCAGCCATGATGTTCTTTAACCGAAGGTTAAGATCTCGCCTGGATTTGCTCAGACCAAACGTACGAAGAGATGTTGAGAGTAAGCAATTCCAGCACATCCATGAGAAGCCAACAAGGAGCTTCAATGTAGGGCAACCAGTCTTGGCCCGCAACTACCGAAGAGAAAAATGGCAGCCAGGAACGATATGCACACGGCAGGGCCCACTAATGTACACAGTGGACGTTGGGGAGAGCATCATGAGACGCCATGCTGACCAGATCCTAGAGTCACAAGAACAAGTCAACCCCATGCCTCGCCCATACGTACCTGGTGATGAACCCGACGTACAGGTCGCATCTACCTAAGAAACAATAGCATTGGAAGCTGATGAATCAACTGACGAGAGGGTGTTAGAATCGCCTCCGCACCAAGAGCGAGACACTCGGGAAAGGCGTTATCCAGAAAGAATCAGGAAGCCTCCCCAAAGACTGAATTTATAAATAGACTATTTTCAGTTAATGTTGCATGCTAAATGAGTGTTATGGTACTGTTAATCTAAAAGGGGAGGAATTGTAATGTATGTACCTTTAAGGGGGAGAACTACTTTTTACAGCTCCTGTATCCTGTAGTACCGGCAGTGACCACACCTGTATATAAACCCTGAGTAGTGATCTGTGCAGTCAGTTGCAGTTTGAACCCTCATTCAGTAAGCGCCTGTTGATCATTCCCTGCAGTCTTTGTCTGATTATTGAAGGACACAACATTAAGATACACGGATATAACATTAACCAGGTTCCTTTACCCTGAGTGAGCTCTGCATTAACCAGGTTCCTTTACCCTGTGAGTGAGTTCTGCATTAACCAGGTTCCTTTACCCTGTGAGTGAGCTCTGCATTAACCAGGTTCCTTTACCCTGAGTGAGCTCTGCATTAACCAGGTGTCTTTACCCTGTGAGTGAGCTCTGCATTAACCAGGTTCCTTTACCCTGTGAGTGAGCTCTGCATTAACCAGGTTCCTTTACCCTGTGAGTGAGCTCTGCATTAACCAGCTTCCTTTACCCTGAGTGAGCTCTGCATTAACCAGGTTCCTTTACACTGAGCTCTGCATTAACCAGGTTCCTTTACACTGAGCTCTGCATTAACCAGGTTCCTTTACACTGAGCTCTGCATTAACCAGGTTCCTTTACACTGAGCTCTGCATTAACCAGGTTCCTTTACACTGAGCTCTGCATTAACCAGGTTCCTTTACACTGAGCTCTGCATTAACCAGGTTCCTTTACACTGAGTGAGCTCTGCATTAACCAGGTTCCTTTACCCTGTGAGTGAGCTCTGCATTAACCAGGTTCCTTTACCCTGAGTGAGCTCTGCATTAACCAGGTTCCTTTATGTTAAGTATGTGTATTGTATTGAACAATTAACACAAAGACTTAAACGTATAACTCAAACAGGTCTTTACTGGTTGGAGGTAGGGACTATACATAGGTCTTTACTTCATGCCCACAGGCGGGAACTGAGGGGAGATCAGTACCCACAGTACTATTTATACCCCTATGGCCAGGAGTGGTACTGCGTATCACTACGCCCAACAAGTACTGCAGTCCTGTCCATAGGTTCAAAGTAGCACACATATTACATACACAACATTCCTCCCTTCCTAGCTTTACAGTCATCTCCCCATTTAACATAACGTAATAACATATATACATATATAACTTCAGGTTTACATAACAGAATAACATAGATACATAGATAACTTCATGTCAAAACAGATCACAGATTCAGTCTCTGCGGAAAACAGTTCACAGATTCAATCTCTGTGGTGGAGTCGGTTCACGTTGCTGGAGTGACTCATTCAATAGTCCTTCCATGGATTTAACAGTTTGAACTTCCGAACTGAATTGGCTCCGTTTGGAGGGACCACGTGTGTGATCTGGTAGAGGTAATAATGGTTCAGATGGGTCATCTTCTGTTTCGACTTTTCCTTTTCTGCTTCTTGGAGACTCTCTGGGCTCCACTGTCAGCTGCCAGCTGCATGCGCAGTTCCTCCTTCTCTCCCTCCTTTTTCCGTAGTAGAGCCACCTTCTCCCGATGTTCCGTAGACTTTCGGTGCTCCTCCATGATTTCTGTATGGTGGGAGTCGAAGTTACAAGTTGGGCAGGACAGGACATAGTAATATTCGGTGTCGTCCTGATCTAGGCCAGCGAGAGGGTCTTCTATTTCCTCCATACCCAGCTGGGCGTTAGCCAGCTTTTGTTCCAAGTCCAGACATCTTTCCTGAAGAGACTTCTTCATGCGTACCTCTTCATCCAGCTTTTTCTGGGCTTTCAGCAAGTCGTTTACTAATGACCTCATTTGAGATTTTACTACTTCAACTTCTTTTGGAGATTGATTGATCGGACTATTCAATCCCTCTACCGGAGCAGCTGTTTCAGCGGTCTGTTGTTCTACGTTGACGTGAGTCAGCGTACTTTTGGCATCCAAGGGCTGCTCTGTTGCAGTCATCTCAGTCTGTGTTGCCACCTCAGCTCTTCCAATAACCTTTGAGAGCTCCGAACCCCTTTCGTTTGAATATTGAAGTTCGTGTTCAAGTTTTTCCCATTTCAGAGTCCTGTCCTTCAGCATATGCAGGAGTTGGCTGACCGTTAACTCCTCTGACATCAGACGTTTTGTGTGCTCCTGCTCCATTTTCTCCATCAGCTGCTTCTGTTGTCTTTCCAGATTCTCCAACTCTATATCAAAGAACTCTTTCGTTGCATTCAACTCTTGCTCACAACGGCGAAGCATTTGTTCTAATTGCTGTTGTAGTTTGAAATGGAGTTGAGTTCGAGCCCGGTGTCCCTCAGAAATGGGCACATCAGTAGACTTGCCAGACTCAGAATCCACAGTTAAACTATGTTGTTGTTGCTCAGTGGAATTCTGTGCTGAAACTTTGTCTTTTGCACCTGAGTTGGGCTTACCATCATCCGTTCCAGAGTCTGGGCCGACTATCTTCACCGAGTTCTCACTCGTTATTGTTTGTAGGAAATGCCAGTCCATATTCATTTTCCTAATCCACTCCCGTCCTAGTAGTGGAGAACCTCCTTCAGATATCACATATAAGTCCATTATTTGACTGTCTTCGCCCTTGTGGACCACTGCAACCTCTATTTTCCCGATGGGGTACACTCTTTGCCCCGTGTATGTTTTCAATATAATCCCCGTATCCTGTAGGGGAATATGTTGGAATAACTTTCCGTAATCTTTCTTATTTATGACCGTCAATGCCGATCCAGTGTCCAATTCCAGTTTTACTTGGACTCCTTCTATCTGAAGAGTGACCCAAATTGTCTGGAGGTCTGCACCCTTACCAGCGTTGAGTACTCTTAAGCTAGCCAGTTCATTACAGCTTAAGCTAGCCAGTTCATTACTGCTAGCGTCTGAATCGGACTCCTGTTCGGTCACCTTGTGTACCTTTGCGTATTTTCCTTGCGGTGACTTCTTGTTGCTGGTCTTCTTCCCTGACCTGCATACTCTAGCTATATGTCCAAGCCTACCACAAGTTCTACATTCTTGGTTTTTAAACCAACACTGGTTCTGATCATGCGTTGTCTTTCCACAACGATAACATTTGCCAGAACTCACACCCAATTTGTGTGCACTGAGCTCCGGTGACCGTAGCTGCATTACTGCCGTGCCTCTCGCTGCGGCTTCGTGTGCTGCTGCCATAGTGACCGCCTTCTCAAGCGTCAGCTCATTCTCCTCTAGCAGTCGCTTTTGTGTATCCTGTTTAAATAAACCACACACAAATTTGTCTCGAAGTGCCTCTGTCAGTCCCGTTCCAAACTGGCAATATTTCGCTAATTTACGCAATTCCAGCAAATAATCAGCATTGCTTTCATGCTGTAGCTGCCTTCTGTCGTAAAATTTAAATCGTTCCGCTAGCATCAGCGGCGTGGGGTTTAGATGATCTTTCAGGACAGTAACAATCTCATCGAACGTCTTATCCGCCGGTTCATCTGGTGATAACAGGTGTTTCAATTGCCCGTATGTCTTCGCACCCATTAAATTTAATAATGTTAGAGCTTTATCTTGGTCATGAATTTTATTGGCCTTACAATAATTTTTTACTCTTTCAACATATATGGCCCAATCTTCGAGGTCACTATCAAAGGTGCTAATATTCCCGTGTTTAGGCATTGTAGATTTGCAATTTCTCAGATTTTATTTTGTTTACTTGTTATCAAAGATGGCGGCTTCCCGCTCTTGCCGTCGTCCTCCGCCCACAAAATGGCGGTTTTCCCGCGCTTGCCGGTCTTCACCCGTCCCCCGACGCCGTCTCCCTTCAGCCCCCGAGTGCGGCCCTTATCTTTGGTTCTGATCGCTGGCCCGCGCTGCGCCTCGCACTTGAAGCGGCTCCCGGCCTCTGGCTCACCCGCTCGCGCGGCTCTTGCTTGCTCGCTCCCTCCCGGGCTCTGGCTTACCCGCTCGCGCGTTTCACCGCGGCTCTTATCAGGGATTGCGATCGCCCTTATCTTCTCCAACTTCCCCAGCCCTGTCTTTGCAGCCAACACTGCACGGCTTACCCCACCACCTAGGTTGAACAAGGAAACTGCAGAAAGACTTCTGTCAGTCGCTGGAAGCTGTCAGGATGTTTGCTGCACTCCAGTGCTCAGTCGCTGATGGAGGCTTCAGAGTCCTAAAGCCTGTCGCTTCTAGTGGGGTGGTGATGTTTGAAACCTCTCTTCAACTGCCGCAGGGTAAGAACCTGACTCGTCGCCAGTGTTAAGTATGTGTATTGTATTGAACAATTAACACAAAGACTTAAACGTATAACTCAAACAGGTCTTTACTGGTTGGAGGTAGGGACTATACATAGGTCTTTACTTCATGCCCACAGGCGGGAACTGAGGGGAGATCAGTACCCACAGTACTATTTATACCCCTATGGCCAGGAGTGGTACTGCGTATCACTACGCCCAACAAGTAGTGCAGTCCTGTCCATAGGTTCAAAATAGCACACATATTACATACACAACACTTTACCCTGTGAGTGAGCTCTGCATTAACCAGCTTCCTTTACCCTGTGAGTGAGCTCTGCATTAACCAGGTTCCTTTACCCCGAGTGAGCTCTGCATTAACCAGCTTCCTTTACACTGAGCTCTGCATTAACCAGGTTCCTTTACCGTGTGACAGAGCTCTGCATTAACCAGCTTCCTTTACCCTGTGAGTGAGCTCTGCATTAACCAGGTTCCTTTACCGTGTGACAGAGCTCTGCATTAACCAGCTTCCTTTACCCTGTGAGTGAGCTCTGCATTAACCAGGTTCCTTTACCCTGAGTGAGCTCTGCATTAACCAGGTTCCTTTATCTGGGGGGGTGGGGACGGTGGGGTGATTGAGTAGTTACCAAAAAGGCTCAAAGAGCTGTATCTTTATACTTTAGAGAGGCCTTGATTTAGGGGTGATTTGATTGAGCTTTATAAGATGATGAGGGGAATCGATCGTGGTGATATAGAACATTTGACTAGATTAGGGAGGACCAGGGCTCACAATCTCAAGTTATACGAGGCCAGCACTAGGTTAGGTGTTAGGAGGTGGCTCTTATCCCAGAACATAGTGGACCTGTGGAACCAGCTGCCAGCTCCTGTGGTGAACGCTGATTAACTAAATTCCTTCAAGCGCTACCTGGAGCTGTTTCTGGCCGGGGTGGAGATCACCTTGTACAAGAGATAGGTACTGTATAGCATTCATCACGGCCAGAGTGGTCTCCTGGACTAGTTTCGATTGAAGTAAGGGGGGGTCAGAGAGGAATTTTCCATTTTTTTGTTTCCCTAATTGGCCTGGGTTTTCATCTGTTTTTTTTGCCTCCCCCAGGAGATCACATGGCTTTTGGGTGGGGCGGGGAGTTTATGTATTGTTGGCTGGATGGATCAGTGGGACTTTTCCTGTCCACCATTGTCGTTATGATCCAGGATCCTTTAACCGCTGAATAAACAATGAACGATTCTGCAGTGTTCAGGACCATGACTGTGCAGAGCCGGCAGGCCCAGCTGGTTTAGTCCAAGGCATCGTTCCAGTTACTTTGGCTGCAGTAAGTTAACCCTTTGAGATATGAGCCTTTTGCAGCCTTCAATATAAACACCCTGAAGTAGAAGAGCTTCAATGTTCTTTGTGGAGTCCAAGCAGCAATCTGAGGCATACAGATGTGATATCCACGCCTGTAACACGACCCTTTAGAGAAACACATCAGTCATACAGCTGGTTACTGAAGCACAGGGAGAGGGTTGGTCGTTTTTTTTATGGAAGGAACTTGACCTCCTTGTTTATTTAGCCTGAGATAAACAGCGAGATTTGCCTGTACTTCAGGAGTTCAAAGGTCAGAGTGGATGCAGTGGATCATACTGGCCAATCAGTGGCCCCTCCTCAGCTAGGACATCTTCTTTCACCAGAGGTGCAAGAAGAAAGAAAGTTGCTCAACAAGAAACACATTTTCTTTATTTCAAACACCTCTCTCTTTACTTAGAATGTTTAATTTACAGAATATTGCCCTCCTAATTTTCTCCCCTTGCCACCTCGCCTGAAGGTGCTACCGCTTGCTGAGGAACAGATCCATGAACCTTGATCAAGTGGCTATTCTTGGGGGTGGGGTGGGGTGGGGTGTTGAAATTCATTTGGGGCAGTAGCGCAAAATGGGTGATAGCAAATTGACAGCCTGTTCTACACTCTGCTTGACTTGAAGAAATTGCTTGCACGGCAATGCCAGGGTCAGGGAGGAAGGGGGGCCTGAGATACCCCCCAACCCCCGCCCCACCCCCCTCCAGCCACAGACAGCTAAATTTCCACTGGAATGAAGCAAATGGGTGCCACAATTGGTGCTTGCGCCTGCCTGCCCCATGACGATGAGGTGCCCTCCCACTGACCTGCCGGACTCTGGTGAAGGCAGGTGTTGGGGCGCACCAGCGGGTGCTGGGCTTCGTTGCCCATAGAATTCTGGGGCCATAATTTTGGCTGAGACGCCAGTGCCCTGCTGAGGGAGTGCTATATTATCAGAGGTGCCGTCCTTTGTTGTCTGCAGGCTCAGGTGGGCTTTGAAGATCCCGTGAGACTATATTGAAGAAGAGCAGGGCATTCTCTCAAGTGGCGGGGTTACCATTCCTCTGTCAAAACAGATTAACTGGTCAGTCGTCACATTGTTTGTTTTTTGAATTCATTCTTGGGATCTGGGTGTTGCTAGCAAGGCCGACATTTATTGCCCCTCCCTAGTTGCCCTTGAGAAGGTGATGATGAGCCGCCTTCGTGAACCGCTGCAGTCCGTGTGGTGAAGGTACTCCCACAGTGTTGTTAGGTAGGGACGGTGAAGGAACGGCAGGTGATATATGTCCAAGGTGGGATGGTGTATGACTTGGTGGGGAACTTGGAGATGATGGTGTTCCCATGCACCTGCTGACCTTGTCCTTCTAGACTGCGGGAGTCGCGGACTTGGGCGTTGTTGTGGGATCTTGCTGTGTATAAAATGGTAACAAGTCTGTGCACATCAAATAAACTCATTGTATTGCGTGCCACTGGAACACAACACTCTGATTTTCCAGTAGGCTGGATGAGGCCTGTCACACCACTGTACTGGTCCTTGTAAGCAAGGATTAGTGTATATAACTGGTGCCTGACAGTTACTGTGCTGCAATGCTGCCCTGTAATTAGTCCACATGATGGAAAGTTCTTGACCTCAATTCCAGCCCTTAACTAAACAGACACGGTTTTAATGGGCAAGGGCAGCTGGTTCCATCTGGAAGCAATCAGAGTGAAAAGGAGCGGTGAAAACCTTTGGATGTGGGCCCTGGAAACAAATTTCTCTGCGCTGGCTATAAATAATTTGTGTGAAGACTGCCACTTTCTGGAAGTAGTCAGGCCCTTGCGATGCCGATTCCCTTCAGTTTTAAAAGACGGGTTTTCACTGACGCAACAGGAATACTTAAAGACACAACCAGCTGAACACAGCGAGTTACAGGCCCTTGCTGGAGAAATCCAGCAACTTAAGTGGAACCTGTAATAAGATCTACATACAGGCCGGAAGCAATACTTGTTATCTAAATAATAAACAGGAGGGCTACACTGAGTCGTGAGGCCTTGCCATCACAGGCCTGGGACATAGTAGGGGTAAAGATAACAGACCGAACCAAGACCATTAAGGCCAACTTCCATCCATTGTCAGGCAACAGTGAATCGGGCCTAGATAGGCGCAAAGCCTTAAGTTGATTCTCCGATGTTTACTCTCCCTCCTCCAAAGTAGCCACCAGGCCCATAACTCTTCCAGCAACTAATCCAGTGTTGGGACTGTCCCAGAGTTCCAGTTTCAAAGAATGCTCCATCATATAATGTGTCAATCTAAAGGGAGATATTCTTATGCACTGTGCCCGGGGAATCAGTGTTTCCCAGATACAGGGCAGGGGAAAAGAGGCAGAGACACGTTACATCAGATCTTCACATCCATTGCGTCCTGTTAGGAACGTTTGGAGCTTTCCTACATTAAAACAGTGACTACACTTCATTGGCTTTGAAGCACTTTGGGACATCCTGAGGTCATAATAGGCGCTAAATAAATGCAAGTCCAAATTGCAACCATTTTGAGCACAGCGAGCTCCCGCAGTGAGATAAATGACCAGATAATCTGTTTTAGTGATGTTGGTTGGAGGATAAATATTGGCCAGGACACCGGGTTGAACTCCCCTGCCCTTCTTCAAAATAGTGCCACGGGATCTTTTATGTCCACCTGAGAGGGCAGATAGTTTCTCTTATCTGAAAGACAGCAGCTCTGACAGTGCAGCACTGCCTCAGTGCTGGGAGTGCCAGTCTAGATTATGTGCTCAAGTCTCAGAAGTGGGGCTTGGAACCGACAACCTTCTGACTCAGAGGTGAGAATGCTATCCACTGAGCTAGGGCTGGCACCTTGGGTGCAGAATAAAACTCCTTCTATCTTACCTTAACTCAAGTTGCAGCGAGGCACCCTATTCCACTAGTGTGGCATCCCCTGCTCCCATGCTTCGTGCTTCGTGCTGTGGCTCAAACCCACAGTGAACTGGTTTGAAACACGACCATACAGAAAAGACGGGCAGGAAGAGACCACCTGGTCCGTCATGCCTGCCCCCCACAAGTGTGATGCCTGAAGCATTGTGATTGGACACCTCCTACCCACCAGCAGCCGGTGCGATGCAGTTAAAAACCCAAGGCCAATTAAGGAATATCTCTCCAACACCTTTAGACAATCGGAAGATAGTTCAAGATACCAAAGTGACCCTGCTTATATTTCCTGATATCTCACCTACCTTTTATAAGACGTGTCCTCTGCCCCAGCCAGGAACGGGCCCAGCTCTCTTTGGCAGAGAGTTGACACTCACCGCACGATCTGGCAACATGTTCCAAAGGTTTACTATCCTCTGGGAAAAGAAGAACCGCCTCACATCTAACCTAGCTGGCAGGACACTCGCAGCCCACAGAAAGAGGAGACTTTTATCCTGTGAATCTGTGTTTAAACCCAGGACCCACAGGTGGAACAACCCCATTGTAAATAATTCTGGTGATAAACCAAGGAGCAGAGGGTCAAGGAAAACAGAAAATACATCAAAAATAAAAGAGAAAAGAGACAGAGAGAGAGACAATGAAGGTATTCAAGCAGGGACAGAGAGCGCTGAGACAGGGGAAGGATATGCATTGCTAATTATTTAAGAGATGCCCTGCATCAGCGAGTGGATAGCCAGCAGAAGGTGAAAGAGGGAAATGTTGACAAGTATTCAACCTGTAGGCTATATGAATAGATCACGCTACAGCATCTGACCTCTCTGAGCTTCTTACCCCTCTGCCACTGGCAATGTTACACTTACATCCACCTGGCCAAAGTGGCCAACAACTGGTCCAGGCAGCGGGCGGTTGAGGGGGTTGTTCGGCCCGACTGCCTGCCTCTCTTCTGCGGTCACGTTTGTGCCCGGGTGGCCCTGGAGATGGAGCATGCGGCGCCCGCCGGCACGCTTGAGGCCTTCCGCGACCGGTGGGCACCGCAGGGACTGGAGTGCATCATCACCCCTGGTAACCAAATTTAAATTTAATTTGTTAAGTTTCATTTAACGTATTTTTGTTAAGTTACAGTTTATTTGTTTATTCATCGCACCAAAAGAGGAGTACACTTACAGCCGCTGAAATACGAGTAAAAACATAGCTGTGATCCGGTGTCAGCTGTGGCTCAGGGGTTGAACTCTTGCCTCTGAATCAGAGGATCAGGGGTTCAATTTCCATTCCAAGAGACTTGAGCGCATAATCCAGTGGCATAGTGGTTAGCACTGTTGCCTCACAGCGCCAGGGACCCGGGTTCGAATCCGGCCTCGGGCGACTGTCTGTGTGGAGTTTGCACATTCTCCCCGTGTTTGCGTGGGTTTCCTCCGGGTGCTCCGGTTTCCTCCCACAGTCCAAAGATGTGCGGGTTAGGATGAGTTGGCTATGATAAAAATTGGCCCTTAGTGTTAGGGGATTAAAAATACGTGGGGTTACGGGGATAGGGTGGGATATGTGTCAGTGCAGGCTCGATGGGCCGAAATGGCCCCTATCTGCACTGTGGGGATTCTGTGATTCTGTGAATACTGAGGGAGCGCTGCACTGTCGGAGGAGTCGTCTTTTGGATGAGATGTTAAACCGAGGCCTTGTCTGCCCTCCCAGTTGGCCGTAAAAGATCCCATAGCACTATTTCAAAGAAGAAGAGCGGGGGAGTTCTCCCACTGTCCTGGCTGACATTTATCCCACAAACAGCACCTAGAACAGATTATCTGGTCATTATCACATTGCCGTTTGTGGGGCCTTGCTGTGCACAAACTGGCTGCCATGTTTCCTACATTACCACAATAAAGTACTTTATTGGCTAGGAAGCCCTTGGGGACGTTGTGAAAGGTCCTTTATAAATGCAAGTTCTCTCTTATGATTCCCAGCCGCCTGCTTCACCCAGAGAAGGTGGCCTGTTTGTTGCTGCAGCAGAGTGTTTTGATGGAGTGGGGGGCTGGCTCTATTTTCCTTCAGCTTGCCCTTGACCTTGACACTATTCAGCTGTTGACAATTAAAATCTATTAGCAGTTCCCCCTTCCCACCACTCCCCTGGAATGATCTCAGTGAACTCTTCCTCAGATGCCTGCGAAGCTTCAGTCCCAAAATGATTTGCAGTTCAAAGTTCATGATGACCTTGAAGTAGCAGCTGAAGAGAAAGAGGCTTCTTCTTCGAAAGTTAACGTTGCCATGGAGACTTGGACATTGAGAAAGTGCTCTCCAGAAACCAGTTAAATATCTAGCGACGCTCTGCACATATCATTGAATACAGACACAGCACCTCAGAAACCTTAGCCAGATTATAGAATAATGACTCCTTCGGCAGCACCTCCCAAACCCGCAACCTCCACCACCTAGAAGGACAAGGGCAGCAGGCGCATGGGAACACCACCACCTCCAAGTTCACCTCCAAGTCACACACCATCCTGACTTGGAAATATATCGCCGTTCCTTCATTGTCGTTGGGTCAAAATCCTGGAAATCCTTCCCGAACATAAAAACATAAGAAATAGGAGCAGGAGTTGGCTATTTGGCCCCTCGAGCCTGCTCCGCCATTCAATAAGATCATGGCTGATCTGATCTTGGCCTCAACTGCACTTCCCTGCCCACTCCCCATAACCCTTGACCCCTCTGTAGCTCAAATATCTGTCTATCTCAGCCTTGAATATATTCACTGACTCAGCCTTCACAGCTCTCTGGGGTAGAGAATTCCAAGGATTCATGACCCTCTGAGAGAAGAAATTCCTCCTCATCGCTGTTTTAAGAGGACGACCGCTTATTCTGAAATTATGCCCCCGAGTTCTAGATTCCCCCATGAGGGGAAACATCCTCCCTGTATCGACCCTATCAAGCCCCCTCAGAATCTTATACGTTTCAATAAGATCACCTCTCATTCTTCTAAACTCCAATGAATATAGCCCAACCTGCTCAAACTTTCCTCATAAGACAACCCCTTCAACTCAGGAATCAACCTCGTGAACCTTCTCTGAACTGCCTCCAATGCAAGTATATCCTTCCTTAAATAAGGAGACCAAAACTGTACTCAGTACTCCAGGTGTGGGACTAGCACTCTGGGAGTACCTTCACCACATGGACTGCAGCGGTTCAAGGTGGGGCGGCCCACCACCACCTTCTCAAGGGCAATTAGGGATGGGCAATAAATGCTGGCCTTGCCAGCGACACCCACATCCCTGGAACAAATAAAAAAAGGGAGACTGACTCTCAGAGCATGGCAAGGGAGACTGACTCTCAGAGCATGGCAAGGGAGACTGACTCTCAGAGCATGGCAAGGGAGACTGACTCTCAGAGCATGGCAAGGGAGACTGACTCTCAGAGCATGGCAAGGGAGACTGACTCTCAGAGCATGGCAAGGGAGACTGGTTCTCAGTGCGTGACAAGGGAGACTAGCCTGACACATATAACATGTTTTTATACTGCCTGTTTAGTTCCGATTGCGCCAAGAAAGCTTGGCCAAAGAGGTGGGTTTTAAGGAGGGTCTTGAAGGAGGGGAGGGAGATGGAGAGGCAGTGAGGTTTAGGGATAGAATTCCAGAGAGTGGGGCCTAAATGGCTGGAGGTAAGGCTGCCAATGGTGGGGCAGCAGGTGGGAGGGATGCACAAGGGGCCAGAGTCAGAGATAGGGAGGGCTCAGACCGTGAAGAGATCAAAAGGCGAGGATGAGAATTTTAAATGTGACCCATTGGAGCCAAGGTAAATTAGAGAGCCCAGGGGTAATGGGCGAGCGGGACTTCATGCTGGATAGGAAGCAGGCTGCGAAGGTACAGATGAGCTGATTTTTTTGAGGGTGAAGGATGGCAGGCTGGCCAGGAGAGCATTGGAATAGTCGCGTCTGGAGGTAACAAAAGCAAGGATGAGGTCAAGGTTCCAGGTTGGAACCTCTAACTTCCCATAATCCCACCTAACGAGCAACCATTTCCTAATAACTGGAAGTCTCCTTTTCTTCGCTTAAGAACTGATCCAGTTCTCTTTCAAATGACCTGCTAGGAATTCCCGGCATTTTCTGTTATCATTTTCAGGTTTGCAGCTTTTAGCTTTGTGTCATTCAACCCCTTTAACTCAGGCCTATCATGATTCAAGTGAAAACCACAAAATGGGAACACGTCACAGGGTAACAGAAGTCTGGTATGTGCTTAATTTGTTTGTTTTTCACACTTTAGTCAGACATATTAACCCTTATTGTATTTTGATGGTATAGTACTTAGTTCAGTTGAATTTCAATGTAGCATGTGCTTCCTTTGGTTTCTCAGTCCCAGTGATTCACCTGGTAATGTTTTTTTAAATTCATTCACGGGATGTGGGCATCACTGGCAAGGCCAGCATTTATTGCCCATCCCTAATTGCCCTCAAGAAAGTGGTGGTGAGCCGCCTTCCTGAATACAACTGAGTGACTTGCTAGGCCATTTCAGAGGGCAGTTAAGGGTCAACCACATTGCTGTGGGTCTGGAGTCACATGTAGGCCAGACCAGGTAAGGACAGCAGATTTCCTTCCCTAAAGGACATTAGTGAACCAGATGGTTTTTATGACAATCCGGTAGTTTCATGGTCGCCATTACTGATACTAGCTTTTTATTCTAATGTACACGGTCCATCGACTTCACCCTCTACCATCCTGGTAATCACATGATACAATGATAATGGAGTTGTTGACTAAACATAGCAATCAATCTCTATCAATGAGTCTACAACAGACCCAGACATGAACTGAGGAAAACCCCAGTGGTGGAGAGCTTTGGGAACCATAGGTCTAAAGTCACCCGATCCTCCCAAACTTGCTACACTTACCACAAATCATGTCTCAAATTACTCAGATACAGGATCCCAAAATGTTATTTTCTGAAAAAAATCTCTACTGTGCATTTGAATGAATCAATTATCAGGAGTGATAAGCATGACTGGTTTTCCTCTCATTAGCCAAGGGAGGCATCATTACCATAAGAGTCCGTTTAAGACACTAGGGGGGTGATTTTAGCTCAGGTGCGGGATGGTGTCGTGTTATCCGAATTTCGTGTTTCCCACGCGAATCTAAATGGATGTGGAAGATTGATGCAATTTTAACTCAATTGGCCAATTGATTTCCAACATGTGGGAAGCCTTTGCAAAGGGATTTTTCATGACTGAATGTCCCCTCCGATGACGTCATCATTGCTGCTGCATTTAAGGTCTGCAACAAGCCTTGCTTCTTCTGCAGACTGCCAACCTTTTGTCCTTTCATGCTACAGGGACCTGGAGGCAGAATGACCAGCCAGAGACCTAGGTCTGCTCCCAGGTTTGATGATGTGGCCTTGTAGGCTTTAGTTGAGGGAGCAAGAGCTCATAAAGAGGTGCTCTTCCCTTCTTCAGGGAGGAAGAAGCCTCCCCAGCAGACCAAGGCTGTGTGGATCCAGGTGGCAGAGGAGGTCAACTCATTATCAGTATCCCGCAGAACCTGGATTCAGTGCAGGAAGAGATTTCATGACCTTCTGCGCACTGGAAAAATGAGTATGGATTTCCCATCACCCTCAATCTGATCCCCATTGACTTTCCTCACCAGCACTCAGCTTTAGCAATCTCTTCCTCCACATCCCACTTGACACTGACATCCATGCACCCTTATCCATTCCCTCTCTCTCTATGGTCACATTCACATAACTATTCGGCTATGCAGCCCTCACACTCCCTATCACTCTGATGCTTTGAACACAACTGACAACACACAGGGCCCTTGGTCTTGCCACCACACTCCATCTTTGTCTCCTTCTAAGTATCTATGCTATGGAATCTCTACACTCACTCCTTCATTCTCACTCAACCTCCACTTGTCTCCCTCATTGCAGGAAAAGAGAGCTCACAATAAGTGAGAAAGAGCGAGGACAGGAGGAGGGCCATCCTCACTAGCCCACCTCACCCCCTGGGAGGAGGCGGTCCTGGAGATCGTAGGAGTGGAGGAAGATGCACAAGTGGGGGACGGACAGAGGGGTGCATCACAGCAAGCTGGTGACAGAATAGTTTTCCATCTCTCTCATTGACATTGCATGAGTCGCTGATAATGATTTTGAAGCTCTAACAGATGGACTTATGAGCATCTGCAATATGCAATGTGCATGTAACCTTGGCATCACATCTCTGACTCTTTCCTTTACTCCCCCACAGGACCATCGCAAGCACCCGTCCCCACTAGCCAGGAGGAACAGCCTCAGCATCCAGACTCCTCAGAGGAAGTTGCAACCTCTGAGGGTGCAGCGTCAGCAGAATTCAGCGCACCCAGCACCAGCGCAGACACTCACACCTCGGTGGGACCTTCAGGACCTAGAGAAGTGTTGTCACCTGGTGTATCACAGCTCACAAGTGAGCATCAGCAGATTGTGGAGACAGGGACAGCAGTGGAGAGTGCTAGTCGGAGGGCGCAGGACTCTGCCAGCTCGGCTCAGCTGCATGTTGACCCTCTGCCTCTGGGTCCATCCATAAGATCAGCAGTGCTGGAACTCCAGGAACAGATGCAGGAGTGTCTGGCAGGTTTTGTCTCTTGGGTCGATGCGAGTGTGGAGCGAATGGAGGAGTCCATAGCGAACATGAGCAGAGCCTTTGTGAAGTCATTGGCGCATCAACGCATCACCATGGAAAGGATGGCAACCTCCATGGAGGAGATAAGTCGCCAGAGTGCAGAAAACATGGTGAGTGTTCAGAATAGAATGACATCTCTTGAGGAGCGATGGGCATCTATTGAACAGAGAAACCAGACCTTCATGGAAGTCCTTCTGAGTAGGACTGCCAGTGCAGAAACGGGTCCCCATGGCCCCCTGATGTGCAGCAAGGTGCTCTCAAGCCACTTCCAAGTGCTGGCCCCTTCTGGCCTGTGCAGCTTCAGGTGGGTGAGCAGCAGCCTGGTGCTCCTACTGCTGCTGCTGTTGTTGGTGCTGCTGTTGTTCCTGGTTCTGCGGGTGCCACAGCTGATGTTCGAGCTCATCTAATGCCCAGAAGGGAAGGAAATAAATGGCTCCCATGCTTCTGGTATATGCCTCTGTTGAGGAAGCGCTGAGTGAAGGTGGCGAGAGGGGTTTCCCAGGAAGTCACACTGGTGATGAGTTTGAGATTCCAAACTTCCACAGGTATGGTTAAGCCTTCTAAAAGTTGCCCCAGGCCTGAGACCACTAAGTCCTGCCACCAGCAAATGATGGCTGTTCAAATCTCCTCTTTAATGGTTGACCTGCAGTTGATAGTCAGCAATCGAATAGTGCTCCCGCCAGGTTTCACATTCGTGATTCCCATCAGGCGTGGGAAAAGTGTTAAAGTTGCAAGAACCTGTTAAAATAGGATTATAGAGGCCATTTAGTGGTAATTAAGGGCCTTAAAGACCAGTCCCGCCTGTTGGATGCGGGATGGAATCGGGACCATCAGACATGCCTGAGTTAAAATTACTCGGAGTCGGGAACCAGGCGGGGGGGGTCCCGCCCGCCAGTTTTTGCGATTTTAACCCCCCGCACGCCTCCAAACCCGAATCCAATGAAAGTCGAGGCCTAGGATTACATTAGAGCGTCCTTCGCCGTTAAATGAGAAGAGAATGGCCCACAGTGGCTCAGACACCTTTATCCAATGAGGAAGGTCCTATCTTTGTGCTGAGCGTCAATTTGTCGATACTCCAAGCTGACTCCACCCTATCTACATCAACTTTATCCTACCATGGAGCCTCTGACTTTAACTTTGGCCTTCCTCCTATTGTCTCCTCTCTGTTCTCTAGGATCACCCTGGAATGTAAAGATAACCCCCGGCTTCTTTTCTCTACTGCGAATCGTCTTTTTAAACCCCCTTCCCCTCCACCCTCATCTCCAACAACAAGTGCGAGGAGCTCTGGAACTTCATTGTCTCTAAGATTGAGACCATCCGTTCAGCTGCCTCTGCTGCTTCCCTCCCTTCCCTTAGCCTACCGGGCCAAACTTCCTCTAAGGCTCCCCCCTGCGCTAGCCCTGAACTTTCTTCTTTCTCTCCCAGCTCCCTCATGCCCTCTCTGAGCTCATCTTGTCCATGAGACCCACCTACTGCTCCCTCGACCCTATTCCCACTAAACTGCTGACCACCCAACTTCCCTTCCTGGCCCCCATGTTAACTGATATTGTTAATGGTTCTCTCTCCTCGGGTACTGTCCCCCATCCTTCAAATCTGCCGTCATCATCCCCATCTAAAAAAAAACAACCTTTGATCCCCTCCATCCTTGCAAACTACTGCCCTATCTCCAACCTCCCTTCCCTCTCCAAAGTCCTTGAATGTGTTGACACCTCTTAAATCTGTGCCCATCTTTCCTGGAACTCCATGCTTGAATCACTCCAACCAGGTTTCTGCACCGCCACAGCACTGAAACAGCCCTTATCAAAGTCACAAATGACATCCAATGTGACTGTGATTGTGGTAAACTATCCCTCCTCATCCTTCTCGACCTGTCTGCACGGTTGACCACACCATCCTCCTCTAGCACTTCTCCTCCGTTATCCAGCTGGGTGGGACTGCACGCATCTGGTTCCATTCCTATCTATCCAGTCGTAGCCAGAGAATCCTCTGCAATGGCTTCTCTTTCCGCTCCTGCACCGTTACCTCTGGAGTCCCCCAAGGATCTATCGTTGGCCGTCCTCCTGTTTCTCATCTATATGCTGCCCCTTGGTGGCATCATCCAAAAACACAACGTCAGATGACAACACCCAGCTCTACTTCACCACCATCTTTCTTGATTCTTCCATTGCCGCGAATTTGTCACGCTGCTTGTCCCACATCGAGAATTGGATGAGCAGAAATTTCTTCTCATTAAATATTGGGAAGATTGAAGCCATTGCCTTCGGTCCCCACCACAAACTCCGTTCCCTAGCCAACGACTCCATTCCTCTCCCTGGCCACTGTCTGAGGCTGAACCAGATTGTTTGCAACCGTAGCGTCCTAATTGACCCTGAGATGAGCTCTTGACAACATACCCTCTCCATCATTAAAACTACCTACATCCACCTCCGTAACATTGCCCCGTCACTGCCCCTGCCTTAGTTCATCTGATACCAAGACCCTCATCCATGCCTTTGTTAGCTCTAGACTTGAATGTTCCAATGCGATCCTGGCCGACCTCCCACCCTCCATAAACTTGAGCTCATCCAAAACTCTGCTGCCCGTATCCAAACTCGCACCAAGTCCCGTTCGCCCATCACTCCTGTGCTCACTGACCATTATTGCCTCCCAGTTAAGCAACGCCTCAAATTTAAAATCCTCATCCTTGTTTTCAAATCCCTCCATGGCCCCGCCCCTCCCTATCTCAGTAACCTCCTCCAGCCCCACAACCATGCGAGATCTCTGCGCTCCTCCAATTCTGGCCTCTTGCGCATCCCCGATTTTATTCGCCCCACCATTGGCGCCCGTACCTTCAGCTGCCTCGGCCCTAAGCTCTGGAATTCGCTCCCTGAACCTCTCCGCCTCTCTACCTCTCTCTCCTTTAAGGCTCTCCTTAAAACCTACCTCTTTGACCAAGTTTTTGGTCATCTGCCCTAATATCTCCTTGTGTGGCTCGGTGTCAAATTTTGTTTGCTATCGCTTCTGTGAAGCGCCTTGGAACATTTTACTACATTAAAGATGCTATATTAATGCAAGTTGTTGCTGTAGAACTATAGTGCAGCACCTTAACAACTTTGGCTGCCTGTAATTGGCTGTGAAGCACTTTGCAACGTCCCGAGGATGTGAAAGGTGCAACATTATTTTTAACCACAAGAAGGAAGGAAAATGACTGGGGAGAAAAAGAGAGTGGATGACAAAACTCTGCAGCTCTGAGAAGGATAGAGCTGGTAATAAACAAAGGCTCTTATCTGAGGCCTGTGATCAGCTGCTGAAGTAATGTAAACATCTCATCAGGAATGTTAACACAGATTCAATTATAGCTCGGCGAATAAATGGCAATTATCTATCTCATGCACTCCAATGTAATTAAAAGGCAAGCAATCACTGTGCGCATTGTTAATGGTGGCTTTTAGCCAGCGCACATTTAGTTATAAAGGCCTTTAATTTACAATGGGTAAGAATAGAGTCTTTATTCCCTCTTGGACAACTCGCTGCCTTTGAATTTAATCCTCAGTGGCTCCCTATAAGCTACAGAGAGACGGGGAGAGAGAGATAGAGAGGGATAAAAAAAAAGAAAGACTTGCATTTATATTGTGCCTTTCACGAACACCGGACGTCTCAAAGTACTTTACAGCCAATGATGTACTTTTGAAGTGGAGTCACTGTTATAATATGGGATGGGAGAGAGAAAGACAGAGTGAGTGAGTGTGAGTGTAAGTGTGACTGAGTGAGTGAGAATGAGAATAGTCCAGGGCTGCAGTGGGGCCTGTTCCTGTGATGAGCGGGGTGGAGTTAGACCCTCTGGTCCAGGCCTGTAGTGTGGCCTGTACCTCTGATGAGAGTGTGGGTGTTAGACACTCTAGTCCAGGGCTGCAGTGGGGCCTGTACCTGTGATGAGAGTCTGGGTGTTAGACCCTCTGGTACAGGCCTGCAGTGTGGCCTGTACCTGTGACGAGAGTGTGGGTGTTAGACCCTCTGGTCTAGGCCTGCAGTGGGGCCTGTACCTGTGACGAGAGTGTGGGTGTTAGACCCTCTGGTCCAGGCCTGCAGTGGGGCCTGTACCTGTGATGAGAGTGTTGGACTTAGACACTCTAGTCCAGGGCTGCAGTGGGGTCTGTACCTGTGACGAGAGTGTGGGAATTAGACACTCTGGTCCAGGCCTGCAGTGGGGCCTGTACCTGTGACGAGAGTGTGGGTGTTAGACCCTCTGGTCCAGGCCTGCAGTGGGGCCTGTACCTGTGACGAGAGTGTGGGAATTAGACACTCTGGTCCAGGCCTGCAGTGGGGCCTGTACCTGTGATGAGAGTGTGGGAGTTAGACACTCTGGTTCAGGGCTGCAGTGGGGCCTGTACCTGTGACGAGGGTGTGGTTGTTAGGCCCTCTGGTCCAGGCCGCAGTGGGGCCTGTACCTGTGATGAGAGTGTGGGGGTTAGACACACTGGTCCAGGGCTGCAGTGGGGCCTGTACCTGTCACAAGTGTTGGGAGTTAGACCCTCTGGTCCTGGCAGCAGTGGGGCCTGTACCTGTGACGAGAGTGTGGGTGTTAGACACTCTGGTCCAGGACTGCAGTGGGGCCTGTACCTGTGAGGAGAGTGTGGGTGTTAGAAGCTCAGGTGCAGTGCTGCAGTGGGGCCTGTACCTATGATGAGAGTTGTTAGATCCGTGATTCTGAGAGTATGATGTTTTTCAATAACTACACGGATGCTGTAACTTAACAATCAACAGGTGTTTACTGGAGTAGGGTAGTCTCAAGACTGGGGGTACAGAGGCATGCTCAAGGCTTATATACAGGTGTGGTCACTGCCGGTACTACAGTATACAGGAGCTGTAAAAGTAGTTCTCTCTTAAAGATACATGCACTAAATTCCTCCCCTTTTAGATTAGCAGTACCCATAATATTCAAATAACAATTAACGCTTTAACATGCACATTAAACAACAATCGTCCATTTATAGATTCAGTCTTTGGGGCGGCTTCGTGATCCTTTCGGGATAGCGCCTTTCCTGCGGTTCTTGTTCTTGGTGCGGAGGTGATTCTGGCCCCTTTTCGTCGGTTAGTTCATCAGGTTCCACTGCTGCTGGTTCTGAGGTAGATGCTACCGGTATGTCAGGTTCATTCCCAGGTACGTGAGACATGAGGTTGACTCGTTCCTGTGACGCTAAGATCTGATCGACGTGGCGTCTCACAATGTTCTCCCCGACATCCACTGTGTACATTAATGGCCCCTGCCGTGTGCATGTTGTTCCGGGTTGCCATTTCTCTGTTCGGTAGTCACGGGCCAAGACTGGTTGTCCTACATTGAAGCTCCTTGTCGGCTTCTCATTGATGTGCTGGAATTGTTTATCCTCAACATTTCTACGCACATTTGGTCTGAGCAAATCCAGACGAGATCTCAACCTTCGGTTAAAGAACATCATGGCCGGGGTCTGGTTGGTAACTGCATGTGTCGCATTTCTGTAGGCTAATAAGAAATTGTCCACCTTATGCTGTAGTGGAATTTCATCATCGCACATGGCCTTTATCGCCTTTTTAAAGGTTTGTACGAAACTCTCAGCCAATCCATTTTTGGCTGGATGATACGGGGTGGATGTGTAATGCCTTACCCCATTCCTTCTCATAAATTTCCGAAACTCTTCGGACACAAACTGTGGTCCATTATCAGAGCAAATCTGCTCTGGCAAGCCGTTCCTGGCAAATATGGTCCATAGGACTGCAATCGTTTTCTCTGCAGTGGTTGAGGACATTTTTATCACCTCAGGCCATTTCGAGTGAGCATCCACTGCTATTAAGAACATTGAGTCCATGAATGGACCAGCAAAATCAATATGCACCCATTGCCATGGAGAGGAGGGCCACTCCCATGGGTGTAAAGGGGCATGTGGTGGTGCATTTTGGACCTTCTGGCATCCTGAGCAGCTCTTGGTTAGGTCCTCGATTTGTTGATCGATTCCCGGCCACCACACATAAGCCCTAGCAAGGCTTTTCATTTTCACCCCTCCCAGATGACCTTCATGAAGCTCATTTAGCACTCTCTCCCTTAACTTGGGTGGAATCACCACTCTGGATCCACACATCACTGTCCCCTGGCATACTGACAGCTGTTCTCTTCTGGATGAGCAAGCACTGAGTGCGAGTCAGCAGAGAGTGCTGTGAGTTTGGGTAAGTGTGGGAGTTCTTTAATTATTATTTCACTTTAAATCATTCTTGATAAGATTACTTAAGCAGTTTAAGTAAAGGGGAAAAGTTAAATATTTGGGATTCTGTTGGTTTAAGAGTAAAACAAGGTTACACTGCAGTAGGAGTAAATTGGCACAGCAGGCAGTGGAAACCAGTTTTCTAACCAATCAGCAGGGGTGACTCATTTGGCTGTAAACAAACAAACATTATAAAAAGACCAGTGCTAGTGCGAGCAAGCACTGAGTGCGAGTCAGCAGAGAGTGCTGTGAGTTTGGGTAAGTGTGAGAGTTCTTTAATTGTTATTTCTCTTTAAATCATTCTTGATAAGATTACTTAAGCAGTTTAAGTAAAGGGGAAAAGTTAAATATTTGGGATTCTGTTGGTTTAAGAAGAGTAAAACAAGGTTACACTGCAGTAGGAGTAAATTGGCACAACAGGCAGTGGAAACCAGTTTTCTAACCAATCAGCAGGGGTGACTCATTTGGCTGTAAACAAACAAACAGTATAAAAAGACCAGTGCTAGTGCGAGCAAGCACTGAGTGCGAGTCAGCAGAGAGTGCTGTGAGTTTGGGTAAGTGTGAGTTAGGGTAAGTGGGGTGTTAGGTGCTCTTTTCAAACTTTAACTCTGTGGGTTGTAGTTAATAAGGCCTTTCTGGTGCAGAGTGACTGTTGGTAAACCATTTAACTGGTGTAATTAGAGGGATTGATTTAATTTAAATCCAATTAATTAAAGGGGATACTAGCATCTAAAATCGGGCAGAGGGTGTCCATAACTAACAATAAAAAATTTAATTAATTACATAGATTGGAGCAGGTGATGTGTTACTGTTGCGAGATGTGGGAGCCGGTGGATCCCATTGAGGCTCACGGTGATTACAACTGTGACAAGTGTCTGCTGCTACAGGAACTCCAGCTCCGTGTTGATGAGCTGGAGTCTGAGCTTCAGACACTGTGACACATCAGGGAGGGGGAGAAGTACCTGGACTCTGTGTTTCAGGAGGTGGTCACACCTATGAAGTTAATTAATTCAGATGTAGCCCATGGTCAGGGACAGGATGGTGTGACTACGAGTGAGGCAGGTACGGGGCTCCAGGAGGTAGTGTTGGAGGAGCCACAGTCCTTGCTCTTGTCCAACAGGTTCGAGGTTCTTACTCCCTGTAGGGACGGGAGCAGGGACTGCAGGGAGGATGAGCAACCTGGCCACAGCACCGTGGAATGGGGGGCCATTCAAGAGGGGGGAGTAAATAGAAATGTTGTAGTGGTAGGGGATAGTATTATTAGGGGGATAGATAGAGTTCTCTGCAGCCGAGAGCGAGAGTCCCGAAGGCTGTGTTGCCTACCCGGTGCCAGGGTTAAGGACACCTCCTCTGGGCTGGAAAGAAACTTGCAGTGGGAGGGGGTGGATCCAGTTGTCATGGTCCATGTTGGTACAAATGGCATAGATAGGACTAGGAAGCCAGTTCTGTTAAAGGAGTATGAGCAGCTAGGGGTCAAATTAAAAAAACAGAACCTCAAGGGTAATAATCCCTGAGCCACGAGCGAATTTGGCTAGGACAAATAAAATTAGAGAGTTAAATGCGTGGCTCAAAGACTGGTGTGGGAGAAATGGGTTTTGCTTCCTGGGACACTGGCACCAGTACTGGGGCAGGAGGGCGCTGTTCCGTTGGGACGGGCTTCACTTGGCCAGTGCTGGGACTAGAGTCCTGGCGGATCATATAACTAGGGCTGTAGAGAGGGCTTAAAACTAACTAGTGGGGGGGAGGTTCCTAGAGAGCAAATAATAAAAATGACAACAGAGAAGGTCATAGACGTAGGTAGCAGTGGGGAAATTAAAAACCAGAGCGTGTCAGGACGGGGCAGAAGGTATGGAGTAAAAGGTAAAGTAATAAAAAGGGCAAAAGCAGGAACTAAGTGTCACAAAACATATTTGAAAATTCTCTATCTGAATGCACGTAGCATTCGTAACAAAATAGACGAGTTAATGGCACAAATAACTACATATGGGTATGACCTTGTGGCCATTACAGAAACATGGCTGCAGGGTGACAATGCCTGGGAATTAAACATACCAGGTTATTTAACGATCAGGAAGGACATCAGGAAGGAAGGGGAGGTGGGGTGGCTATGTTAATAAAGGAAGGAATCACTGTAATACAGAGAAATGATATTGGGTCAAAAGATCAGGATAATGAAACAGTTTGGGTGGAGATAAGGAATAATAAGGGGAAAAAAACACTAGTGGGCGTAGTCTATAAGCCTCCGAACAGTTGCAACTCTGTTGGACGGAGTATCAATCAGGAAATAGTTGAGGCTTGTAATAAGGGAACATCTATAATTATGGGGGATTTTAACTATCATATTAATTGGACAAATGAAATTGGGCAGGGCTGCCTTGAGGATGAGTTCATTGAGTGTATTATGGATGGGTTTCTTGAGCAGTATGTAACTGAACCGACCAGGGGGCAAGCAACCTTAGATCTGGTCCTGTGTAATGAGACAGGATTAATTTAAAATGTCCCAGTAAAGAATCCCCTTGGAATGAGTGACCATAACATGGTTGAATTCCATATTCAATTAGAGGGTGAGAAGGTTGGATCTCAAACAAGCATGCTAAGCTTGAATAAAGGAGACTATGAAGGTATGAGAGCGGAATTGAGTAGAGTGGATTGGGAAAATAGATTAAAGGGTAAGACGATACTCAGTGGTGTACTTTTAAGGAGTTATTTTACAACTTCCAAAAAATATATATTCCACTGAGAAGAAAAGGGTGTAAAAGAAAAGACAGCCATCCGTGGCTAAGTAAAGAAATTAAGGATAGCATTCGACTAAAAACAAGGGCATATAAGGTAGCCAAATCTAGTGGGAGGATAGAGGATTGGGAAAACTTTAAAAGACAGCAAAAAATAACAAAAAGATTGATTAAGAAAGGGAAGATAGATTATGAAAGTAAATGAGCAAAAAATATAAAAACAGATAGTAAGAGTTTTTATAGTTATATAAAAAGAAAAAGGGTGGCTAAAGTAAATGTTGGTCCCTTAGAGGATGAGACCGGGAAATTAATGGTGGGAAATATGGAGATGGCAAAAACACTGAATGAATATTTTGTATCAGTCTTTACAGTAGAGGACACTAAGAATATCCCAACACTGGACAAACAGGGGGCTATAGGGGGGGAGGAGATAAACACGATCAAAATCACTAAGGAAGTGGTACTCGGTAAAATAATGGGACTCAAGGCGGATAAATCACCTGGACCTGATGGCTTACATCCTAGGGTCTTGAGGGAAGTGGCGGTAGGGATTGTGGATGCATTGGTAATAATCTTCCAAAACTCCCTGGACTCAACAAAGGTCCCGGCAGACTGGAAAACTGCTAATGTAACACCCTTATTTAAAAAGGGCAGTAGACAGAAGGCTGGAAACTATAGACCGGTTAGCCTAACATCTGTGGTAGGTAAAATTTTGGAGTCCATTATTAAGGAGACAGTAACAGGACATTTGGATAATCATAATTTAATAGGACAAAGTCAGCATGGTTTTATGAAGGGGAAGTCATGTTTGACAAATTTGCTGGAGTTCTTTGAGGAAGTAACATATAGGGTGGCTAAAGGGGAACCAGTGGACGTAGTGTATTTAGACTTCCAAGAGGCATTTGACAAGGTGCCACACAAAAGATTATTGCTTAAGATAAAAATCACGGGATTGGGGGTAATATTCTGGCATGGATAAAGGATTGGCTATCTAACAGAAGGCAGAGAGTTGGGATAAATGGTTTATTCTCAGACTGGCAATCAGTAACTAGTGGTGTTCCGCAGGGGTCAGTGCTGGGTCCCCAACTCTTTACAATCTATATTAACGATTTGGAGGGGGGGACCGAGTGTAACATATCAAAGTTTGCAGATGATACTAAGATGGGAGGGAAAGTAGTGAGTGAGGAGGACATAAAAAACCTGCAAGGGGGCATAGACAAGCTAAGGAAGTGGGCAGAGATTTGGCAGATGGAATACAATACTGGAAAGTGTGAGGTTATGCACTTTGGCAGGAAAAATCGTAGAGCAAGTTATTTTCTTAATGGCAAGAAACTGGAAAGTACTGAAGTACAAAGGGATCTGGGGGTCCTGGTGCACGAAACTCAAAAGGTTAGTATGCAGGTGCAGCAAGTGATTAAGAAGGCCAATGGAATGTTGGCTTTCATTGCTAGGGGGATAGAATATAAAAATAGGGAGGTATTGCTTCAGTTGTACAAGGTATTGGTGAGACCGCACCTGGAATACTGCATACAGTTTTGGTGTCCATACTTAAGAAAAGACATACTTGCTCTCGAGTCAGTGCAAAGAAGGTTCACTCGGTTAATCCCGGGGATGAGGGGATAGACATATGAGGAGAGGTTGAGTAGATTGGGACTCTACTCATTGGAGTTCAGAAGAATGAGAGGCGATCTTATTGAAACATATAAGATTGTGAAGGGGTTGGATCGGGTGGATGCGGGGAGGATGTTCCCGATGATGGGTGAAACTAGAACTAGGGGACATAGTCTTAGAATAAGGGGCTGCTCTTTCAAAACTGAGATGAGGAGGAACTACTTCACTCAGAGGGTGGTAGGTCCATGGAATATGGTGCCCCAAAAAGCTGTAGAAGCTACATCATCACATAAATTTAAAACAGAAATAGACAGTTTCCTAGAAGTAAAGGGAATTAAGGGTTACGGGGAGCGGGCAGGAATTTGGACATGAGTCTAGGTTCGGATCAGACATGGCACTGTGGGTAGCGGAGCGGGCCCAGGGGCCGTGTAGCCCGATCCTGCTCCTATTTTGTGTGTCTAATTCTGTTAGATTCAGGAGATGGTTCTGTGATAGTAGATTGGCGGTTAGGATCAGATAAGCCATGATCTTATTGAATGGCGGAGCAGGCTCGAGGGGCCGATTGGCCTACTCCTGCTCCTATTTCTTATGTTCTTATGTTCTTATGCAACAGTGAGTTGCCATGTGTTGGCCATCCCCTCACCATCAAATCATATACCCGAGAGAGCGTCGGATCATTGCGGGTCTCCTTCTCTATATCCGCGTTAGTTACTGGCAATCGTTCAATTATTGACGAATAAAATATCTCGATAGGGTCCACTGCTGGTGCTTCCTCCACAGGAGGCAGTGGCAGGCGTGATAGCCCATCAGTGTTTCTATGCTGTTTTGTGACTTTATATTCTATTTCATATTGATTCGCCCTAGAAAAAGGGACCATCTTTGTAACCGTTGTGCAGTCATCACGGGAATGCCCTTCTTTGGATTAAAGATGGAGACAAGTGGTTGGTGTTCAGTCAGCAAGGTGAACTTCTGCCCATGCAGATAGTGGTTGAATTTTTTTACTCCCCATACTAGGCTGAGGGCCTCCCTGTCAACCTGGGCGTAGTTGCGCTCGGCTGAGGTTAGTGACCGAGACGCAAAGGCTACTGGCCTCTCCAACCCGTCTGTGAATTTGTGCGACAGCACCGCTCCAATACCATAGGGTGATGCATCACATGCCAACCGAATTGGTAGTGCTGGGTTGAAATGGGCCAGCACCTCTTTTGATGTGATCAATTCTTTGCACTTCTGGAAAGCTCGTTTACATTCGTCATTCCACTTCCATGGTACCCCCGTTTGCAGTAGGGTGTTCAGTGGGTGTAATACTGTAGACAAATTTGGTAAGAACTTATGGTAGTAGTTCACCAGCCCGAGGAACGATCTCAGTTGTGACACATTTTCCGGTGCTGGAGCCTTGACTACTGCCTCAAACTTTTCAGGGGACTTATGTAACCCCTCTTCATCGATAACGTGGCCACAATACAAGATCTGCCTCTGGAAAAACTCGCACTTGTGGCGATTAGCTCGTTGCCCATATTCCTTTAATCTAGTGAGCACCTTCTCCACGTTGGCGAGGTGATCACTGTCATTTTCGCCCGTGACCAGGATGTCGTCCAAATAACACTGGGTCCCTGGAATCCCTTGCAGGACTTGATCCATCGCCCTTTGCCAAATAGCCGGAGCCAATGCTACACCGAACACCAGCCGGTTGTATTGGCAGAGACCTTTATGAGTGTTGATCGTGAGGTATTGTTTCGAGGCTTCTTCTACCTCCATTTGCAAGTACGCCTGGGCTAGATCAATTTTGGTGAAGCGTTTACCTCCAGATAGCGAGGCGAAAATATCCTCAATTCGTGGAAGCGGATATTGTACCATGTGAAGGACTGGGTTCACTGTCACCTTAAAATCCTCACAGATGCGAACCTTCTTTGGTTCCCCAGGCGTATTACTCAACGACCTCTTCATTACAGGAATGATGGGTGTAGCCCACTCGCTCCAGTCTACTTTGGACAGTACTCCTGCACGTTCCAACCCTTCCAGCTCAGCTTCGATGGCTGGTCGGCTCGCATAAGGCACTGGTCTGGCCTTAAGAAATTTTGGGCTTGCATTTTCCTCTATTTTAATTGTTGCTGTTATTAAATCCGTGTGTTAATGGAGACACGGAATGCAGGAGTTGGTTTAACAAGTCTTTACTGAATGGAGACAATCTGGAAACTGAAACTACAGAAGCCTGCCAGGGCCTTTCATACAGGGATGGTCACTGCCGGCACTGCAGTCTGAGACCAGTTATTCCCTTAAAGGGACATACACAACAATTCCTCCCCTTTTAGATAAACAGTACATAACATTCATTTAACAACTAAATAATAACTAATTACAATTACAATTACGGTTGCTAGATACATTAGTTGAAGTTAAGCAATTATAAGTTCAGTCTTTGAGGAGGCTTCCTGATTCTGTCTGGATAACGCCTCTTTGGGATGTCAAGTTCTTCTGGCAAGGTTGAGTCGGGATCAATGTCGTGGTTTGGTTCGTCTGCTTCCAATATCACCGATTCTGCGGTAGATGCAATTGGTACTTCGGTTTCATCGCCAGGTGTATCAGATCGTGGTGTGAAGTTGAGGTTTTCCAGTGACTCTAGAATCTGGTCAGCATGGCGTCTTACAATGCTTTCTCCAACGTCCATGGTATACATTAGAGGTCCTTGCCGTGTACAGATCGTTCCTGGCTGCCATTTCTCTGTGCGGTAGTCCTGGGCCAAAACTGGTTGACCTATCTTAAAACTCCTGGTCGGCCTTTCATTCATATTCTGAAACTGCCTGTTCTCCACATCTCTTCTGACGTTTGGCTTAACCAAATCCAAGCGGCATCGTAGTCTTCAATTGAAGAACATCATGGCTGGAGTTTGGTTGGTAACCGCATGTGTCGCATTCCGGTAGGCAAACAAGAAGTTATCCACCTTGTGTTGTAGGGGTATATCTTCATTACACATTGCCTTGATAGCCTTCTTGAATGTTTGAACAAACCTCTCGGCCAATCCATTAGTGGCTGGATGATATGGGGCGGATGTGTAATGCTGTACACCATTGTTCTTTAAGAACATCCAGAACTCTTCAGACACAAACTGTGGTCCATTGTCAGAGCAAATCTGTTCAGGCAGCCCATTCCTGGCGAATATGTTTCGTAAGACTGTGATAGTTTTTTCTGTGGTGGTTGAGGACATTTTTATTACCTCTGGCCACTTTGAATGTGCATCCACTGCAATTAAAAACATCGAGTCCATAAAGGGACCAGCAAAATCAATGTGCACCCTTTGCCATGGAGACGAGGGCCACTCCCATGGATGTAGAGGGGCTTGTGGTGGGGCGTTTTGGACCTTCTGGCATCCTGTACAGCTCTTGGTCATCTCTTCGATTTCTCTATCGATTCCCGGCCACCACACAAATGCTCTGGCTAAGTTCTTCATTTTTACCCCTCCCAGATGACCCTCATGAAGCTCATTGAGCACTCTATCCTTCAATTTGGGTGGAATTACTACTCTGGATCCACACATCAAGGTTCCTCTGCACACTGACAGCTGTTCTCTTCTCGGCGAGAATGCTGGCAGCAGTGGTTCGCCATGTGCTGGCCATCCCTTCACCGTTAAATCATAGACCGAGGAGAGTGTCGGGTCATTTCGTGTTTCCTTTTCTATGTTTGCATTCGTCACAGGGAGACATTTGACAATAGTCGAGTGGAATAACTCCACTGGATCCACTGCCAGTTCTTCTTCCACCGTCGGCAACGGTAGGCGCGACAAACCATCAGCATTCCCATGCTGTTTAGTTCCTTTGTACTCAATGTCATATTGGTGTGCCCCTAGGAAAAGGGACCACCTCTGTAGCCGTTGTGCCGTCATTATCGGTACGCCCTTCTGAGGGTTGAAAATGGAGACGAGAGGTTGATGATCAGTTAGTAGAGTAAATTTCTGACCGTGCAGGTAGTGATTGAACTTCTTCACCCCCCACACCAGGCTGAGGGCCTCTCTGTCAATCTGGGCGTAGTTACGCTCGGCTGAAGTTAACGAGCGTGACGCAAAAGCTATCGGCCTCTCAGAACCATCAAGGAATTTATGTGACAGTACCGCCCCAATGCCGTAGGGAGACGCATCACACGCCAGTCTTATCGGTAGTGATGGGTTGTAGTGAGCCAATACTTCTCTTGAAGTGATTAGGTCCTTACTCTTCTGAAAGGCCCGCTTACATTCATTGCTCCATTTCCATGCTACTCCCGTTCGTAGTAGGGCGTTCAGTGGATGCAGAATTGTGGACAAATTCGGCAAAAACTTATGGTAGTAATTCACCAATCCGAGGAATGACCTCAGTTGTGACACATTTTCAGGCGCTGGAGCCTTAACTACCGCTTCAATTTTGTCAGGGGACTTATGCAACCCCTCTTCATCAATCATGTGGCCACAATACGATATCTGTTTCTTAAAAAACTCGCACTTGGGGCGACTGGCTCGTAACCCATGTTCACGTAGTCTAGTGAGCACCTGCTCTAGGTTGGCAAGGTGTTCACTGTCATCTTCACCTGTCACTAGGATGTCATCCAAGTAACACTGAGTCCTCGGAATCCCTTGCAGGACTTGTTCCATCGCTCTTTGCCATATCGCCGGAGCTGATGCTACTCCGAATACCAGTCGATTATACTGGTAAAGACCTTTGTGAGTGTTTATCGTGAGACACTTCCAAGAGGATTCTTCAACCTCCATCTGCAAATATGCTTGCGCTAGTTCAATTTTTGTAAAACGCTTCCCTCCAGACAGTGAGGCGAAGATGTCTTCTATCCTTGGAAGAGGATATTGTACTGTGTGAAGGACTGGGTTCACTGTCACCTTGAAGTCCCCACAGATGCGAACCTTCCTTGGCTCCTCAGACTTATTGTTTAACGTTTTCTTCATGACAGGAACGATGGGTGTCGCCCACTCGCTCCAGTCTACCTTAGATAACACGCCTGCATTCTCCAGATTCTCCAGCTCTGCCTCGACGGCTGGGCGAATTGCATATGGTAGCGGTCTTGCTTTGAAAAACTTGGGAATTGCATTCTCCCCTATTTTAATCGAGGTGGTTACGCCTTTAAGAGTGCCCAGTTCTTGTTGAAATACCTCTTTGGCGTCAGCTAAGATTGTTGACAATCGTCCAGGAGTGACGTCGTCATCCTTTTTACCAGCCACCGTCAGTTCCTGAATGGAGTGCCAGTCTAAACTTATCTTTCTGATCCATTCACGTCCCAATAACGGTGGTCCACCATCTTGCAGAATGTAGAGATACAATTTCCGTATTTTCTTGCCGTTGTATTCGACAGGCACCCTTATTTTTCCTCTGGGGTATACTTTTTGCCCCGTATATGTCCTCAAGACAATGGATGTCTCTCTCAAGGGTATGTGTGAGAATAGCCGCTCGTAGTCTCGTCGATTCATGACGGTTAGAGCTGATCCTGTATCCAATTCCATTTTGACTTGAGACCCTGCTATCGTGAGGGTGACCCAAATGGTTCGGTGATCCTCTTTTGCGATTACGTTGTGAAGTTTGAGACAGCTTAGTCTCTTGTTCCCGGATTCACTATCGCTCATCTGGTCTTCGGAACTACTGTCCGTCATCTTTTGTACTTTCCTGTACGGTTCCTTAGTAGCCTTTTTATTGTCGTTGGTCTTCTTCTCAGACCTGCAAACACGTGCAATGTGTCCCATCTTTCCACATTGCCTGCATATTTTGTCCTTGGACCAGCAGTCCTTCTGGTCATGGTTTGTCCTGCCGCAGCGATAACATTTTGCAAATCCCCGTGCCATTTCGTGGGTGCCATATTCCTGTGGCTTTTGTTGTATTTCCGCAGCTCCCCTTGCTGCTGCTTCGTATGATACTGCCATGCTGAAAGTCTTATCTAGCGTCAGCTCTTTCTCTGAGAGTAACCTCTTCTGGTTTCCTTCACTCAGGAGTCCACAGACAAATTTGTCCCGTAAGGTATCTGCCAGTCCTGCTCCGAACTGGCAGTGCTTTGATAGCTTGCGTAGTTCCGTAAGGTAATCAGCATTGCTCTCATTTTTATGCTGATTTCACATGTGGAATTTAAATCTTTCTGCTATCAGCAGCGGTGTAGGACTTAGGTGTTCCTGCAGGATAGCAACAATTTCATTAAAACTCTTCGCCTTCGGTTTGGCTGGAGTAATCAGGTCCCGCAATAGGCCGTACGTTCTTGCGCCCATTAAATTTAGCAATACCGATGCCTTTTTCCCCTCGGCTATTTCGTTTGCCTCGCAATATACCTCGACTCTTTCCACATACGTGGTCCAGTCTTCTATTGCATTATCGAAGGCAGTGATATCGCCAGTCTTTGGCATCTTGAAAATCTAAGATGGCGTCTCCCGCGCTTTTCCTTCTTCCCCGCCAAGTTAAGATGGCGCCTCCCGCGCTTTCCCGCCACTGCCGCTGCTGTCAACGCCGCTCTCTGCGGTATTTTTATTTTTAACCGTTCCTGTCATGGAGCGGACCCTCTGGGACACTTCCTCCCTCTTCTTAGGTCCGAACGCTGCCCGGCTGCGAAGCACCGGCCGCGCCCTGTGTGCTCCACCCTCTCTCTCTCTCTGCTTCCCGACTCGCTGCCCGGCCCCGTTGCAGAGCCACCCGATCAAGCTCAAGCCTGCCGCAGCCCATGAAGTATCAGTGCACCACCTGCCACCAGCCCGATTAGCTGGGAAACCACAGACTGGGGAACCAAGCCTGGCTCTTGACAGTCTCCCCTGCAAGTTTTCAATCCGATGATTTGGAGGGCGGTTGCCCATGGTCAACGCCCGTTTCTCGAGTTTCTTTGGATTATTATTTTTTTTCTTTTCTGGCTTCGACCTTCAATCACGTCGTCTGAGGTGCTGCCAAGTTGCAGGTAAGATCGTTTCTTACTCGTCGCCAGTATTAAATCCGTGTGTTAATGGAGACACGGAATGCAGGAGTTGGTTTAACAAGTCTTTACTGAATGGAGACAATCTGGAAACTGAAACAACAGAAGCCTGCCAGCGCCTTTTATACAGGGATGGTCACTGCCGGTACTGCAGTCTGAGACCAGTTATTCCCTTAAAGGGACATACACAACAGCTGTTATGCCTTTTAGTGTTCCGGCTCCCTCCTGGAACACTTCTTTTGCGTCAGTTAGCATTTTTGACAGTCGTCCAGGTGTGACGTCGTCATCCTTTTTGGCCTCAACCTTCAGTGCCTGTATGGAATGCCAATCTAATTGAATCTTCCGCATCCATTCACGTCCTAGTAGTGGTGGTCCTCCATCTGGCAATAATATAAGTCCATTTTAGGTATTTCCTGGCATTTGTATATCACTTTCACCCTTATTTTTCCTTTGGGGTAGACTTTTTGCCCCGTGTACGTCTTCAAGACAATCTCTGTAGCTTTCAAGGGTATATGTGAAAATAGCCGCTTGTAGTCCCTTTGGTTTATGACTGTTAGGGCTGATCCTGTGTCCAATTCCATTTTCACTTGGACTCCGTCGATCTTGAGCGTAACCCAGATAGTCTGGTGATCCTCCATTTTGGTTACCTTATGCAGTTTCAGACAACCCAGCTCCTTGCTTCCGGAGTCTGTATCACTTTTCTGTTCGTCTGAACTACTTTCCATCACCTTATGTATCTTTTTGTACTTCTCCTGTAGAGATTTCTTGCTGTTGGTTTTCTTCCCAGACCTGCAGACTCTTGCTATGTGTCCTGCTTTTCCACACTGTCTGCACACTTGGTCCTTGAACCAACAATCCTTCTGGTCGTGTGTTGTTCTGCCGCAGCGATAACACTTCCCTGTTCCATAGGACATTTCATTGGTGCCATATTCTTGCGGTCTCCGTTGTATCTCTGCAGCGCCCCTTGCGGCTGCTTCGTGTGATACTGCCATGCTGAAAGCCTTGTCCAGCGTAAGATCCTTTTCTGATAGAAGCCGTTTCTGGTTCCTTCACTTTGAAGCCCACACACAAACTTGTCCCTTAACGTATCTGCTAGTCCCACTCCAAAATGGCAGTGTTTCGATAGCTTGCACAGTTCCGTTAAGTACTCAGCATTGCTTTCGTCTTTATGTTGGTTCCTTTTATGGAACTTAAATCTTTCTGCTATCAGCAGCGGTGTGGGGTTTAAGTGGTCCTGTTGGATTTCTACTATGCTTTCAAAATCCTTATCGACTGGCTTCTCTGTGGTTATTAGGTTTCGCAGTAACCCATAAGTTTTTGCACCCATGGAATTTAACAAAACCAGTGCTTTCCTAGCATCTGGCACTTCATTCGCCCTGCAGTACACCTCAATTCGTTCCACATATGCCGCCCAATCTTCGACTTCATTGTCGAACGTAGAGATACTGCCACTCTTCGGCATCCCTGGGTGTGATTTAACTGTCAAAAATGGCGTCTCCCGCGCTCTCCCTTCTTCTCCGCTGGCACAAAATGGCATCTCCTGCGCGTTCCTTTCTTCCCGCGCTCGCCCTTCTTCTCCGCTGCGGCTTCTAAAAATGGCGTCTCCCGCGCTCTTCCTTCTTCTCCACGGCTCAATGGCGTCTCCCGCGCTCTCCCTTCTTCTACCCGCGGACACTGTTCAGCCCTTGAGCTCTGGCTGTGCTCTGCGCGTTTTTTTTTTGTGCGCCTTTCCCATTTCCGCCCCTCGTTCCTGAACCCTGCTGCTGCTTTACCCTCTCTCTCTCCGTTTTGTTTTTCCTCGACGCCGCTCGGTTTTCAACCCCCGGCTGCGCCCTGTGCGCTTCACCCTCTCTCTTACCCCGTCGACGCTGCTCGGCTTTTTCTCTGCTGTCGGTCGGCTCCAGCCGCCGCTGTCCGGGAAGGGCCTGCGCTGTACCTGTTGTCAGTCTGTTGCTGATCATCGTGGCTGGGGAACCAAGCCCGGCTCTCCACAGCCTCCCCTGCGATGCTCACTCTCTGCTGGACGACTGGGCGGTTGCTCGTGGTCGACGCCCGTGCTTCGGGCCTCGACTTTCTTCCACCGCCCTCCCGGAGCGAATCCTCGAAGGGAAAAGCAGAGTTGCAGGTAGATTCGAATCAACACTCATCGCCACTGTTAGATCCGTGATTCTGAGAGTATGATGTTTTTCAATAACTACACGGATGCTGTAACTTAACAATCAACAGGTGTTTACTGGAGTAGGGTAGTCTCAAGACTGGGGGTACAGAGGCATGCTCAAGGCTTATATACAGGTGTGGCCACTGCCGGTACTACAGTATATAGGAGCTGTAAAAGTAGTTCTCTCTTATAGGTACATACACTAAAAGAGTGTGGGAGTTAGACACTCTGGTCCAGGGCTGCAGTGGGGCCTGTACCTGTGACGAGAGTGAGGGAGTTAGACCCTCTGGTCCAGGCCTGTGTAATGATATCAGCAAATAGTGATGTCATTTGCCTGTTTGATTATCATGTCTTACCAGCATAGTTGCCTGATTGATTGCTTGTGCCTGACCAGCAGAGGGCATGTGACCGAGAGAAGCAAGGCAGTTAGTTTTAGTTTCAGTTTCGTTCTAGATGCATCACTAGCATAATGGTGTCTCCTGAATGCTGTATAAAGAGTTGAACAGACTTTAGATTAAAAGACATTCTCTTTCATAAATGTCTCGTCATTGAACCCACAAAGAAATCAATACATGGTGTCAGAAGTGGGATTGAAAGAGATGAAGAGAAAATATCTGAAGTTAAATCAGCTCTCCACAAATTAGCAAGCCAAAAGAGAACATCGTTGCTTACCATTGGAGAATAGCTAACGAAGTGAAAAAATGGAAGGTTTACACCCACCGGCGACGCTTCAGATGACAGGTAATGTGGCTGAAAATTGGAGGAGATTCAAACAATGTGTAGAGTTGTATTTAGTGGCAATCGGAGCTGATGAGAAAAGTAATAAAAGGAAATCGTCACTGTTCTTACATGTCATGGGTGATGAAGCGCTGGAGGTGTATAATAACTTCACATTCGCTGTTGATGGAGACAAAATGAAACTAGATAAAATAATGGAATGGTTTGAGGCCTACTGCATACCTAAACGTAATGTGACGTTGGAGAGGCACAGATTTTTCACATGTGTACAGAAAATGGGTGAGACTATTGATCAGTATGTGACTGAACTGAGAAACAGAAGCAAGTCATGTGAATTTGGGGGACTGACAGACTCGCTGATAAAAGACAGACTGGTGTGTGGTATTCCAGATAATGGTCTAAGGGAAAGACTGCTAAGAGAGCAAAATCTAGACCTGCGAAAAGCCATAGCACTGTGTAGGGCTACAGAGACTGTGAAGTTGCAGGCAAAGGAGCTGTTCAGTGACAATAGCTGCAACGTGGATGCAATGAGAATGAACGGATACAAACCGTTTAACAAAAAGAGCGCCAATGTGAAAAAAGAGGCGTGGCCAGCGAACGAAAATGAAAGGGACAATCGAAAGTCATGTAGTCGATGCGGTACACAGCATCCACCAAAAAAGTGTCCAGCATATGGTAAAAAATGCAATAGTTGCAACAAAAACAACCATTATGCCCGTTGCTGCAAGAACCAAGCGCAACAAAGCAAGGTCCATACAGTAGATGAGAGCGAGATAGAGGAGTTCTATGTAGATGTTGTGTCTGAAAACAAAAAAGAAGAAAGAGACTGGATGTTGACACTAAAAGTGAATGACATACACATTCCATTTAAATTGGATACTGGAGCACAAGTTAATGTGATATCAGAGACTGATTTTAAGAAAATTAGACCCAGACCAAAGATACATGGAATCAAAGTGAAAGTGACAGGATACTCAGGTACTGATATACCAGTGAAAGGAAGATGCATTGTCAAAGTAACACACAAGGACAGAGAGCACACGCTAGCATTAATCGTGGTGCCAAAGGATGTGCAAGCCATACTAGGTTTAAAAGCCTGTGAGAGACTGAACCTGGTAAAGAGAGTCCTCGTTGATGAACTGAATGTTGCGTACACACCGGCTAAGCTGATGTATACAGCAGACACGTTGTCCAGAGCTGTTGACCCAGGAGAGCCCGCAAACACAGTGAAAAGACTGATGTACAAGGCAAAAGACAGTGGAACTGACTTCTACCAGAGCATGCTTGTATACCGCACAACGCCGCTCGAGTGTGGTATGTCACCAGCCCAACTCCTGATGGGACGTCGGCTAAGTTCAAACCTACCCATCCCGGAGAACCTCCTGAAAACAAGAGGGGGAGAAAGTGAGGAAGTTCAAAGAACAACAGAAAGAAAAGCAAAAGTACTACTATGGCAGAGGAACACAAAACCTACCTGAACTCCACACTGGTGACCAAGTAAGGTTCAAAGACAAAACAAACACATGGACTCAGAAGGGAACTGTCCTGAGTGAAGTTCAACCAAGATCATACACCATTCAGACAGATGAGGGTGCTGTTCTGAGAAGAAATCATCGAGATCTTCTCATGGGACCAGCCACAGCAGGTCAAGAGACTGATACTGTTGAACAACCTGATCACACAGCTGAGAACCAATCATCTGAGGCAACAACTCAGATTCAAGGACAATCAATCAGAAAATCCTCAAGACACATGAAGCCTCCTGAGAGACTCATTGAGCAAATTTAAGGACTATTGTTATAAAAGGAAGTAATGTTATCTTATTCTTTCTTCAAGTTCTAGTGTATTTACATATTTCATGTGATCACACAAAGCAAGGTTAAAAAACCTTGATCATGATAATGATAATGTAAGTTCATTAAGTGTTACAGTTAAAATGCAGATTAATACAAAGAAAACATGTTGTTAGTTAAAAGTAAAATACTTTTTTTTTAAGAAAAGGAGATGTAATGATATCAGCAAATAGTGATGTTATTTGCCTGTTTGATTATCATGTCTTACCAGCATAGTTGCCTGATTGATTGCTTGTGCCTGACCAGCAGAGGGCATGTGACCGAGAGAAGCAAGGCAGTTAGTTTTAGTTTCAGTTTCGTTCTAGATGCATCACTAGCATAATGGTGTCTCCTGAATGCTGTATAAAGAGTTGAACAGACTTTAGATTAAAAGACATTCTCTTTCATAAATGTCTCATAATTGAACCCACAAAGAAATCAATACAGCCTGCAGTGCAGCCTGTACCTGTGATGAGATTGTGGGTGTTTGACCCTCTGGTCCAGGGCTGCAGTGGGGCCTGTACCTGTGACAAGAGTGTGGGAGTTACACACTCTGGTCCAGGCCTGCAGTGGGTTTGTATCTGTGATGAGAGTGTGGGAGTTAGACACTCTGGTCCAGGGCTGCAGTGGGGCCTGTACCTGTGACGAGAGTGTGGGTGTTAGACATTGGTCCAGGGCTGCAGTGGGGCCTGTACTTGTGATGAGATTGTGGGAGTTAGGCACTCTAGTCCAAGGCTTCAGTGGGGCCTGACCTGCGATGAGATTGATGGAGTTAGACCATCTGGTCCAAGCCTGCGGTGTGGCATGTACCTTTGATGAGAGTGTGGGTGTTAGTCCCTCTGGTCCAGGCCTGCAATGCGGCCTGTACCTGTGACGAGAGTGTGGGTATTTGACCCACTGGTCCAGGCCTGCAGTGGGCCCTGTACCTGTGAAGAGAGTGTGGGAGTTAGGCACTCTGGTCCAGGGCTGCAGTGGGATTGCACCTGTGATGAGAGTGTGGTAGTTAGACACTCTGGTCCAGGCCTGCAGTGGGGCCTGTACCTGTGATGAGAGTGTGGGTGTTAGACACTCTGGTCCAGGGCTGCAGTGGGGCCTGTACCTGTGCTGAGAGTGTGGGTGTTAGAAACTCTGCTCCAAGGCTGCAGTGGGGCCTGTAGCTGTGACGAGATTGAGGGAGTTAGACCCTCTGGTCCAGGCCTGCAGTGGGGCCTGTATCTGTGATGAGGGTGTGGGTGTTTGACCCTCAGGTCCAGGCCTGCAGTGGGTTTGTATCTGTGATGAGAGTGTAGGAGTTTGACCCTCTGGTGTGACGAATTTGTGGGAGTTAGATACACTAGTCCAAGGCTGCAGTGGGGCCTGACCTGTGATGAGAGTGTGGTTGTTAGACACTCTGGTCCAGGCCTGCAGTGGGGCCTGACCTGTGATGAGAGTGTGGTTGTTAGACGCTCGGGTCCAGGGCTGCAGTGGGGCCTGTAGCTGTGATGAGATTCAGGGAGTTAGACACTCTGGTCCAAGCCTGCGGTGTGGCCTGTAGCTTTGATGAGAGTGTGGGAGTTAGACCCTCTGGTCCAGGCTTGCAGAGCGGCCTGTACCTGTGATGAGATTGTGGGTGTTAGACCCTTTGGTCCAGGCCTGCAGTGGGGCCTGTACCTGTGATGAGAGTGTGGGAGTTAGACACTCTGGTCCAGGGCTGCAGTGGGGCCTGTACCTGTGACGAGAGTGTGGGTGTTAGACATTCTCATCCAGGCCTGTAGTGGGGCCTCTACCTGTGATGAGAGTGTGGGTGTTAGACCCTGTAGTCCAGGCCTGCATTGGGGCCTGTAGCTGTGATGTGAGTGTGGGAGTTAGACACTCTGGTCCAGGGCTGCAGTGGGGCCTGTACCTGTGACGAGAGTGAGTGTGTTAGACACTCTTGTCCAAGGCTGCGGTGGGGCCTGTACCTGTGATGAGAGTGTGGGTGTTAGACCCTCTGGTACAGGCTTGATGTGGGGCCTGTACCTGGGATGAGCATGTGGATGTTAGACCCTCTGCTCCAGGCCTGCAGTGGGGCCTGTACCTGGGACGAGTGTGTGGGTGTTAGACCCTCTGGTACAGGCTTGATGTGGGGCCTGTGCCTGGGATGAGCATGTGGGTGTTAGACCCTCTGGGGCAGGCTGCAGTGGGGCCTGCATCTGTGATGCGAGTGTGCGAGTTAGACCCTGTAGTCCAGGCTGGCAGTGGGGCCTGTAGCTGTGATGTGAGTGTGGGAGTTAAACACTCTTGTACAGGCCTGCAGTGGGGCCTGTACCTGTGATGTGAGTGTGGGAGTTAAACACTCTTGTACAGGCCTGCAGTGCGGACTGCACCTGTGATGAGAGTGTGGGAGTTAGACCCTCTGCTCCAGCCTGCAGTGGGGTATATACCTGTGATGAGAGTGTGGGTGTTAGACCATCTTGTCCAGGCCTGCAGTGGGGCCTGTACCTGTGACGAGAGTCTTGGAGTTAGACACTCTGGTCCAGGCCTGCAGGGGGGCCTGTACCTATGATGAGAGTGTGGGTGTTTGACACTCTGTTCCAGGCTGCAGTGGGGCCTGTACCTGTGATGAGAGTGTGGGAGTTAGACCCTCTGGTACCGGCTTGTGGTGGGGCCTGTACCTGTGATGAGAGTGTGGGAGTTAGACCATCTGATCCATGGCTGCAGTGGGGCCTGTACCTGTGATGAGAGTGTGGGAGTTAGACCCTCTGGTCCAGGCTTGCAGAGCGGCCTGTACCTGTGATGAGATTGTGGGTGTTAGACCCTTTGGTCCAGGCCTGCAGTGGGGCCTGTACCTGTGATGAGAGTGTGGGAGTTAGACACTCTGGTCCAGGGCTGCAGTGGGGCCTGTACCTGTGACGAGAGTGTGGGTGTTAGACATTCTCATCCAGGCCTGTAGTGGGGCCTCTACCTGTGATGAGAGTGTGGGTGTTAGACCCTGTAGTCCAGGCCTGCATTGGGGCCTGTAGCTGTGATGTGAGTGTGGGAGTTAGACACTCTGGTCCAGGGCTGCAGTGGGGCCTGTACCTGTGACGAGAGTGAGTGTGTTAGACACTCTTGTCCAAGGCTGCGGTGGGGCCTGTACCTGGGACGAGTGTGTGGGTGTTAGACCCTCTGGTACAGGCTTGATGTGGGGCCTGTGCCTGGGATGAGCATGTGGGTGTTAGACCCTCTGGGGCAGGCTGCAGTGGGGCCTGCATCTGTGATGCGAGTGTGCGAGTTAGACCCTATAGTCCAGGCTGGCAGTGGGGCCTGTAGCTGTGACGAGAGTGTGGGAGTTAGACCCTCTGCTCCAGCCTGCAGTGGGGTATATACCTGTGATGAGAGTGTGGGTGTTAGACCATCTTGTCCAGGCCTGCAGTGGGGCCTGTACCTGTGATGAGAGTGTGGATGTTTAACACTCTGGTCCAAGGCTGCAGTGGGGCCTGTACCTGTGACAAGATTGTGGGAGTTAGACACTCTGGTCCTGGGCTGCAGTGAGGCCTGTACATGTGACGAGAGTCTTGGAGTTAGACACTCTGGTCCAGGCCTGCAGGGGGGCCTGTACCTGTGAGGAGAGTGTGGGAGTTCGACACTCTGGTCCAGGGCTGCATTGGTGCCTGTACCTATGATGAGAGTGTGGGTGTTTGACACTCTGTTCCAGGCTGCAGTGGGGCCTGTACCTGTGATGAGAGTGTGGGAGTTAGACCCTCTGGTACCGGCTTGTGGTGGGGCCTGTACCTGTGATGAGAGTGTGGGAGTTAGACCATCTGATCCATGGCTCCAGTGGGGCCTGTACCTGTGATGAGAGTGTGGGTGTTAGACCCTCTGGTCCAGGCTGCGGTGGGGCCTGTATCTGGGACGCGAGTGTGGGAGTTAGACACTCTGGCCCAGGACTGCAGTGGGGCCTGTACCTGTGATGAGAGTGTGGGAGTTAGACCCTCTGGTACCGGCTTGTGGTGGGGCCTGTACCTGTGATGAGAGTGTGGGAGTTAGACACTCTGGTCCAGGCCTGCAGTAGCACCTGTACCTGTGAGGAGACTGTGGGAGTTAGTTCCTCTGGTCCAGGCCTGCAGTGGGGCCTATACCTGAAACGAGAGTGTGGGAGTTAGACGCTCTGGTCCAGGCCTGCAGTGGGGCCTGTATCTGTGATGAGAGTGTGGGAGTTAGACCCTCTGGTCCAGGCCTGCAGTGGGGCCTGTATCTGTGATGAGAGTGTGGGAGTTAGAACCTCTGATCCAGGCCTGCAGTGGGGCCTGTAACTATGACGAGACTGTGGGTGTTAGACACTCTGGTACAGGCTTGTGGTGGGGCCTGTACCTGTGACGAGAATGTTGGAGTTATCGCTCTGGTCCAGGGCTGCTGTGAGGCCTGTACCTGTGACGAGAGTCTTGGAGTTAGACACTCTGGTCCAGGGCTGAATTGGGGCCTGTACCTGTGATGAGAGTGTGTGTGTTAGAAACTCTGGTACAGGCTGCAGTGGGGCCTGCACCTGTGATGAGATTGTGGGTGTTAGGCACTCTGGTCCAGGGCTGCAGTGGGACATATAACTGTGATGAGAGTGTGGTTGCTTAACCCTCTGGTCCAGGCTGCAGTGGGGCCTGTACCTTTGAAGAGAGTGTGGGAGTTAGACACTCTGGTCCAAGGCTGCAGTGGGACATGTAACTGTGACAAGAGTGTGGGATTTAGACACTCTGTTCCAAGGCTGCAGTGGGGCCTGTACCAGTGATGAGAGTGTGGGAGTTAGACACTCTTGTCCAAGGCTGCAGTGGGGCCTGTACCAGTGATGAGAGTGTGGGAGTTAGACACTCTGGTCCAGGGCTGCAGTGGGGCCTGTACCTGTGACGAGAGTGAGTGTGTTAGACACTCGTGTCCAAGGCTGAGGTGCGGCCTGTACCTGTGACGAGAGTGTGGTTGTCAGACATTCTAGTCCAGGCCTGTAGTGGGGCCTGTACCTGCGACAAGAGTGTGGGTGTTCGACCCTCTGGTACAGGCTTGATGTGGGGCATGTACCTGGGATGAGCGTGTGGGTGTTAGACCCTCTGGTACAGGCTTGATGTGGGGCCTGTACCTGTGATGAGCGTGTGGGTGTTAGACCCTCTGGTCCAGGCTGCGGTGGGGCTTGCATCTGTGACGCGAGTGTGCGAGTTAGACCCTGGAGTCCAGGCCGGCAGTGGGGCCTGTAGCTGTGATGTGAGTGTGGGAGTTAGACACTCTGGTCCAGGCCTGCAGTGGGGCCTGTACCTGTGATGTGAGTGTGGGAGTTAGACACTCTGGTCCAGGCCTGCAGTGGGGACTGCACCTGTGACGAGAGTGTGGGAGTTAGACCCTCTGCTCCAGCCTGCAGTGGGGTATATACCTGTGATGAGAGTGTGGGTGTTAGACCATCTTGTCCAGGCCTGCAGTGGGGCCTGTACCTGTGATGAGAGTGTGGATGTTTAACACTCTGGTCCAAGGCTGCAGTGGGCCCTGTACCTGTGACAAGATTGTGGGAGTGAGACACTCTGGTCCTGGGCTGCAGTGTGGCCTGTACATTTGACGAGAGTCTTGGAGTTAGACACTCTGGTCCAGGCCTGCAGTGGGGCCTGTACCTATGACGACAGTGTGGGAGTTAGACACTCTGGTCCAGGGCTGCAGTGGGGCCTGTACCTGTGATGAGAGTGTGGGAGTTAGACCATCTGACCCATGGCTGCAGTGGGACTTGTACCTGTGATGAGAGTGTGGGTGCTAGACCCTCTGGTCCAGGCTGCGGTGGGGCCTGTATCTGTGATGAGAGTGTGGGAGTTAGACCCTCTGGTCCAGGCTGTGGTGGGGCCTGTACCTGTGATGAGAGTGTGGGATTTAGACCCTCTGGTACCAGCTTGTGGTGGGGCCTGTACCTGTGATGAGAGTGTGGGTGTTTGACACTCTGGTCTAGGGCTGCAGTGGGGCCTGTACCTGTGACGAGAGTGAGTGTGTTAGACACTCTTGTCCAAGGCTGCGGTGGGGCCTGTACCTGTGACGAGAGTGTGGGTGTTAGACCCTCTGGTACAGGCTTGATGTGGGGCCTGTACCTGGGATGAGCGTGTGGATGTTAGACCCTCTGCTCCAGGCCTGCAGTGGGGCCTGTACCTGGGACGAGTGTGTGGGTGTTAGACCCTCTGGTACAGGCTTGATGTGGGGCCTGTGCCTGGGATGAGCGTGTGGGTGTTAGACCCTCTGGGGCAGGCTGCAGTGGGGCCTGCATCTGTGATGCGAGTGTGTGAGTTAGACCCTGTAGTCCAGGTTGGCAGTGGGGCCTGTAGCTGTGATGTGAGTGTGGGAGTTAAACACTCTTGTACAGGCCTGCAGTGGGGCCTGTACCTGTGATGTGAGTGTGGGAGTTAAACACTCTTGTACAGGCCTGCAGTGGGGACTGCACCTGTGACGAGAGTGTGGGAGTTAGAACCTCTGCTCCAGCCTGCAGTGGGGTATATACCTGTGATGAGAGTGTGGGTGTTAGACCATCTTGTCCAGGCCTGCAGTGGGGCCTGTACCTGTGATGAGAGTGTGGATGTTTAACACTCTGGTCCTGGGCTGCAGTGAGGCCTGTACCTGTGACAAGATTGTGGGAGTTAGATACTCTGGTCCAGGCCTGCAGGGGGGCCTGTACCTGTGATGAGAGTGTGGGAGTTAGACACTCTGGTCCAGGCTGCGGTGGGGCCTGTACCTGTGATGAGAGTGTGGGAGTTAGACACTCTGGTCCAGGCTGCGGTGGGGCATGTAACTGGGACGCGAGTGTGGGAGTTAGATACTCTGGTCCAGGCCTGCAGGGGGGCCTGTACCTGTGATGAGAGTGTGGGACTTAGACACTCTGGCCCAGGACTGCAGTGGCACCTGTACCTGTGAGGAGACTGTGGGAGTTAGACACTCTGGTCCAGGCCTGCAGTGGAGCCTGTACCTGTGAGGAGAGTGTGGGAGTTAGTTCCTCTGGTCCAGGCCTGCAGTGGGGCCTATACCTGAAACGAGAGTGTGGGAGTTAGACGCTCTGGTCCAGGCCTGCAGTGGGGCCTGTATCTGTGATGAGAGTGTGGGAGTTAGACCCTCTGGTCCAGGCCTGCAGTGGGGCCTGTATCTGTGATGAGAGTGTGGGAGTTAGAACCTCTGATCCAGGCCTGCAGTGGGGCCTGTAACTATGACGAGAATGTTGGAGTTATCGCTCTGGTCCAGGGCTGCTGTGAGGCCTGTACCTGTGACGAGAGTCTTGGAGTTAGACACTCTGGTCCAGGCCTGCAGTGGGGCCTGTACCTGTGATGTGAGTGTGGGAGTTAGACACTCTGGTCCAGGCCTACAGTGGGGACTGCACCTGTGACGAGAGTGTGGGAGTTAGACCCTCTGCTCCAGCCTGCAGTGGGGTATATACCTGTGATGAGAGTGTGGGTGTTAGACCATCTTGTCCAGGCCTGCAGTGGGGCCTGTACCTGTGATGAGAGTGTGGATGTTTAACACTCTGGTCCAAGGCTGCAGTGGGGCCTGTACCTGTGACAAGATTGTGGGAGTGAGACACTCTGGTCCTGGGCTGCAGTGAGGCCTGTACATTTGACGAGAGTCTTGGAGTTAGACACTCTGGTCCAGGCCTGCAGTGGGGCCTGTACCTATGACGAGAGTGTGGGAGTTAGACACTCTGGTCCAGGGCTGCATTGGTGCCTGTACCTATGACGAGAGTGTGGGTGTTTGACACTCTGTTCCAGGCTGCAGTGGGGCCTGTACCTGTGATGAGAGTGTGGGAGTTAGACACTCTGGTCCAGGCCTGCAGTGGCGCCTGTACCTGTGAGGAGAGTGTGGGAGTTAGTTCCTCTGGTCCAGGCCTGCAGTGGGGCGCATACTTGTGATTAGAGCGTGGTTGTTAGACCCCCTGTTCCAGGCCTGCAGTGCGGCCTGTATCTGTGATGAGAGTGTGGGAGTTAGACACTCTGGTCCAGGCCTGCAGTGGGGCCTGTATCTGTGATGAGAGTGTGGGAGCTAGAACCTCTGGTCCAGGCCTGCAGTGGGGCCTATACCTGAAACGAGAGTGTGGGAGTTAGACGCTCTGGTCAGGCCTGCAGTGGGGCCTGTATCTGTGATGAGAGTGTGGGAGTTAGAACCTCTGATCCAGGCCTGCAGTGGGGCCTGTACCTATGACGAGTCTGTGGGTGTTAGACCCTCTGGTACAGGCTTGTGGTGGGGCCTGTACCTGTGACGAGAATGTTGGAGTTATCGCTCTGGTCCAGGGCTGCTGTGAGGCCTGTAACTGTGACGAGATTCTTGGAGTTAGAAACTCTGGTCCAGGGCTGAATTGGGGCCTGTACCTGTGATGAGAGTGTGCGTGTTAGAAACTCTGGTACAGGCTGCAGTGGGGCCTGCACCTGTGATGAGATTGTGGGTGTTAGGCATTCTGGTCCTGAGCTGCAGTGGGACCCTATACCTGTGATGAGAGTGTGGGAGATAGACCCTCTAGCACAGGGTGCAGTGGGGCCTTTACCTGTAATGAGAGTGTGGGAGTTAGACACTCTGGTCCAGGGCTGCATTGGTGCCTGTACCTATGATGAGAGAGTGGGTGTTTGACACTCTGTTCCAGGCTGCAGTGGGGCCTGTACCTGTGATGAGAGTGTGGGAGTTAGACCATCTGATCCATGGCTCCAGTGCGGCCTGTACCTGTGATGAGAGTGTGGGTGTTAGACCGTCTGGTCCAGGCTGCGGTGGGGCCTGTATCTGGGACGCGAGTGTGGGAGTTAGACACTCTGGCCCAGGTCTGCAGTGGGGCCTGTACCTGAGATGAGAGTGTGGGAGTTAGACCCTCTGGTACCGGCTTGTGGTGGGACCTGTACCTGTGTTGAGAGTGTGGGAGTTAGACACTCTGGTCCAGGCCTGCAGTGGCACCTGTACCTGTGAGGAGAGTGTGGGAGTTAGTTCCTCTGGTCCAGGCCTGCAGTGAGGCCTGTACCTTTGAAGAGAGTGTGGGAGTTAGACACTCTGGTCCAAGGCTGCAGTGGGGCCTGTACCTTTGAAGAGAGTGTGGGAGTTAGACACTCTGGTCCAGGCCTGCAGTGGCACCTGTACCTGTGACGAGAGTGTGGGAGTTAGACCCTCTGGTCCAAGGCTGCAGTGAGGCCTGTACCTTTGAAGAGAGTGTGGGAGTTAGACACTCTGGTCCAAGGCTGCAGTGGGGCCTGTAGCTGTGACAAGAGTGTGGGATTTAGACACTCTGGTCCAAAGCTGCAGTGGGGCCTGTACCTGTGATGAGAGTGTGGGAGTTAGACACTCTTGTCCAAGGCTGCAGTGGGGCCTGTACCTGTGATGAGAGTGTGGGAGTTAGACACTCTGGTCCAGGGCTGCAGTGGGGCCTGTACCTGTGACGAGAGTGAGTGTGTTAGACACTCGTGTCCAAGGCTGAGGTGCGGCCTGTACCTGCGACAAGAGTGTGGGTGTTAGACCCTCTGGTACAGGCTTGATGTGGGGCCTGTACCTGTGATGAGCATGTGGGTGTTAGACCCTCTGGTCCAGGCTGCAGTGGGCCTTGCATCTGTGACGCGAGTGTGCGAGTTAGACCCTGTAGTCCAGGCCGGCAGTGGGGCCTGTAGCTGTGATGTGAGTGTGGGAGTTAGACACTCTGGTCCAGGCCTGCAGTGGGGCCTGTACCTGTGATGTGAGTGTTGGAGTTAGACACTCTGGTCCAGGGCTGCAGTGGGGCCTGTACCTGTGATGAGCATGTGGGTGTTAGACACTCTGGTCCAGGCCTGCAGTGGGGCCTGTACCTGTGATGTGAGTGTTGGAGTTAGACACTCTGGTCCAGGCCTGCAGTGGGGCTTGTACCTGTGATGTGAGTGTGGGAGTTAGACACTCTGGTCCAGGCCTGCAGTGGGGACTGCACCTGTGACGAGAGTGTGGGAGTTAGACCCTCTGCTCCAGCCTGCAGTAGGGTATATACCTGTGATGAGAGTGTGGGTGTTAGACCATCTTGCCCAGGCCTGCAGTGGGGCCTGTACCTGTGATGAGAGTGTGGATGTTTAACACTCTGGTCCAAGGCTGCAGTGGGGCCTGTACCTGTGACAAGATTGTGGGAGTGAGACACTCTGGTCCTGGGCTGCAGCGAGGCCTGTACATTTGACGAGAGTCTTGGAGTTAGACACTCTGGTCCAGGCCTGCAGTGGGGCCTGTACCTATGACGAGAGTGTGGGAGTTAGACACTCTGGTCCAGGGCTGCATTGGTGCCTGTACCTATGACGAGAGTGTGGGTGTTTGACACTCTGTTCCAGGCTGCAGTGGGGCCTGTACCTGTGATGAGAGTGTGGGAGTTAGACCCTCTGGTCCAGGCTGTGGAGGGGCCTGTACCTGTGATGAGAGTGTGGGAGTTAGACCCTCTGGTACCAGCTTGTGGTGGGGCCTGTACCTGTGATGAGAGTGTGGGTGTTTGACACTCTGTTCCAGGCTGCAGTGGGGCCTGTATCTGTGATGAGAGTGTGGGAGTTAGAACCTCTGGTCCAGGCCTGCAGTTGTGCCGATAGCTGAAATGAGAGTGTGGGAGTTTGACGCTCTGGTCCAGGCCAGCAGTGGAGTCTGTATCTGTGATGAGAGTGTGGGAATTAGAACCTCTGATCGAGGCCTGCAGTGGGGCCTGTACCTATGACGAGACTGTGGGTGTTAGACACTCTGGTACAGGCTTGATGTGGGGCCTGTACCTGGGATGAGCGTGTGGGTGTTAGACCCTCTGGTACAGGCTTGATGTGGGGCCTGTACCTGTGATGAGCGTGTGGGTGTTAGACCCTCTGGTCCAGGCTGCGGTGGGGCTTGCATCTGTGACGCGAGTGTGCGAGTTAGACCCTGTAGTCCAGGCCGGCAGTGGGGCCTGTAGCTGTGATGTGAGTGTGGGAGTTAGAGACTCTGATCCAGGCCTGCAGTGGGGACTGCACCTGTGACGAGAGTGTGGGAGTTAGACCCTCTGCTCCAGCCTGCAGTGGGGTATATACCTGTGATGAGAGTGTGGGTGTTAGACCATCTTGTCCAGGCCTGCAGTGGGGCCAGTACCTGTGATGAGAGTGTGGATGTTTAACACTCTGGTCCAAGGCTGCAGTGGGTCCTATACCTGTGACAAGATTGTGGGAGTTAGACACTCTGGTCCTGGGCTGCAGTGAGGCCTGTACATTTGACGAGAGTCTTGGAGTTAGACACTCTGGTCCAGGCCTGCAGTGGGGCCTGTACCTGTGACGAGAGTGTGGGAGTTAGACACTCTGGTCCAGGGCTGCATTGGTGCCTGTACCTATGATAAGAGTGTAGGTGTTTGACACTCTGTTCCAGGCTGCAGTGGGGCCTGTACCTGTGATGAGAGTGTGGGAGTTAGACCCTCTGGTACCGGCTTGTGGTGGGGCCTGTACCTGTGCTGAGAGTGTGGGAGTTAGACACTCTGGTCCAGGCCTGCAGTGGCACCTGTACCTGTGAGGAGAGTGTGGGAGTTAGTTCCTCTGGTCCAGGCCTGCAGTGGGGCGCATACATGTGATTAGAGCGTGGGTGTTAGACCCTCTGTTCCAGGCCTGCAGTAGGGCCTGTATCTGTGATGAGAGTGTGGGAGTTAGAACCTCTGGTCCAGGCCTGCAGTGGGACCGATACCTGAAACGAGAGTGTGGGAGTTAGACGCTCTGCTCAGGCCTGCAGTGGGGCCTGTATCTGTGATGAGAGTTTGGGAGTTAGACCCTCTGGTCCAGGCCTGCAGTGGGGCCTGTATCTGTGATGAGAGTGTGGGAGTTAGAACCTCTGATCCAGGCCTGCAGTGGGGCCTGTACCTATGACGAGACTGTGGTTGTTAGACCCTCTGGTACAGGCTTGTGGTGGGGCCTGTACCTGTGACGAGAATGTTGGAGTTATCGCTCTGGTCCAGGGCTGCTGTGAGGCCTGTACCTGTGACGAGAGTCTTGGAGTTAGAAACTCTGGTCCAGGGCTGAATTGGGGCCTGTACCTGTGATGAGAGTGTGTGTGTTAGAAACTCTGGTACAGGCTGCAGTGGGGCCTGTACCTATGACGAGACTGTGGGTGTTAGACATTCTGGTCCTGAGCTGCAGTGGGACCCTACACCTGTGATGAGAGTGTGGGAGTTAGACCCTCTGGCACAGGCTGCAGTGGGGCCTTTACCTGCAATGAGAGTGTGGGAGTTAGACACTCTGGTCCAGGGCTGCATTTGGGCCTGTACCTGTGACGAGAGTGTGGGAGTTAGACACTCTGGTCCAGGGCTGCATTGGTGCCTGCACCTGTGACGAGAGTGTGGGTGTTTGACACTCTGTTCCAGGCTGCGGTGGGGCCTGTACCTGTGACGAGAGTGTGGGAGTTAGACCCTCTGGCACAGGCTGCAGTGGGGCCTTTACCTGCAATGAGAGTGTGGGAGTTAGACACTCTGGTCCAGGCCATCTGTCAGGCCTGTACCTGTTGTTATATCCGTGTATCTTAATGTTGTGTCCTTCAATAATCAGACAACAGACTGCAGGGAATGATCAACAGGTGTTTACTGAATGAGGGTTCAAACTGCAACTGACTGTACAGATCACTACTCAGGGTTTATATACAGATGTGGTCACTGCCGCTACTACAGGATACAGGAGCTGTAAAAAGTAGTTCCTCCCCTTAAAGGTACATACATTACAATTCCTCCCCTTTTAGATTAACAGTATCATAACACTCATTTAATAATTAAATATCAAACCAATTACAATTAACACTTTTAACATGCAAATTTAACTGAAAATAGTCTATTTATAAATTCAGTCTTTGGGGAGGCTTCCTGATTCTTTCTGGATAACGCCTTTCCCGAGTGTCTCGCTCTTGGTGCGGAGGCGATTCTGACACCCTGTTGTCAGTTGATTCATCAGCTTCCAATGCTATTGTTTCTGAGGTAGATGCGACCTGTACGTCGGGTTCCTCACCAGGTACGTATGGCCGAGACATGTGGTTGACTTGTTCCTGTGACTCTAGGATCTGGTCAGCATGGCGTCTCACAATGTTCTCCCCAACATCCACTGTGTACATTAGTGGCCCCTGCCGTGTGCATATCGTTCCTGGTTGCCATTTCTCTGTTCGGTTGTCACGGGCCAAGACTTGTTGCCCTACATTGAAGCTCCTTGTCGGCTTCTCATTGATGTGCTGGAATTGCTTACTCTCAACATCTCTTCGTACATTTGGCCTGAGCAAATCCAGACGAGATCTCAACTTTCAGTTGAAGAACATCATGGCCGGGGCCTGGTTGGTGACTGCATGTGTCGCATTTCTGTAGGCTAACAGGAAATTGTCCACCTTATGCTGCAGTGGAATGTCGTCATCGCACATGGCCTTTGTAATGTATGTACCTTTAAGAGAGAACTACTTTTACAGCTCCTGTATACTGTAGTACCCGCAGTGACCATACCTGTATATAAGCCTTGAGCAGGCATCTGTACTGTTAGTCTTTAGACTACCCTCCTTCAGTAAACACCTGTTGATTGTTAATGTATAGCCTCCGTCTAGTTATTGAAGAACACTATACTTTAAGATTCATGGATTCAACAGTGGCGACGAGGTCGATTCGAATCTACCTGCAACTCTGCATTTCCTTCCAAGGATTCGCTCCAGGAGGACAGTGGAAGAAAGTCGAGGCCAGAAGCACGGGCGTCGACCACGAGCAACCGCCCAGTCATCCGACAGAGAGTTAACATCGCAGGGGAGGCTGTTGAGAGCTGGGCTTGGTTCTCCAGCCATGACGAAACAGCAACAGACTGGCAACAGGTACAGCGCAGACCCTTCCCGGACAGCGGCGGCTGGAGCCGACCGATGGCACAGAAAAGGCCGAGCAGCGTCGACGGGGTAAGAGAGAGGGTAAATCTCACAGGGCGCAGCCGGGGGTTGAAGACCGAGCGGCGTCGACGGAAAACAAAAAGAGAAAGAGGGTAAAGCACAGCCGGGGTTCAGGACCGAGCGGCGGCAACGAGAGAGGCGCAAAGGAGAACGCGCAGAGTGCAGCCAGGGCTCAAGGGCTGAGCAGCGTCCGCGGGGAAAGAAAGGAAGTGCGGGAGACGCCATTTGAGCCACGGAGAAGAAGGGAGATCACCGGAGATGCCATTTATGAAGCCGCAGCGGAGAAGATGGGCGAGCGCGGGAAGAAAGGAAAGCGCGGGAGACGCCATTTTGAGCCAGCGGAGAAGAAGGGAGAGCGCGGGAGACGCCATTTTAGACAGTTTAACCACACCCAGGGATGCCGAAGAGTGGCAGTGTCACTGTGTTCGACAATGAAGTCGAAGATTGGGCGACATATGTGGAACGCATTGAGGTGTACTGCAAGGCGAATGAAGTGCCAGATGCTAGGAAAGCACTGGTTTTGTTGAATTCAATGGGTGCAAAAACTTATGGCTTACTGCGAAACCTAATAATCCCAGAGAAGCCAGTGGATAAGGATTTCGAAAGCATAGTGGAAATCCTACAGGACGACTTAAACGCCACACCGCTGCTGATAGCAGAAAGATTTAAGTTCCACAAAAGGAACCAGCATAAAGACGAAAGTAATGCTGAGTATTTAACGGAACTGCGCAAGCTATCGAAACACTGCCAGTTTGGAATGGGACTAGCAGATACGTTAAGGGACAAGTTTGTGTGTGGGCTTCAAAGTGAAGGAACCCAGAAACGGCTTCTATCAGAAAAGGATCTTACGCTGGACAAGGCTTTCAGCATGGCAGTATCAGACGAAGCAGCTGCATGGGGCGCTGCAGAGATACAACGGAGACCGCAAGAATATGGCACCAATGAAATGTCATATGGAGCAGGGAAGTGTTATCGCTGCAGCAGAACAACACACGACCAGAAGGATTGTTGGTTCAAGAACCAAGTGTGCAGACAGTGTGAAAAAGCAGGACACATAGTAAGAGTCTGCAGGTCAGGGAAGAAAACCAGCAGCAAGAAATCTCCACAGGAGAAGTAAAAAAAGGTACATAAGGTGACGGACAGTAGTTCAGACGAACAGAAAAGTCATACAGACTCCGGAAGCAAGGAGCTGGGTTCACAGAATCACAGAATCACAGAAACCCCACAGTGCAGATAGAGGCCATTTCGGCCCATCGAGCCTGCACCGACACATATCCCACACGATCCCCGTAACCCCTACACCAACACATATCCCACCCTATCCCCGTAACCCCACATATTTAATCCCCCGAACACTAAGGGTCAATTTGTCATAGCCAATCAACCTAACCCGCACATCTTTGGACTGTGGGAGGAAACCGGAGCACCCGGAGGAAACCCACGCAAACACGGGAAGAATGTGCAAACTCCACACAGACAGTCACCCGAGGCCGGATTCGAACCCGGGTCTACCTAAGGTAATCAAAATGGAGGATCACCAGACTATCTGGGCCACGCTCAAGATAGACGGAGTCCAAGTGAAAATGGAATTGGACACAGGATCAGCCCTAACAGTCATAAATCGAAGGGACAACAAGCGGCTATTCTCACATACACCCTTGAATGCAACAGAGATTGTCTTGAAGATGTACACGGGGCAAAACTTCTACCCCAAAGGAAAAATAAGGGTGAAAGTGATATACAAAGGTCAGGAAATACCAAAAATGGACCTATATGTATTGCCAGATGGAGGACCACCACTACCAGGACGTGAATGGAACCGGAAGATACAATTAGATTGGCATTCCATACAGGCACTGAAGGTTGAGGCCAAAAAGGATGACGACGTCACACCTGGACGACTGTCAAAAATGCTAACTGACGCACAAGCAGTGTTCCAGGATGGACTCGGAACATTAAAAGGCATAACAGCGACGATTAAAATCGAGGAAAATGCAAGCCCAAAGTTTTTTAAGGCCAGACCGGTGCCTTATGCGATCCGCCCAACCGTCGAAGCAGAGCTGGAAGATTTGGAACGTTCAGGAATACTGCCCAAAGTGGACTGGAGCGAGTGGGCTACACCCATCGTTCCTGTAATGAAGAGGTCGTTGAGTAATACACCTGGGGAACCAAAGACGTTCCGCATCTGTGGGGATTTTAAGGTGACAGTGAACCCAGTCCTTCACACGGTACAATGTCCGCTTCCAAGGATTGAGGATATTTTCGCCTCGCTATCTGGAGGTAAACGCTTCACTAAGATTGAGCTGGCCCAGGCGTACCTGCAAATGGAGGTAGAAGAAGCCTCGAAACAATACCTCACGATCAACACTCATAAAGGTCTCTACCAATACAACCGGCTGGTGTTCAGGGTATTTGGCAAAGGGCAATGGATCAAGTCCTGCAAGGGATTCCAGGGACCCAGTGTTATTTGGACGACATCCTGGTCACGGGCGAAAATGACAGTGATCACCTCGCCAACCTGGAGAAGGTGCTCAATAGATTAAAGGAATATGGGCTATGAGCTAATTGCCACAAGTGCGAGTTTTTCCAGAAGCAGATCTCGTATTGTGGCCACGTTATTGATGAAGAGGGGTTACATAAGCCCCCTGAAAATATTGAGGCAGTAGTCAAGGCTCCAGCACTGGAAAATGTGTCACAACTGAGGTCATTCCTCGGGCTGGTGAACTACTGCCATAAGTTCTTACCAAATTTGTCTACAGTATTACACCCACTGAACACCCTACTGCAAACGGGGGTACCATGGAAGTGGAATGACGAATGTAAACGAGCTTTCCAGAAGTGCAAAGAATTGATCACGCCAAAGGAGGTGTTGGCCCATTTCAACCCAACACTACCAATTCGGTTGGCGTGTGATGCATCACCCTATGGCATTGGGGCGGTGCTGTCGCACAAATTCCCGGACGGTTCAGAGAGGCCAGTAGCCTTTGCGTCTCAGTCACTAACCTCAGCCGAGCGTAACTACACCCAGATTGACAGGGAGGCCCTCAGCCTAGTGTGGGGAGTGAAAAAGTTCAATCACTATCTGCACGGGCAGAAGTTCACCTTGCTGACTGACCACCAACCACTTGTCTCCATCTTTAATCCAAAGAAGGGCGTTCCGGTGATGACTGCGCAACGGCTTCAAAGATGGTCCCCTTTTCTAGGGGTGCACCAATATGAAATCGAGTATAAGGGCACGAAACAGCATGGAAACGCTGATGGGCTATCGCGCCTGCCACTGCCTACTGCGGAGGAAGGACCAGCAGTGGATCCTGTCAAAATATTTCATTCGACTATAATTGAATGCTTGCCAGTAACTAACGCTGGTATAGAGAAGGAGACCCGAAATGACCCGACACTGTCTCGGGTATATGATTTGACGGTGAAGGGATGGCCAGCACATGGCGACTCACTTTTGCAAGCATTCTCATCCAGAAGAGAACAGCTGTCAGTATGCCAGGGGACCTTGATGTGTGGATCCCGAGTGGTAATTCCACCCAAGTTAAGGGAGAGAGTGCTCAATGAGCTTCACGAAGGTCATCTGGGAGGGGTGAAAATGAAAAGCCTTGCTAGGGCTTATGTGTGGTGGCCAGGGACCGATCAGCAAATTGAGGACCTGACAAAGAGCTGCTCAGGATGCCAGAAGGTCCAAAATGCACCAACACATGCCCCTCTACACCCATGGGAGTGGCCCTCATCTCCATGGCAACGGGTGCATATTGATTTGGCTGGTCCATTCATGGACTCAATGTTTTTAATAGCCGTGGATGCGCACTCGAAATGGCCTGAGGTCATCAAAATGTCCTCCACCACCACGGAGAAAACTATTGCAGTCCTACGGACCATTTTTGCCAGGAACGGCTTGCCAGAGCAGATTTGCTCTGATAACGGACCACAGTTTGTGTCCGAAGAGTTTCGAAGATTTATGAAAAGGAATGGGGTAAAGCATTACACATCTGCCCCGTATCATCCAGCCACAAATGGATTGGCTGAGAGGTTCGTACAAACCTTTAAAAAAGCAGTAAAGGCTTTGTGCGATGACGACATTCCACTGCAGCATAAGGTGGACAATTTCCTGATAGCCTACAGAAATGCGACACATGCAGTCACCGACCAGGCCCCGGCCATGATGTTCTTTAACCGAAGGTTGAGATCTCGTCTGGATTTGCTCAGACCAAATGTACAAAGAGATGTTGAGAGTAAGCAATTCCAGCACATCAATGAGAAGCCGACAAGGAGCTTCAATGTAGGGCAACCATTCTTGGCCCGCGACTACCGAACAGAGAAATGGCAACCAGGAACGATATGCACACGGCAGGGGCCACTAATGTACACAGTGGATGTTGGGGAGAACATTGTGAGACGCCATGCTGATCAGATCCTAGAGTCACAGGAACGAGTCTGATGTGCCTCAATAATTCTGAGACTCGAAGTTAGCAGAACAAAAACAAGGCTTTTATTAACTTAGAAAGTAACACGTAAGAGAGAGAGATGTCTTCCTTCTGGAGACTGAGGCCAGACTGAAGCTAGCTTACAAACGGGGCCAGGTATGGGCGGAGCCCTACACACAGCACATTCCAGCACATTCCAGTATACAATACAGCACATTCCAGTACACAATACAATGAGGTCTGGGGGAAGGGAAATGACACTGAAACCGATCTCAGTCACAGGCAGTGGTGAATGGAATATTTCATCACATTCACCCCTTCTATAGATTTAGTCTGTTCGGGGGTTTGATAGTCCTCTGCGACCGACGTGGCTGTTGCGGTGCCGCCGGTGTCGGCTGGGTGTCCCCGATAGCCTCCTGGGTCTCTGCCGGGGGTGCCGCCAGGGTTGTTGGAGGGGTAGTTGGTGGGGGTGCCGTTGGTCGGTGTTCTTCCGGGGGTGATGAAAGTGTAGTGGGTGGGTAAGAGTTGCTGTGATCGTCGTTGCCGCTATTGCCGTGGTTGTTGTCGATGCCGGCTGGGGCGACGTCTTTTATGGACACAGTGTCCTCCCTTCCGTCGGCGTGCCGGACATATGCGTATTGGGGGTTGGCGTGGAGTAGGTGTACTGGCTCCACGAGAGGGTCCATCTTGTGGCCCCTCACATGCCTTCGCATGAGTACCGGACCTGGGGTGGAGAGCCATGACGGCATGGATACGCCTGAGGTGGATTTCCGGGGAAAGACAAACATTCGTTCATGAGGCGTGGTATTAGTGGCCGTACACAATAGCGACCGTATCGAATGGAGCACATCCGAGAGGACTTCCTGCCAGCGGGAGATAGGGAGGCCCTTGGTCCTTAGAGCTAGAGTGACTGCTTTCCATACTGTCCCGTTCTCTCGCTCCACTTGGCCGTTACCCCGGGGGTTGTAGCTGGTGGTATGGCTCGTGGCAATCCCCTTGGACAGCATGTACTGGCGTAGCTCTTCACTCATGAAGGACGCCCCCCTATCCGTATGGATGTAGCTCGGCATACCGAACAGGCAGAACAGGCTGTTGAGGCATTTAATGACCGTGGCGCTGGTCATGTCTGGGCAGGGGAAGGCGAATGGGAACCGGGAGTATTCGTCCACAATGTTCAGGAAGTAAACATTGTGGTCGACGGACGGGAGGGGGCCCTTGAAATCTAAGCTGAGCCGCTCAAAGGGCCGTGTAGCTTTGATTAAGTGGGCTCTATCTGGGCGGTAGAACCGAGGCTTGCACTCAGCGCAAGTGCGGCAGTTCCTGGTCAGAGACCGAACTTCCTCAATCGAGTAGGGTAAGTTACGGGACTTTATGAAGTGGAACAGCCGCGTGACCCCTGGGTGGCAGAGGTCGTTGTGGAGGGTCTGTAGCCGATCCCCGGTGGCGCTGGCACACATCCCTCGTGAGAGGGCGTCAGGGGATTCGTTAAGGGCCCCTGGCTGGTAAATGATGTCGTACTCGAAGGTGGAGAGCTCGATCCGCCACCTAAGAATCTTATCATTTTTAATCTTCCCCCTCTGTTTATTATTGAACATAAACGCTACCGACCGCTGGTCGGTAAGTAGGGTGAAGCGTTTGCCGGCTAGGTAGTGGCGCCAGTGGCGCACTGCCTCCACGATGGCTTGGGCCTCCTTTTCCACGGAGGAGTGTCTGATCTCAGGCCCTTGGAGGGTCCTCGAGAAGAAAGCTACGGGCCACCCCGCCTGGTTGAGGGTGGCCGCCAAGGCGAAGTCAGACGCATCACTTTCCACTTGAAATGGAGTGTTCTCGTCCACTGCCTGTAGCGTGGCCCGCTCAATATCCTGCTTAATGCTTTTGAAGGCGGCGTGGGCCTCAGCAGAGAGCGGGAAAGAGGATGCTTTCAAGAGGGGGCGGGCTTTGTCGGAGTAGTTGGGGACCCATTGGGAATAATAAGAAAATAACCCCAGGCACCTTTTCAGGGCTTTGGGAGTGTTGGGCAGGGGCAGCTCCCGTAGGGGGCGCAATCGGTCGGGGTCTGGCCCGATTTCCCCATTCTCCACCACGCTGCCTAGTATGCAGAGGCGCGTGGTGTTGTAAACGCACTTGTCCTCGTTGTAGGTGAGGTTGAGTTTTTGTGCGGTTTTCAGGAACCTCTCGAGGTTCGAGTCGTGATCCTGCTGGTTGTGACCGCAGATGGTGACGTTGTCGAGGTAGGGGAAGGTTGCCTGCAAGTGGTGGTCATCGACCATGCGGTCCATCTCCCTCTGGAAGACCGAGACCCCATTCGTCACCCCAAAGGGGACTCTGAGGAATTGGTAGAGGCGTCCGTTCGCCTCGAAGGCGGTGTACGGGCGGTCCTCTGGTCTGATAGGGAGCTGGTGGTACGCTGACTTGAGGTCGATGGTGGAGAACACCCGGTATTGGGCGATTTGGTTCACCATTTCTGATATGCGGGGTAGCGGGTAGGCGTCTAGTAGGGTGTACCTGTTGATCGTTTGACTATAGTCGATCACCATCCATTTCTTCTCGCTACCCCTTACCACTACCACTTGGGCGCGCCACGGGCTGTTGCTGCGTTCAATAATGCGCTCTTTCAGGAGCCTGTCTACCTCGGTCGCGATAAACTGCCTGTCCTCCCAGCTGTACCTCCTGCTTTTGGTCGCTATTGGCCGGCAGTTAGGGGTAAGGTTCGCGAATAGCGAAGGCGGCTTTACCTTCAGGGTAGCCAGACCGCACACTGTGAGGGGCGGCTGGGACCCACCGTACTTGAGCGTGATGCTTTGGTGGTTGCACTGGAAATCCAGGCCCAAGATCACGCTCGCACATAGGTTCTTCATGATTAATACTTTAAAATTATCATATACAGTTCCGTTAACGCACAATTGTACCGTGCAGTAACCCAGAATGGTCGATGTCTGGGTTTTATCAGCCATAGAGATGGTACCCTGAGTAGGGACCACCTTTAGGGAGAGTTGTTGTGCCAGTTCTGGGTGGATAAAGCTCTCCGTGCTTCCACTGTCAATTAAGCATTTAACCCGGCACCCGTTTACCTCGATGTCCACCATTGATCTGGATAGCGGGTGCGGCCTGGTCTGGTCCACTGTGACCGATGCCACTGTAGGGCCCTGATCGATACAAGATGGCGTCCACGCTGTCTGCTCACAAGATGGCGGACCCCACGAGGTCGGGCAAGATGGCGTCCAAGATGGCCGCTCCCATGGAGCACACGCAGCGGTGGCGGGTTTTCCGGCGGTTGGTTTTCCGGCGGGGTTCCCTCTGCACACCTTCCCGAAGTGCCCCTTCTTACCGCACTTAAAGCAGGTGGTGCCTTTCGCCGGGCACAGGTTTCTGGTGTGCTTTGGCTGCCCGCAGAAGTAGCAGTTGGGTCCCTGACGCGTCGCGGCTGTCGTAGGGCTTCTGGGGGGAGAGCGGGGCCCAGCCGGTGGCGGGCTGTCGGGCGGGGAAGATGCCTTCCAAGATGGCGGCGCCCTCGGTGCACACGTGGCGGCGTGGACGGCGCGGGCTGAAGAGTAGGCGTCCGAGTTTCTCTGGGCCACATCCAGGGATCGCGCGGTGTCCGCAGCCTGTTTCAGGTCCAACCCTGTTTTTTCCAGCAGTCTTTGCCGGATGTAAGTGGAGCTGAGGCCTGTGATGAAGGCATCGCGAACAAGCTCGTCAGTGTACACTGCGGCTTTTACATCTCGGCACTTGCAGTCTTTGCCAAGCATTTTAAGGGTGCTTAGGAGCTCCTCCACTGATTCCCCAGGTCGCTGTGCGCGGGTAGCGAGCAGGTGCCTAGCATACACCTCATTCGTAGGCTGCTGGTAATGCGCCTTTAAGATGTCGCAGGCGGCCAGGTACGTCTCGGCGTCTTGGATGAGGGGGTAAACCCGGTGGCTTACCCAATTCCACAGAATTCCGAGTCTCATCCTCGCAGCGTCCGTAGCGTCTTTGACGGCTGCGGAATTGTCCAGGAAGAATTCCATACACTCAAACCAGTGTCCGAAGCATGCTGATGCGTCCGGAGCATGTTGATCCAAATCCAAACATTCGGGTTTCAGGAGTTGATCCATAGTGTTGAAAAATAAGTTAATAAAATTGATGTGCCTCAATAATTCCGAGACTCGAAGTTAGCAGAACAAAAACAAGGCTTTTATTAACTTAGAAAGTAACACGTAAGAGAGAGAGATGTCTTCCTTCTGGAGACTGAGGCCAGACTGAAGCTAGCTTACAAACGGGGCCAGGTATGGGCGGAGCCCTACACACAGCACATTCCAGCACATTCCAGTATACAATACAGCACATTCCAGTACACAATACAATGAGGTCTGGGGGAAGGGAAATGACACTGAAACCGATCTCAGTCACAGGCAGTGGTGAATGGAATATTTCATCACAGAGTCAACCCCATGTCTCGGCCATACGTACCTGGTGAGGAACCCGACGTACAGGTCGCATCTACCTCAGAAACAATAGCATTGGAAGCTGATGAATCAACTGACGACAGGGTGCTAGAATCGCCTCCGCAACAAGAGCGAGACACTCGGGAAAGGCGTTATCCAGAAAGAATCAGGAAGCCTCCCCAGAGACTGAATATATGAATGGACTATTTTCATTTAACATTGTATATTAAAAATGTTAATTGTTAAATGAGTATTATGGTACTGTTAATCTAAAAGGGGAGGAATTGTAATGTATGTAATGTATATATACCTTAAGGGAGAGAACTACTTTTTACAGGTCCTGTATGCTGTAGTACCGGCAGTGACCACACCTGTATATAAACCCTGAGTAGTGATCTGTACAGTTAGTTCTCGAGTAACCCTCATTCAGTAAACACCTGTTGAATTGTTCCCTGCAGTCTGTTGTCTGATTATTGAAGGACACAACAGTAAGATACACGGACATAACAAACCTGGTTAATGCAGAGCTCACTCACAGGGTAAAGGAACCTGGTTAATGCAGAGCTCACTCAGGGTAAAGGAACCTGGTTAATGCAGAGCTCACTCACAGGGTAAAGGAACCTCGTTAATGCAGAGCTCACTCACAGGGTAAAGGAACCTGTTTAATGCAGAGCTCAGTTTAAAGGAACCTGGTTAATGCAGGGCTCACTCGCAGGGTAAAGGAACCTGGTTAATGCAGAGCTCACTCAGGGTAAAGGAACCTGGTTAATGCAGAGCTCACTCAGGGTAAAGGATCCTGGTTAATGCAGAGCTCACTCAGGGTAAAGGAACCTGGTTAATGCAGAGCTCACTCACAGGCTAAAGGAACCTGGTTAATGCAGAGCTCACTCACAGGGTAAAGGAACCTGGTTAATGCACAGCTCACTCACAGGGTAAAGGAACCTGATTAATGCAGAGCTTACTCAGGGTAAAGGAACCTGGTGTTACATAGTTATGTTGGGACTACATTGTACAAGTGTACTAACACTCAAATCAAGTGTAGCAGCACTACGATGCTGGGAAAGTAGTGCGCAGGCGCCGCACAGCACATGGAAATATCACCCCGCACCATGAGGCAGGCAGCCATTATAACACAAATAAAACAGTAGTTTGTGAGTCCAGAGGCGTCTTTACAAAGCACTACGAGCGCTAGAAGACATAACATGGTGGCAGCGGTATAAGTGAGTAAAACGTATGCACATAAAAACGATATCAGATTGAAGAAAGAAATTTACAAGTAAACTCTGCAGCGTTTTAACTGCGAATCGTACGGGCAGCTAAAATGGCGGCGTCCAATGCACTGACCGCGAATATGCTCCCCATCGTGGACTGGGAAGCCGACGATAACGTGGAAGCTTTCTGGAAATTTAAGCAAAAATGCGAGCTTACATTTAAAAGTTTCCTGAAAGGCTCCTCCGATGAGGAAAAAGTCAGCTACATTCTACTGTGGGCGGGAGAAAAAGGCTTAGATCTCTATAACAGCTGGAGTTTATCTGAAGAGGATAAAACGAACCCTACGGAGATTTATGAAAAGTTCAGTTACCATCTCGAGCCTAAATCAAGCCACCGCATACACAGGTATAAGTTCCAAAGCTTAAAACAGGAACATGGTGAAACGGCTGACAATTTCCTGACGAGATTAAAAAACGAAGCCAGCAAATGCAAGTTTACGGAACTAGAAGGAAGGCTGGTAGACCAATTAATATGGGGATCAGCACATACAGAAGTGCAAAAAGAACTAATAGGAAAAGAAAAGCTCGGAATATCAGAAGCCATAGATAAAGCGAGGGCTCACGAAGCCACAAAACAACAGATGAAAACGCTGAATACTCATACAGCTGACGTGCGGACAACTGCCGAACCGGATCACAGTGTAGATGCAGTGCGCGAAAAGCACAGCACACAAAAACAAGTATATGACAGCGGGAAGAATACATGTAGAAACTGCGGAAGACAACACGACTACACAGACAGGAGAAAATGCCCAGCGTATGGAACAAGCTGCAACACGTGTGGTAAAGCAAACCACTGGCAAAAGATGTGCAGAGCTAAAAGAGAGGGGCTGCACACCAAAAGCAGAGGTGGACAGCAGAACCAACAAAAGAAAAAGAAAATCCATACCATGGGTGAGCAAGATGACGAAGACTGCGGGTACGACAAAGCTCTGAACATTGAAACCATAAAGGTTCTCTTACACGAGATGTCCAGAGCGGAAAGCACCCCAAAGAAAGAATGGCACACAATCATCCAGATTAAAAAGAGGATCGAAGGACAGCCCACAACCGTCAATCTAAAAGTAAAGTTGGACACAGGAGCTCAGAGCAACATCCTTCCACTGAGGCTATACCAGAGGATCTTCCCCGAAAACTTGGGCGAAGATAGATACCCGAAAAGAGGGTGTTTAAAAGCAAACAACGTCACGCTGACAGTGTATGGGGGGAGCGAGATCAGACAACTCGGAATAACCTTTATAAAAGGAACACACAAAAGCAGAAACATCAACTGCATGTTCTATGTGACCGACTCCGAGGGGCCGGCGATCCTGGGACTAAACAGCTGCAAGAAGCTGGTGTTAATCTCAGTAAACCACGAACTAACAAAAACATCACTGAAAGTCGACAGCAACACCCCACTGGAGAATCGTCCACAAATCATGGACACGAAACATTTGATGGACATGTATCCAGAGTGTTTTGATGACACTGTAGGATGATTCGGGGAGTTCAAGTACCATATAACAATAGATCCAGAGGTAAAACCCGTCATCCACGCTCCAAGAAAAATACCCATCGAGCTAAAAGAAAAATTATACACCGAACTTAAAGAAATGGAAGAGAAAGAAATAATCGCAAAGGTCACTGAACCCACAGACTGGGTAAACTCGATTGTGGTACGGAAAAGCCGAACAGGCGGTTCAGAATCTGTCTGGACCCCAAAGACTTAAACCAGGCAATAAAGCGGGACCACTACCCCACACCAACATTAGAAGAAATCACACCAGCACTGGCAGGAGCCAAAGTCTTCTCCAAACTGGATGCCAGAAACGGCTACTGGAGCGTAAAACTGGACGAAGAATCAACTAACCTGACGACTTTTAATACACCATTGGGGCGTTATAAATTCCTACGGCTGCCATTCGGGTTGAAAGTCAGCCAAGACATCTTCCAACAAAAGATCGATAAAACATACAAAGGCTGTGAAGGAGCCATTGGAATCGCTGATGACATCCAAGTTTACGGAACAAATGAAAGAGACCACGACGTGCACTTGCACGAGGCCATGGAGTGCAACAGAACGGCTGGCATCAAGCTGAACGCTGAGAAGTGCATCGTTAAAAGTACGAAATGCAAATTTTTTGGCATGATCTACACACCGGAGGGTGTCAAGCCTAATCCCGAAAAGGTTGAGGCGATAGCAGAGATGAAACCTCCAAACGACAAGAAGGAGCTGAGAAGCTACCTCGGCTTGGTCCAGTATATGAGCTCTTTCATCCCGAACATGTCAGACTACACAGCGAACCTAAGAGAATTACTAAAAGAAGACACCGAATACCAATGGTCAGAATCCCATGAGAGGAACTTCAAACACCTAAAGGAATTATTATGTAAAGAAACCAGCCTGTCTTATTACGATAGAAAAAACCCTGTCACTCTACAGGTAGATGCCTCTACCAGGGGTCTAGGGGCAGCCCTCATGCAGGAAGGAAAACCAATAGCTTTCGCATCGAAGGCATTGACATCAGCAGAGACAAGATACGCAAACATCGAAAGAGAGCTATTGGCAGTAGTATACGGATGCGAAAAGTTCCACACCTACTTATACGGAAGAAAATTCGAGGTAGAGAGTGACCATCGTCCACTCGAACAAATTTACAAGAAAAACCTAAGCAAGGCCCCAGCAAGACTGCAAAGGTTACTGTTAAGACTCCAAAGTTACGACTTCGAATTAAAACACCGGCCAGGGATAGAAATGGCACTGGCAGATGCATTGTCTCGATTGTCACCACACGAAAAACACGAGATGAAGGGCCTGACAGTAAAAATACACCACCTCGTAAATGTTACTCCCACAAAGCTTAGCCAAGTTCAGGAGGAGACTGGTAAAGAAGAGGAGTTGCTACTACTCATGCAACAGGTAATACAGGGGTGGCCGGAGAAGATCCAGCAGGTCTAAAACCAAATCCGACAGTACTGGACGATCAGAGATGACATCTCGGTGGAGGACAGTGTTCTCCTTGCTGGCTCAAGAATCATAATCCCAAAAACGATGCAAACGGAACTTCTCCGCTTAATACACCAAGGCCATATGGGGATGGAGGAATGTAAACTAAGAGCCAGATCAGCTGTGTACTGGATAGGCATGTACAAAAGCATAGAACAAATGGTCTCCACATGCTGCATATGCCAGAAATACTGAAACACACAACAGAAGGAGGAGATGATTCTAATGGAAGTACCCCCGAGACCATGGCACACGGTCGGAACAGATCTGTTCCTGTGCAACCAGGAGTGGTACATCATAGTAGCAGACTACTACTCAAAATTTCCTTTTGTCAGAAGGATAAACGACATGAGAGCCACAACAATCACAAAAATTGCGAAAAATTTATTTGCAGAACAGGGCATCCCAGAGAAGGTCATCTGCGACAATGGGACACAATTCACCTCCAGCGAATTCAGAGCACTGCCTGGAAAATACGGATTTTAAATAATTACCTCACCCCCACATTACCCAAGGGGACACGAATTTATTGAAAGACAGATCCAAACAGTCAAAAGAGCTCTCATTAAAAGCAAGGAGATGGGAGAAGACCAAGACCTCGCCCTTTTGGCAATCAGATCGACACCTTTGAGAGCAGACTCGAAATCACCAGCAGAACTACTAAACGGTAGGAGATACAAAACAACTCTACCAGCAAAGATATATCCTCCCCAGGACCAAGAGGACGTTCGGCAGAAGCTGATGGAAACACAAGCTACGGGGAGCACACACTATAAGAAGCATGCAAAACCACTACCGGAGCTGTTAAATGGGCAATCAGTGCATATACAAGATCCGTTGTTGAGAACATGGAGTCCAGCCAAGGTTATTGGAAAAGTTGATACTCCAAGATCTTACTTGGTAGAGACAGAACCTGGAAACCAATACAGGCGAAACAGGATCCATATCAGACCCTCACCTGAAGCTGTCAAACAGCGGACAACATTAACAGCAGTTACGGTACCAGACACAGAAAACAATGACCCAGAAATTCGGGTCGGGGGCTTCCCACGGGTGCAAGCCCCCGACCTACACTTACCTAGCGCGCCGGCAGTTGAGCTCTGGGCCTGTGTGGAATTCCTCTCCGGGGCCTGGCCCAGAGGCCGGCGCGCTGTGCTGGCGTGTGCCAGGGCGTAGTTAGTGCGATGCGTCCCCTGGGATCACGTGAGCCATGGGCAACCAATCGGAGGAGGGAAAAGCCCATTCATAAGATTGACAGAAAGACCTGTTGGAACGTATGAATGCTGAGGGCCCAAAACAGTAGTTAACCTTCAAATAATTTTTTTTTAAATCACACTTTTTAAATAAACTATAAATTACATTAAATAACCATTTTAAAAAATAATTTAAATTTTTGAAAAAAATAATTTTATAAAAAAACGGGGCTAAAAATAAACTTACCTTGCTTTAAAGTATTTAAAAATAATAAGCCTGTGGAAAAAATGTTTTAATTTTAATTAATTGACCACTTACCTTTTAAAAAGCAGTCCTTACGCCTGGTTTTTACATTTCTAAAATCTAAAGACTTACCCTCACGGAAAAACCTGTAAAAAAAACGTAAGTTCAAAGCGCACGCGCAGACTCCCGCGCGCAGGCGTTCGACCTCTGAACCCCTTCGTTCAGAGGATCAGAAGTGCCGGTTTCCCGCGCATGCGTCGTGCATGCAAGAAACCGGCACTTCCATCGGGTCCATGCGTGAGTACCCCGTGCGTACTCACGCGTTGGGACCCGAATTTCTGGGCCATTATAACGCCAGAAACAAACACCTGAAATACAACAGCTGCAAACATGCACTCTCCAGAGCCAAACACGACAGCACCGGCAACAAGAAAAGAACACACCAAAACACCACAGATAGGAATAGTTACAGCCAAGTCCACAAGATGGAGGAGTAACATACAACCACCTGAGCGGTATCGTGAATAATTATAAAGACAATTATAATTCGCACAGAACAGTAAAACAACATGGACAAATATCTGTATATAAATTGAGCAAAGAAAGCTCACGTTCTGTATTTTTGTTAACGTTATTCAACTGGAAACATTGTAAAATAGAAAATTGATGTAATTAGTTTTGTTGGGAAAGAGGGATGTTACATAGTTATGTTGGGACTACATTGTACAAGTGTACTAACACTCAAATCAAGTGTAGCAGCACTACGATGCTGGGAAAGTAGTGCGCAGGCGCCGCAAAGGCACTTGGAAATATCACCCCGTACCATGCGGCAGGCAGCCATTACAACTCAAATAAAATAGTAGTTTGTAGGAGTGCTTGAACTTCTAACGAAACTACTGAGACTGAAACTAGCAGTTAACCAAACGTGGTTTAATGCACGAGTAAAAGTTACAAACAAAAACACAGGAGAAACTCTAGACAGGTCTGTACACCAACTGGTTCCACGAAGACAGAGAGGGAACGCCTCTCCCCTCTGATGTCATGACATCATCACGTTTCCCGCCGTTGGGAACGTCACATGACTTGTGTGATGACGTCATCGCGCTGGATCGCCATTTTACCGAACCCGCGCTGTTTATACAGAGCAAACACTTAAAGGTAACAAGCCCCTGTTAAAGGCAATTATATACATTACTGCAAGAGTCTCTTGGTGGTTTTGCCACATAAACCCCCCCAGAATTGTCTTTAATAAGGAAAGTCAATCGCAGAGGAGGTCGGACAAACCTGTTTGAACGACTCCTAAATTCCCGGAGAGGCTGGCCGTAAACCATTTCCGCGGCTGAAGCCTGCAGGTCCTCCTTTGGCGCCGTGCGCAACCCCAGCAGAACCCAAGGCAGTTTATCGACCCATGCTGTGTCCAGGAAGCTGGCCCTGAGCGACGCCTTCAATGAACGATGAAGACGCTCACACAGCCCATTCGCCTGCGGGTGGTAGGCTGTGGTGCGATGGAGTTTGGTGCCTAAGGCTGAGGCCACCGCATTCCAAAGCTCAGATGAGAATTGTGGACCGCGGTCAGACAAAATATCCATCAGAATCCCAAAGCGTGCTACCCATGACGAGATAAAGGCTCGAGCGACATCCGCAGAGGTGGTAGACGTCAGGGGAACCACCTCTGGCCACCTCGTGGTACGATCTACCATCGTCAGAAGGTGTGTGAAACCCCACGACGGCGGGAGTGGCCCCACAAGGTCGACGTGGACGTGGTCGAACCGACGTTCCGGAACCTCGAAGGTGGCCAAGGGGGCCATGATGTGTCGTTGTACTTTGGCTCGTTGACAAACCACACATGTGTTCGCCCAGTCGCGGATGTCCTTGCGCATCCCTCTCCAGATAAATTTGGATGCTAGCAACTTCTGCGATGCCCTCACACCAGGATGCGAAAGTCCGTGTATGGCGTCGAAAACTTTCCGACGCCAGGTGGACGGAACAATCAGACGGGGGTCTCCCAAGGAGACGTCACAGAGTAAAGTGGTGCCCGCTGAATGGAACGGCACATCCTCCGGTTGAAGGCTGGCGGAGTCAGAACTGTTGAGTCTGTGTTTCCAAATGTAGTTATGCTGAATAACTGGACACAGACTACAGAAATAATTAAACAGGTCTTTAGTAATTGAGGGTCAGGGCTGAACTGGAATACACTTTGCTCCACAGTGTTTATATACCGGTGTGGTCACCACCGGTACTACAATGTACAGGAGCCATCAAAAAGTAGTCCATCACCTTAAGGTATCCTCTTAAGGTGGTACAGGTTACATACAATACAATTCCTCCCCTTTTAGCTTAACAGTGTACACCCCAATTTAAACATTACATGGATAACATATATACAACTTTCACACAAAACTGTTCAAAGATTCAGTCTCTGAGGAGGCCTCCTGATCCGGGCCGGATAATGCCTTTCAGGGGTCTCTGGTTCTCGTTGCTGGGGTGACTCATCCATTTGATCTCCTATGGATTGAACATCATCATGTACGTTCAAGTCTGAGGTAGATGCTACAGGCTCAATAACTTCTTCAACTGGTGTCTCTGCCGTAGACATGGGGTCGACCCTTGTTCTCAATTCCACAAGTTGGTCAGCATGACGTCGTATTACGTTCTCTCCAACGTCTACCGTGTACATCAAGGGTCCTTGTCGGGCATGAATTGTTCCGGATTGCCATTTACCATTCCTATAGTCCATGGCCAACACTGGTTGTCCTATTTCGAAACTCCGAGTGGCCTTGTTATTTACGTGCTGGAATTGCTTGTTTTCGACTTCCCTACGCACATTGGGTTTTAACAAATCCAACCGGGACCGCAACCTCCTGTTATAGAACATTATGGCAGGGCTTTGATTTGTCACTGCATGCGTGGCGTTTCGATATGCCATCAGGAAATTGTCCACCTTGTGTTGTAGTGGAATATGGTCTTCGCTCATGGCCTTTATCGCCTTTTTGAACATTTGTACAAATCTCTCGGCCAACCCATTTGTAGCCGGATGATATGGGGCAGATGTATAGTGTTTCACCCCATTCTTTTTCATGAATTTCTGGAATTCTTCTGACATGAACTGTGGTCCGTTGTCTGAACATATTTGTTCCGGCAACCCATTCCTTGCAAATATGGTTCTTAGAACTGCGATCGTCTTTTCAGAGGTAGTGGTCGACATCTTAATCACTTCTGGCCATTTAGAATGTGCGTCTACTGCTATCAAAAACATGGAATCCATGAATGGACCTGCAAAGTCGATATGCACACGTTGCCATGGGGTTGAAGGCCATTCCCACGGATGCAGCGGTGCAATTGGAGGTGCGTTTTGAACTTTTTGGCACCCTGAGCAGCTTTTAGTCAGATCCTCTATTTGTTGGTCGATACCTGGCCACCACACATAAGCCCTAGCAAGGCTTTTCATCTTGACTCCCCCCAGATGACCTTCATGCAATTCCTTCAGAACTCTCTCCCTTAATTTAGGAGGAATAATCACCCTTGTTCCATACATCAATGTTCCTTGACAGACGGACAGCTGTTCTCGTCTGGCTGAGAATGCTGGTAACAGTGGGTCGCCATGTGCTGGCCATCCCTTCACTGTCAAATCGTAGACCCGAGACAGTGTCGGGTCGTTTCGGGTCTCTCTCTCAATACCCGCATTGGTGACTGGTAAGCATTCGATGATGGTCGAGTGAAATATCTCGACAGGGTCAACTGCCGGTGCCTCTTCCGCTGTAGGTAGTGGCAGGCGCGACAGCCCATCAGCATTACCATGTTGCTTTGTACCTTTGAATTCGATATCATATTGATGTGCCCCTCGGAAAAGGGACCATCTCTGAAGCCTCTGCGCCGTCATAACCGGAACACCCTTCTTAGGGTTAAAAATGGAAACCAACGGCTGGTGATCTGTCAGCAGCGTAAACTTTTGGCCTTGCTGGTAATGGTTAAATTTCTTAACTCCCCACACGAGGCTGAGAGCCTCCCTATCTATCTGAGCATAGTTGCGCTCTTCGGAGGTCAATGATCTGGATGCGAACGTGGCTGGCCTTTCCAAGCCATTTGGAAACTTATGTGAGAGCACTGCCCCGATACCATATGGAGAAGCATCACAAGCTAAGCGAATAGGCAGCGTTGGGTTAAAGTGAGCCAACACTTCCTTAGAGGTGATCAGTGCCTTGCTTTTTTGAAAAGCCCGCTTACAATCATCGCTCCACTTCCATGGTATTCCCATTTGCAAAAGAGTGTTCAGCGGGTGTAACACCATGGATAAATTTGGAAGAAACTTGTGGTAATAGTTAACCAACCCAAGGAACGACCTCAACTGGGATACATTTTCTGGAGCGGGAGCTTTCACAACAGCTTCGATCTTGTCAGGTGACTTATGGAGCCCCTCCTGGACAATGACGTGGCCGCAGTACGAGATTCGCTTTTGAAAGAACTCACATTTCTGGCGATTAACTCTGAGCCCATATTCTTTCAATCTGGTGAGCACCTGCTCCAAATTCGCGAGGTGATCCTTATCATCATCTCCTGTAATCAGAATGTCGTCCAGGTAGCATTGTGTGCCTGGAATTCCCTGCAATACCTGCTCCATGGCCGTTTGCCAAATCGCTGGAGCCGATGCGACTCCAATAACCAGTCTATTATACCGATATAAGCCCTTATGTGTGTTGATCGTGAGATACTGGCGTGACGCTTCATCAACTTCCATCTGTAGGTACGCCTGCGCCAGGTCTATCTTGGTGAAGTGTTTCCCGCCAGACAGCGAAGCGAAGATATCTTCAATCCGCGGAAGCGGATATTGCACCGTGTGAAGAACCGGATTAACAGTGATCTTGAAATCGCCACAGATGCGAACCTTCCCAGGTTCCCCCGGCTTGTTGCTCAACAAACGCTTCATGACAGGAACAATGGGTGTGGCCCATTCGCTCCAGTCCACCTTTGACAATATTCCTGAACGTTCTAGCCCTTCCAGCTCTGCTTCCACAGCAGGTCGTATCGCATAAGGTACCGGTCTGGCTTTGAAAAATTTTGGCTTTGCATGTTCTTCAACCTTGATGTTTGCCGTAATTCCTTTCAGTGTTCCCAGTCCCTGTTGGAACACCTCCTTAGCATCGTCCAATATTTTGGACAGTCGTTTAGGTTTGACGTCGTCCTCTTTACAGGAATCTACAGTCAGTGCCTGTATGGAATGCCAGTCCACATTTATTCTCCGGATCCATTCCCGTCCCAGTAGTGGCGGACCTCCATCAGGTAACACATACAAGTCCATTTCCTGACTTTCTTTATCATTGTAGACCACATTTACTTTTATCTTTCCGATGGGGTATACTATTTGCCCCGTGTATGTTTTCAATACAATCTCCGTATCCCTCAGGGGAATGTGCGAGAATAACCTTTTGTAATCTTGCTTATTCATGACCGTCAATGCCGATCCAGTGTCCAATTCCATCTTCACTTGGACTCCTGCTATCCGAAGCATGACCCAGATAGTTTGGTGGTCTGCTGTGTTACCCACATTATGTATTTTTAGACAACCCAGTTCCTTACTGCTGGAGTCTGAATCCATCTTTTGTTCATCCGAACTGTTCTCTGTCACCTTGTGTACTTTTTTATACTTCTCCTGCGGCGACTTTTTGCTGCTGGGCTTCTTTCCTGACCGGCATACTCTCGCTATGTGACCAAGTTTGCCACATTGCCTGCATTCTTTATCTTTGAACCAGCACTGGTTCTGGTCATGCGTTGTCCTTCCGCAACGATAGCACTTTACTGCGCCCAATGCCATTTCATTGGTGCTGAATTCCAATGGCCTTTGCTGTATCTCTGCAGTGCCTCGTGCTGCTGCCTCGTGCGATGCTGCAATGCTGAAAGCTTTGTCCAGCGTAAGATCGTTTTCCTCTAGCAGTCGCTTCTGGGTTCCTTCCCTTAGGAGCCCACACACAAACTTATCTCTCAGTGCGTCTGCTAGTCCTGTACCGAACTGACAGTACTTTGATAACTTGCACAGTTCGATTAAGAATTCAGCGTTGCTTTCCTCTTTAAGTTGAATTTTTTTGTAGAATTTAAATCGTTCCGCTATCAGCAGCGGCGTGGGGTTTAAATGCTCTTGCAGGATAGTAACAATATCCGCGAAACGCTTTCCTACCAGTTTATCTGGTGTTACAAGGTTCCTTAATAACCCGTACGTCTTCGCACCCATCGAGTTTAATAGGGTTAGTGCTTTCTTATCCTCTGTTACCTCATTCGTTGTACAGTAAACTTCAACGCGTTCCACATAAGTGGCCCAATCTGCCACATCGTTATCAAAAGCAGTGATGTTACCCGTTTTTGGCATCCTTGTTCAGTTTCCTTTCCTTCGGATATGATTATTATTTTATTTAATTTTTTTCAAAATGGCGTCTTCCCGCGCTTGGCGGCTGTTCCCGCGCTTGTCTTCTTCCCCCGCCGACTCAAAATGGCGATTACCGCGCTGTTGCCGTTCTCGCCTCCCAGCGGTCCTTTATTTTCCCCTACGCTGCTGCTCTTGTTCCCCGCCGCTCCCGCGGTCCTTGTGGACATAAACGCTTTTCTGGCTGCTGCGCGTCTCTGCCCCGATTGCAGTCCGGCCCATGACACCGGCTGCGGTCGTGTTCTCTGCCCTTTTCGTCGTTTCCCTCCCCTTCTCTCACTGACAACTCGGCCGAATTCCCCCCCGTGCCGCTTGATCGGGCTTACCCGCCGCTGTCGTCGAAGGGATGTTCACTGATGTTTGACTTTGTGGCCAGAAACCAACCCGGGTTCCCAATTGCCTCCCGTGCTATGCAGTGCCCAGCAGGATGTTGAGGGTGGATGTCCTTGATCGACGCCCGTTTCAGAGGCGAAGCTTCCTTTGATGCAACTGCCGCTAGGTAAGACCAGACTCGTCGCCGCTGTTGAGTCTGTGTTTCCAAATGTAGTTATGCTGAATAACTGGACACAGACTACAGAAATAATTAAACAGGTCTTTAGTAATTGAGGGTCAGGGCTGAACTGGAATACACTTTGCTCCACAGGGTTTATATACCGGTATGGTCACCACCGGTACTACAATGTACAGGAGCCATCAAAAAGTAGTCCATCACCTTAAGGTATCCTCTTAAGGTGGTACAGGTTACATACACTACAAGAACAAAAGGCATGAGTGTCCGGGTCAGCAGCTTGGTCGGCCGCCATTCTCGCATAATCGATCCCCAACTGCACGGCTTGGACGGTGGCGTGGGAAAGGCAATCCGCTACCAAGTTGTCCTTGCCGGCCACGTGCCGGATGTCGGTGGTAAATTCAGAAATAAATGTAAGCTGTCACTGCTGTCGAGCCGACCACGGTTCGGCAGTCTTGGCCATCGCGAATGTCAGCGGTTTGTGGTCGACAAACGGAGTGAAGTGGCGCCCTTCGAGCAGAAAACGAAAATGGCGAATGGCCAAAAACAACGCCAACAGCTCCCTGTCAAAGGTACTGTACTGGCATTCGTGCCGTCGCAGCTGGCGGCTAAAAACGCCAGTGGTTGCCATGTGCCGTTGACCCATTGCTCTTGGACAGCCCCTATGGCGTAGTCCGACGCGTCAGTCGTGAGAGCGATGGTGGCTCCTGGCAGGGGGTGTGCCAACATTGTCGCATTCACGAGGGCAGTCTTCGTGTCCCCGAAAGCGCGGTCCATTTCCGGCGTCCAAACTATGGGCTCCTTTCCCGGCTTCCCTCTGAGGGCTTCGTAGGCCGCATGAGCTGTGCAGCCCTGGGAACAAAACGATGGTAAAAATTTACCATACCCAGGAACTCCTGGAGTGCCTTCACGGACTGCGGCCGCGGGAATGCGGCGATCACCTCCACCTTAGCCCGAAGCGGCATTGCCCCCTCTGAAGTGATGCGGTGGCCTAAGAAGTCGATTTGCTGCAGGCCGAACTGGCATTTGGCCGGGTTGACAATGAGGCCGTGCTGCTGAAGGCGACGAAAGAGAATGCGCAGATGCTTGAGATGGTCCTCCTTTGTGGCACTGGCGATCAGTATGTCATCCAGATAGACGAACAAAAATTTGAGATCCCGCAGCACCGAATCCATTAGGCGTTGGAATGCCTGCGTCGCGTTTTTAAATCCGAAAGGCATGCGGAGGAACTCAAACAGGCCAAAAGGGGCGATGACCGCTGTCTTTTGGACGTCCTGGGGATGCACCGGTACCTAATGGTACCCACGGACGAGGTCGACCTTGGAGAAGATCGAATTCCCCGCCAAATGTGTGGAGAAATCCTGTATGTGCGGTATGGGGTAGCGGTCGGGGGTCGTGACCTCATTGAGGCAGCGGTAGTCGCCGCAGGGCCGTCATCCACCCCTGGGCTTAGTGACGATGTGGAGAGGCGAGGACCAGGGACTATTCCACCGGTGAATAATCCCCAATTTTTCCATGGCAGCGAACTCCGCCTCAACAGCCGCGAGCTTGCTGGGCTCTAGCCGCCGTGCCCTGGCGTAGATGGGAGAGCCGGTCATCGTTATATGGTGCTCCACCCTATGTTTGGCGGTCGAAGCCGAGAAGGTGGGCTTAGTCAGCTCTGGAAAGTCCCCGAGGAGGCGGGAGAAAACGTCGGGGGGTGGCCGAGCGCAGGAGACCGAGTGCGGTGTGACCGTGCCGCGCACACAGGGAATACAGTCGAACGTGGCGGCATGAACGAGCCAACGATTTTTTTAATCAACCAACAGACCGTTGGCGCATAAAAAGTCGGCATCTAGGAGTGCCTGTGAAATTTTGGCGGTGACGAAGTCCCATATAAAGCTTTGGCCACTGAAGCAGACCTGGACCCGCCGTGTCCCGCAAGTACGAATCGCACCCCCGTTGGCAGCTTGGAGGGGAGAACCACGCCTGCTGGACCGAAGGTCGAGGACTGACGCGGGAAGGATGCTGCACTGCACCCCTGTGTCGCACAAAAAACGACGGCCCGAGATGGAGTCGGTTAAATAAAGTAGTTTCCCGGAATCGCCGATTGCCATCGTGGCCGCGGGGCACGCCCCGGAGTCGGTGTTCTTGATGCGCAGTTGCTTGTTCGGTGTTTTGGGCACGAAACTGCAAGGCGGACGGCAGCTTCTGGCCTTCACGCCAAACCGAGCGTGGTAATAACAGAAACCGGTTGTTGGAAGCGTCGAGGCAGGGCCCTTTGGGGCGGGGCGTCTCGCGACGGCGCAGTTATGTTGTCGGACCGCGTATATTTTATCCGCCTCTTCGGCGAGCGCTATGCAATCCCCGGCGTCCGATCTGGCGAGGGCCGCCTGCACCTGTTCGGGCAGTTGACTGAGGAACAGTTCGCGGAACAGGAAACATCGCGGTTCAGACCCCAGGAGTGTGAGCATCTGGCTCATCAACTCCGAAGGTTTGGAGTCTCCTAACCCGGGCAGCGTGAGAAGGCGGCGTGCGCGTTCTGCCTTCGTAAGGCCGAATACCTGCATTAGCCATGCCTTAATGGCGACATACTTGTCGGTGGCCGGGGGGTTCTCCAGTAGGCTGATGATCCTCGACTCTTTCGAGCTGTCGAGTGCGGAGACCACGTAAAGATAACGGGTCTGATCCTGCACGACGTTGCGGAGCTCGAACTGCGCCTCCGCTTGTATGAACCAGGAGGCCGCCTGTTGTTCCCAAAATTGGGGGAGCATCAAAGCCACTGCGTTGGCTTCCATCATGGCCCTGCGTTCCGTTTCCGCCGCGAAGAACGTCCGCGAGGATTCGGGGTCACCAATGTAGGAGTGCTTGAACTCCTAACGAAAGTACTGAGACTGAAACTAGCAGTTAACCAAACGTGGTTTAATGCACTCGTAAAAGTTACAAACAAAAACGCAGCAGAAACTCTATACAGGTCTGTACACCAATTGGTTCCACGAGGACAGAGAGGAAACGCCTCTCCCCTCTGACATCAAGACGTCATCACGTTTCCCGCCGTTGGGAACGTCACGTGACCTGTGCGATGACGTCATTGCGCTGGATCGCCATTTTACCGAACCCGTGCTGTTTATACAGAGCAAACACTTAAAGGTAACAAGCCCCTGTTAAAGGCAATTATATACATTACTGCAAGAGTCTCTTCGTGGCTTGCCACAAGTTTATAATTACAAACAACCGAGTCCAGAGGTGTCTTTACAAAGCACTACGAGCGCTAGAAGACATAACACCTGGTTAATGCAGAGCTCACTCACAGGGTAAAGGAACCTGGTTAATGCAGAGCACACTCAGGGTAAAGGAACCTGGTTAATGCAGAGCTCACTCACAGGGTAAAGGAACCTGGTTAATGCAGAGCTCACTCACAGGGTAAAGGAACCTGGTTAATGCAGAGCTCACTCAGGGTAAAGGAACCTGGTTAATGCAGAGCTCACTCACAGGTAAAGGAACCTGGTTAATGCAGAGCTCACTCACAGGGTAAAGGAACCTGGTTAATGTTATATCCGTGTATCTTAATGTTGTGTCCTTCAACAATCAGACAAAGACTGCAGGGAACGATCAACAGGTGTTTACTGAATGAGGGTTCAAACTGCAACTGACTGTACAGATCACTACTCAGGGTTTATATACAGGTGTGGTCACTGCCGGTACTACAGGATACAGGAGCTGTAAAAAGTAGTTCTCCCCCTTAAAGGTACATACATTACAATTCCTCCCCTTTTAGATTAACAGTATCATAACACTCATTTAACAATTAAACATCAACTAATTACAATTAACACTTTTAACATGCAACATTAACTGAAAATAGTCTATTTATAAATTCAGTCTTTGGGGAGGCTTCCTGATTCTTTCTGGATAATGCCTTTCCCGAGTGTCTCGCTCTTGGTGCGGAGGTGATTCTAACACCCTGTCGTCAGTTGATTCATCAGCTTCCAATGCTATTGTTTCTGAGGTAGATGCGACCTGTACGTCAGGTTCCTCACCAGGTACGTATGGCCGAGACATGGGGTTGACTCGTTCCTGTGACTCTAGGATCTGGTCAGCATGGCGTCTCACAATGTTCTCCCCAACATCCACTGTGTACATTAGTGGCCCCTGCCGTGTGCATATCGTTCCTGGTTGCCAATTCTCTGTTCGGTAGTCGCGGGCCAAGACTGGTTGCCCTACATTGAAGCTCCTTGTCGGCTTCTCATTGATGTGCTGGAGTTGCTTACTCTTAACATCTCTTCCTACATTTGGTCTGAGCAAATCCAGCCGAGATCTCAACCTTCGGTTAAAGAACATCATGGCCGGGGCCTGATTGGTGACTGCATGTGTCGCATTTCTGTAGGTTAACAGGAAATTGTCCAACTTATGCTGCAGTGGAATGTCGTCATCGCACATGGCCTTTACTGCTTTTTTAAAGGTTTGTACGAACCTCTCAGCCAATCCATTTGTGGCTGGATGATACGGGGCGGATGTGTAATGCCTTACCCCATTCCTTTTCATAAATCTTCGAAACTCTTCGGAGACAAACTGTTGTCCGTTATCAGAGCAAATCTGCTCTGGCAAGTCATTCCTGGCAAAAATGAGGGCCACTCCCATGGGTGTAGAGGGGCATGTGGTGGTGCATTTTGGACCTTCTGGCATCCTGAGCAGCTCTTTGTCAGGTCCTCGATTTGCTGATCGATCCCCGGCCACCACCAATAAGCCCTATCAAGGCTTTTCATTTTCACCCCTCCCAGATGACCTTCGTGAAGCTCATTGAGCACTCTCTCCCTTAACTTGGGTGGAATTACCACTCGGGATCCACACATCAAGGTCCCTAAGCATACTGACAGCTGTTCTCTTCTGGATGAGAATGCTGGCAACAGTGAGTCGCCATGTGCTGGCCATCCCTTCACCGTCAAATCATATACCCGAGACAGTGTCGGGTCATTTCGGGTCTCCTTCTCTATACCAGCGTTAGTTACTGGCAAGCATTCAACTATAGTCGAATGAAATATTTCGACAGGGTCCACTGCTGGTGCTTCCTCCGCAGTAGGCAGTGGCAGGCGTGATAGCCCATCAGCATTTCCATGCTGTTTCGTGCCCTTATACTCGATTTCATATTGGTGCGCCCCTTGAAAAAGGTATCACCTTTGTAGCCGTTGCGCAGTCATCACCGGAACGCCCTTCTTTGGTTTAAGATGGAGACAAGTGTTTGGTGGTCAGTCAGCAAGGTGAACTCCTGCCCGTGCAGATAGTGATTGAACTTTTTCACTCCCCACACTAGGCTGAGGGCCTCCCTGTCAATCTGGGCGTAGTTACGCTTGGCTGAGGTTAGTGACCGAGACGCAAAGGCTACTGGCCTCTCCGAGCCGTCCGGGAATTTGTGCGAAGCACCGCTCCAATGCCATAGGGTGATGCATCACACGCCAACCGAATTGGTAGTGCTGGGTTGAAATGAGCCAACACCTCTTTTGATGTGATCAATGCTTTGCTCTTCTGGAAAGATCGTTTACATTAGTCACTCCACTTCCATGGTACCCCCGTTTGCAGTAGGGTGTTCAGTGGGTGAAGTATGGTAGACAAATTCGGCAAGAACTTATGGTTGTAGTTCACCAGCCCAAGGAACGACCTCAGTTGTGACGCATTTTCCGGTGCTGGAGCCTTGACTACTGCCTCAATCTTTTCAGGGGACTTATGTAGCCCCTCTTTATCAATAACGTGGCCACAATACGAGATCTGCTTCTGGAAAAACTCGCATTTGTGGCGATTAGCTCGGAGCCCATATTCCTTCAATCTAGTGAGCACCTGCTCCAGGCGAGGTGATCACTGTCATTTTCGCCCATGACCAGGATGTCGTCCAAATAACACTGGGTCCCTGGAATCCCTTGCAGGACTTGTTCCATTGCCCTTTGCCAATTAGCCAGAGCAGATGCTACCCCGAACACCAGCCGGTTGTATTGGTAGAGACCTTTGTGAGTGTTGATTGTGAGGTACTCTTTCGAGGCTTCTTCTACCTCCATTTGCAGGTACGCCTGGGCCAGATCAATCTTAGTGAAGCGTTTCCCTCCAGATAGCGAGGCGAAAATATCTTCAATCCGCGGAAGCGGATATTGTACAGTGTGAAGGAGTGGGTTCACTGTCACCTTAAAGTCCCCACAGATTCGAACCTTCTTTGGTTCCCCAGGCGTATTACTCAACGACCTCTTCATTACAGGAACGATGGGTGTAGCCCACTCACTCCAGTCCACTTTGGACAGTACTCCTGAACATTCCAAACCTTCCAGCTCTGCTTCGACGGCTGGGCGGATCGCATAAGGTGCTGGTCTGGCCTTAAAAAACATTGGGCTTGCATTTTCCTCTATTTTGATCGTTGCTGTTATGCCTTTAATGTTCCGAGTCCCTGCTGGAACACTTCTTGTGCGTCAGATAGCATTTTTGACAGTCGTCCAGGTGTGACGTCGTCATCCTTTTTGGCATCCACAGTCAGTGCTTGTATGGAATGCCAATCTAGCTGTATCTTTCGGATCCATTCACGTCCTAGTAGCGGTGGTCCTCCATCTGGCAATACATATATGTCCATTTTTGGTGTTTCCTTGCCGTTATATATAACGTTCACCCTTATTTTTCCTTTCTGGGTAGACTTTTTGCCCCGTGTACATCTTCAAGACAATCTTTGTATCTCTCAAGAGTATATGTGAGAATAGCCACTTGTAGTCCCTTCGATTTATGACTGTTAGGGCTGATCCTGTGTCCAATTCCATTTTCACTTGGACTCCTGCTATCTTGAGCGTGACCCAGATAGTTTGGTGATCCTCCGTTTTGATCACATTATGTAGTTTCAGACAACCCAGCTCCTCGCTTCCGGAGTCTGTATCACTCTTCTGTTCATCTGAACTCCTCTCCATCACCTTATGTACCTTCTTATACTTCTCCTGTGGAGATTTCTTGCTGCTGGTTTTCTTTCCCGACCTGCGGACTCTTGCTATGTGTCCTACTTTTCCACACTGTCTGCACACTTTGTCCGTGAACCAGCAATCATTATGGTCGTGTGTTGTTCTGCCGCAGCAATAGCACTTCACTGACATTTCATTTGTGCCATATTCTTGTGGTCTCCGTTGTTCCTCTGCAGCGCCCCGTGCTGCTGCTTCATGTGATACTGCAATGCTGAAAGTCTTGTCCAGCGTAAGATCCTTTTCTGATAGAAGCCATTTCTGGGTTCCTTCACTTTGAAGCCCACACACAAATTTGTCCCTTAAAGTATCTGCTAGTCCCGTTCCAAACTGGCAGTGTTTCAATAGCTTGCGCAGTTCCGTTAAATTCTCAGCATTACTTTCATCTTTATGCTGGTTCCTTTTGTGAAACTTAAATCTTTCTGCTATCAGCAGCGGTGTGGGGTTTAAGTGGTCCTGTAGGATTGACACTATGTTTTCAAAATCCTTTTCTACTGGCTTCTCTGGGGTTACTAGGTTTCGTAGTAAGCCATACATTTTTGCACCCATTGAATTCAACAATACCAGCGCTTTCTTGTCATTTGGCACTTCATTCGCCTTGCAGTATACTTCTATGCGTTCGACATATGTTGTCCAATCTTCGACTTCATTGTCGAACGCTGTGATACTGCCACTCTTCGGCATTTTTGGGTGTTGTTAGACTGGCTTAAAATGGCGTCTCCCGTGCTTTCCTTTCTTCCCCGCTGTGGCTTAAAATGGTGTCTCCCGCGCTTTCCTTTCTTCCCCGCTGCGGCTTAAATGGCGTCTCCCGCGCTGCTGCGAACGCCGCTCTCGGTGGTCCTCGTGGCAAATGGCGACGCCCTGTGGGTTTCGTGTGCTGCTCCTGCGCTGCCTCCAATGCCGCTCTCTGCGGTCCTCGTGGCAATGGCAGCGTCTCGCGTTTTCCTGCGCGCCTCTCTCCCCCGTTGATGCTGCTCGGCCCTTGAACACCGGCTGCGCTCTGCTCTCTCTCGTCTCTCTCCCCGTTGACGCCGCTCGGTCCTGAACACCGGCTGCGCCTTGTGCGCTCTGCCCTCTCTCTCTCCCCCGTCGACGTTGCTCGGCCTTTTCTGTGCCGCTCGGTTAATGCAGAGCTCACTCACAGGGTAAAGGAACCTGGTTGATGCAGAGCTCACTCAGGGTAAAGGAAACTGGTTAATGCAGAGCTCACTCACAGGGTAAAGAACCTGGTTAATGCAGAGCTCACTCAGGGTAAAGGAAACTGGTTAATGCAGAGCTCACTCACAGGGTAAAGGAACCTGGTTAATGCAGACCTCACTCACAGGGTAAAGGAACCTGGTTAATGCAGAGCTCACTCACAGGGTAAAGGAGACTGGTTAATGCAGAGCTCACTCCCAGGGTAAAGGAACCTGGTTAATGCAGAGCTCACTCACAGGGTAAAGGAACCTGGTTAATGCAGAGCTCACTCACAGGGTAAAGGAAACTGGTTAATGCAGAGCTCACTCACAGGGTAAAGGAACCTGGTTAATGCAGACCTCACTCACAGGGTAAAGGAAACTGGTTAATGCAGAGCTCACTCACAGGGTAAAGGAGACTGGTTAATGCAGAGCTCACTCACAGGGTAAAGGAGACTGGTTAATGCAGAGCTCACTCAGGGTAAAGGAGACTCGTTAATGCAGAGCTCACTCACAGGGTAAAGGAACCTGGTTAATGCAGAGCTCACTCACAGGGTAAAGGAACCTGGTTAATGCAGAGCTCACTCACAGGGTAAAGGATCCTGGTTAATGCAGAGCTCACTCACAGGGTAAAGGAACCTGGTTAATGCAGAGCTCACTCACAGGGTAAAGGAACCTGGTTAATGCAGAGCTCACTCACAGGGTAAAGGATCCTGGTTAATGCAGAGCTCACTCAGGGTAAAGGAACCTGGTTAATGCAGAGCTCACTCACAGGGTAAAGGAACCTGGTTAATGTAGTGTATGTACCTTTAAGGGGAGAATTACTTTTTACAGCTCCTGTATACTGTAGTACCGGCAGTGACCACACCTGTATATAAACCCTGAGTAGGGATCTGTATGTTTAGTTTTAGAGTAACCCTCATCCAGTAAACTCCTGTTGATTGTTCACTGCAGTCTCGTGTCTAGTTATTGAAGGACACACAACATCAAAATACACGGATCTACCATTGGCGACGAGGCAGATTCGTACCTACCTGCAACTCTGCATTACCTCCCAGGGATTCGCTCCTGGAGAACAGTGGAAGAAGGTTGAGGCCAGAAGCATGGGCGTCGACCACGAGCAACCGCCCAGTCATCCAGTGGAGATTTGAGCATCGCAGCGGAGGCTGTTGAGAGCTGGGCTTGGTTCTCCAGTCACGGTGGTCCGGCGAAACAGGCTGGCAACAGGTACGGCACAGACCCTTCTCGAACAGCGGCGGCTAGAGCCAACCGATGGCACAGAAAAGGCCAGGCAGCGTCGATGGGAGAAGAGAGAGGGTAGAGCGCACGGGGCGCAGCTGGTGTTCAGGAGTGAGCGGCGTCGAAGGGAGAAGAGAGAGGGTAGAGCGCACAGGCCGCAGCCGGTGTTCAGGACCGAACGGCGTCGATGGGAGAAGAGAGAGAGGCACGAAGGAAAATGCGCGGAGCACAGCCGGTGTTCAAGGGACAAGCAGCGTCAGCGGGGAAGAAAGGGAAATGTGCAGAGCGCAGCCAGTGTTCAAGGGCCGAGCAGCCGCAGTGGAGAAGAAGGGAGAGCGCGGGAAGCGCTATTTTGAGCCGCAGCGGAGAAGAAGGGAGAGCGAGGGAAAACGCCATTTTGAGCCACAGCGGAGAAGAAGGGAGAATGCGGGAAAACGCCATTTTGAGCCGCAAGAAGAAGGGAGAGCACAGGAAAACGCCATTTTTCGCCAGTCTAACCACACCCAGGAATGCCGAAGAGTGGCAGTATCACAGCGTTCGACAATGAAGTCGAAGATTGGACGACATATCTCGAACGCATAGAAGTGTACTGCAAGGCGAATGAAGTGCCAGATGAGAGGAAAGTGCTGGTATTGTTGGATTCAATGGGTGCAAAAACGTATGGCTTACTGCAAAACCTAGTAACCCCAGAGAAGCCAGTGGAAAAGGATGTTGGAAAGCATAGTGGAAATCCTACAGGACCACTTAAACCCCACACCACTGCTGATAGCAGAAAGATTTAAGTTTCACAAAAGGAACCAGCATAAAGATGAAAGCAATGCTGAGTATTTAACGGAACTGCACAAGCTATCGAAACACTGCCAGTTTGGAACGGGACTAGCAGATACTTTAAGGGGCAAGTTTGTGTGTGGGCTTCAAAGTGAAGGAACCCAGAAACGGCTTCTATCAGAAAAGGATCTTACGCTGGACAAGGCTTTCAGCATGGCAGTATCACACGAAGCAGCCGCACGGGGCGCTGCAGAAATACAACGGAGACTGCAAGAATATGGCACAAATGAAATGTCATACAGAACAGTGAAGTGCTATCAGTGCGGTAGATCAACACACAACCATATTGATTGCTGGTTTAAGGACAAAGTGTGCAGACAGTGTGGAAAAGTAGGACACATAGCTAGAGTCTGCAGGTCAGGAAAGAAAACCAGCAGCAAGAAATCTCCACAGGAGAAGTATAAGAAGGTACATAAGGTGACGGAGAGTAGTTCAGATGAACAGAAAAGTGATACAGACTCCGGAAGCAAGGAGCTGGGTTGTCTGAAATGACATAAGGTGATCAAAACGGAGGATCACCAAACTATCTGGGTCACGCTCAAGATAGCTGGAGTCAAAGTGAAAATGGAATTGGACACAGGATCAGCCCTAACAGTCATAAACCGAAGGGACTACAAGCGGCTATTTCCACATATACACTTGAGAGATACAGAGATTGTCTTGAAGACGTACACGGGGCAAAAAGTCTACCCCAAAGGAAAAATAAGGGTGAACGTTACATATAACGGCAAGGAAACACCAAAAATTGACCTATATGTATTGCCAGATGGAGGACCACCACGACTAGGACGTGAATGGATCCGGAAGATACTGCTAGATTGGCATTCCATACAAGCACTGACTGTAGATGCCAAAAAGGATGATGACGCCACACCTGGGAAACTGTCAAAAATGCTAACTGACACACAAGAAGTGTTCCAGGAGGGACTTGGAACACTAAAAGGCATAACAGCGACGATCAAAATAGAGGAAAATGCAAGCCCAAAGCTTTTTAAGGCCAGACCGGTGCCTTATGCGATACGCCCAGCCGTCGAAGCAGAGCTGGAAGGTTTGGAATGTTCAGGAGTACTGTCCAAAGTGGACTGGAGCGAGTGGGCTACACCCATCGTTCCTGTAATGAAGAGGTCGTTGAGTAATATGCCTGGGGAACCAAAGAAGGTTCGAATCTGTGGGGATTTTAAGGTGACAGTGAACTCAGTCCTTCACACTGTACAATATCCGCTTCCGCGGATTGAAGATATTTTCGCCTCGCTATCTGGAGGGAAACGCTTCACTAAGATTGATCTGGCCCAGGCGTACCTGCAACTGGAGGTAGAAGAAGCCTTTGATATACCTATCAATTCATCCAATGAAAAGCGACGAGTTAAGACAGTAACTATAGGTTTTTATTGGCTAAATAACAGAGCCCACCCTCGTGGGTGATCGGATCCAACAAGGAGGAATACCAGCCAGTCGACCACCTTTATACCTGGGCAAGTAGGTGGAGCCATGGGCGGAGTCAGCAGTGGTCAGCCCAGGTATAACAGCGTGACAAGAGGCGGCCTCGTGTAGCGATACAACAGTGTAAACAGTGATAACCATAGTGTAACGATATAACAGTGATAACCATAGTGTAACAATAGTGAACGATAAAAGTGGTTTACCACATTCACCCCTTGTTTAGATTTGAGTCCGGCGGGGTGAAGTGTACTACCAGTTCGGGTATGTCAGTCTGTCCGGAGGCCTCGTAAGCCTTTCCGATCGTCGCAGCAGCGGCGGCGGTGATGCAGTATCCGATGTTAATGCTGGTGTCTGCGTGGTCGGCGAAGGCTTGTGGGGTTCCGGCATGCCGTCTACCTGGGCTGGATTTGGGGGGGTGGTGGGGGGTAACGGTGGTGTCTCAGGGATGCCCGAGGGTGCGAGGTCTCGTAAGGAGACTGTGTCCTCCCGCCCGTCTGGGTATGCCACATAGGCGTACTGGGGGTTGGCGTGCAGGAGGTCCACCCTCTCGACCAGGGGGTCCATTTTATGGGCCCTCGCGTGCTTTCGCAGCAAGACGGGCCCCGGAGAGGTCAGCCAAGTTGGTAGCGTGATTCCCGTAGTCGACTTCCTGGGGAAAACAAACATTCGTTCATGGGGGGTGGCATTAATGGCAGTGCAAAGCAGTGACCGGATGGAATGCAGCGCTGCCGGGAGGACTTCCTGCCAGCGAGAGGTTGGGAGGCCCTTGGACTTTAAGGCTAAGAGAACGGCCTTCCAGACAGTCGCGTTCTCTCTTTCCACCTGGCCGTTCCCTCGGGGGTTGTAGCTGGTGGTCCTGCTTGCAGCAATACCTCTCGCTAGTAGGAACTGGCGAAGTTCCTCGCTCATGAAGGAGGAGCCCCGGTCGCTATGTATATAGTTCGGGAACCCGAACACGGCGAAGAGGTCGTTCAGGCATTTGATGACCGTGGTACTGGTCATGTCTGGGCAGGGGAAGGCAAAGGGGAAACGGGAGTACTCGTCAATGATGTTGAGGAAGTACACATTACGGTCAGTGGATGGGAGGGGCCCCTTAAAATCGATGCTCAAGCGCTCGAAGGGGCGGGTGGCCTTGATCAGGCTTGCTCTGTCCGGCCTAAAGAAATGCGGTTTGCATTCGGCACAGGTTTGGCAGTTCCTGGTCATGGTCCTGACCTCCTCGATGGAGTAGGGCAGGTTGCGGGCCTTAATGAAGTGGTAAAGTCTGGTGACTCCGGGGTGGCAGAGGTCGTTGTGGAGGGTCTGCAGTCTATCAATTTGCGCGTTGGCGCATGTACTTCGTGATAGAGCATCTGGGGGTTCGTTCAATTTACCAGGCTGGTACAAGACCTCATAATCATAGGTGGAGAGCTCGATTCTCCACCTCAAGATCTTGTCGTTCTTGATTTTGCCCCTCAGCTTGTTATTAAACATAAGAGCGACCGAACGCTGGTCGGTGAGGAGGGTAAATCGTTTGCCTGCCAGGTAATGCCTCCAGCGTCGTACAGCCTCCACGATCGCCTGGGCCTCCTTCTCGACCGAGGAGTGTCGGATCTCAGGGCCCTGGAGGGTCCTTGAGAAGAAGGCCACCGGTCTCCCTTCCTGGTTAAGGGTTGCGGCTAGGGCGAAGTCGGATGCATCGCTCTCCACTTGGAAAGGGATAGACTCATCCACCGCGTGCATTGTGGCCTTAGCAATGTCTCCCTTAATGAGGGAGAAGGCTGCGCACGCTTCTGCCGTCAGGGGGAAGGAGGCGGACTTCATGAGGGGTCTGGCTTTGTCCGCATAATTCGGCACCCATTGGGCATAGTAGGCGAAGAGCCCCAGGGTCCTCTTCAGCGCCTTTGGACAGTGGGGGAGGGGAAGCTCCATGAGGGGGCGCATTCTTTCGGGGTCGGGGCCGATGACTCCGTTCTCTACTACGCAGCCGAGGATGGCAAGGCGCGAGGTGTTAAACACACATTTCTCCTTATTGTAGGTGAGGTTCAGCCGTTGGGCCGTACGGAGGAATCTCTCCAGATTAACATCATGGTCCTGCCGGTCGCGGCCGCAGATGGTGACGTTATCTAGATAGGGGAACGTGGCTCGCAGCCCGTTCTGGTCAACCATCCGGTCCATCTCCCTTTGGAAGACCGAAACCCCGTTGGTGACGCCGAAGGGAACCCTAAGGAAGTGGTAGAGGCGGCCATTCGCCTCGAAGGCGGTATACTGGCGGTCCTCAGGGCGGATAGGGAGTTGGTGGTAGGCCGACTTAAGGTCGATGGTAGAGAATACTCGGTACTGTGCAATCTGATTGACCATATCAGATATGCGGGGAAGGGGGTATGCGTCCAGCTGGGTGTACCGGTTTATGGTTTGGCTGTAGTCGATGACTAGGCGGTTTTTATCGCCGGTCTTAACAACTACGGCCTGGGCACGCCAGGGGCTGTTGCTCCTCTCGATGATGCCCTCTTTCAGGAGACGCTGCACCTCAGAGCTAATAAAAGCTCTGTCCCCGGCGCTGTACCGCCTGCTCTTGGTAGCGACGGGTTTACAGTCGCGGGTGAGGTTGGCGAACAGGGAGGGGGGCGGAACCCTGAGGGTGGATAGGCCACAGGTGGTACGCGGTGGGCGGTTTATAGGCTGTTGGTTGTCGACTGTGAGTGGGGGGAGGGGTCCACCGTATGCCAAAGTGACACTTTGTAGGTGGGATTGGAAATCCAGCCCTAGTAGGACGGCAGCGCAGAGTTGGGGCAGGACGAGAAGTTTAAAATTTTTATACTCCGTGCCCCTAACCGACAGGGTCACAACACAGTATCCGCTGATGTCTGTTGAATGGGACCTCGACGCCATCGAGATCCGGTTGCGCGTTGGCTGGACAGTGAGGGAGTAGTGGCTCACCGTGTCTGGATGGATGAAACTCTCCGTGCTTCCGCTGTCGAACAGGCAGGTCGTGGCGTGGCCGTTTACTTTGATGTCCATCATGGACTTGGACAGGTGATGCAGGCGAGCTTGGTCCAGTGTGACGGAGGCTAGTGTATGGCTGAGCGAGCTGCTGTAGTCTGCGGGCGAGGCTGTGGTCGGGTCTGGAGACAAGGTGGCGGTCGAGTGTGGTGAACAAAATGGCGGTGCCCACGACGTTGCATAAAATGGCGGAGAAGATGGCCGCCCCCACAACTCACATGAGGCACTGCCGGTGTCGGTGGCCTTGATCAAAGATGGCCGCCCCCACGACTCACACGAGGGGATACTGGCATCTGTGGCCTTGATGAAAGATGGCCGCCCCCACAACTCGCATGAGGCACTGCTGGCGTCTGTGGCTTTCCCCCTGCAGGCCTTCGCGAAGTGGCCTTTCTTGTGGCAGTCGGAGCAGGTCGTGTTTCTTGCAGGGCAGCGCGCCCTCGGGTGTTTCGCCTGGCCACAGAAAAAGCAGCCGGCGGCCCGATCGCGTGGCTCCGATGTCGCAGCCGGTACCGGGGGTGGCGGTCCCGATCGGGTCCGGGACGCCGACGCTGAGGTTGGTCCCAGAGGCGGCGGTGCGAGGGGTATTGTGGCCGGGGTCGGGCCCGAGTCCCAGGGTCGCGCAGCACAGTACCTGGAATACGCCTCGAGGTCCCGATGGGCCACTTCCAGAGAGCGAGCGAGGGCTGTAGCTGTGTTCAGGTCGAGATCCTTTGATTCGAGCAGTCTTTGCCGTGAGTAGTCAGACCGAAGGCCTTTCACGAAGGCATCGCGGATATTCTCTTCAGTATTTTCTGCAGCCGTTACAGCTTTAAAGTCACAGTCCCTGCTGAGTGTTTGTAGCGCCCGTAAAAATTCATCTACAGACTCTCCTGGCTGTTGCGGGCGGGATCTTAGGAGATGTCTGGCATACATAGAATTTACCGGGCTCCGGTACTGCTCTTTCAGCAGGTTGAGGGCGGCCTTGTATGTAGTAATGTCCTGGATGAGTGCAAATACTTTAGGGCTCACTTGGGCGGTCAGAACTCTTAGTTTGGATCTCTGAGGCACGCCGGATTCTCCCAGGTAGGATTCGAAACAGCTCAGCCAGTGTTTGAAGTCGAGGGCTGAGTTTGCTGCCTGTGGGTTTAGATCCAGGTACGGCAGTCGGAGGGCTCGCAGCCAGGCCGGCTGCTGTGGCTGTTGTAGCTGGGCGTCTGACTGGTCGTTTGGCTGCTCCGTTAAAGACATTTCAAAATTTAGCCAATAAAATTGATATACCTATCAATTCATCCAATGAAAAGCGACGAGTTAAGACAGTAACTATAGGTTTCTTTTGGCTAAATAACAGAGCCCACCCTCGTGGGTGATCGGATCCAACAAGGAGGAATACCAGCCAGTCGACCACCTTTATACCTGGGCAAGTAGGTGGAGCCATGGGCGGAGTCAGCAGTGGTCAGCCCAGGTATAACAGCGTGACAAGAGGCGACCTCGTGTAGTGATACAACAGGGTAAACAGTGATAACCATAGTGTAACGATATAACAGTGATAACTGTAAAGTCTGTAAGTTGTGCAGTAAATAACTTCAGAGACTTTAGAAGTACAAACAAAACAGGTCTTTACTATTCAGAGGTCTGGGCGATTTCTGCCCTAGTTAACGTATCACAACCCTTATATACTGGTGTGGTCACTATCGGTATTACAGTATACATGAGCCAATAAATAGTGCCACCCTGAAGTAGTGCTCTTAAAGGCGAACGGTCACATTCTATAGTTCCCTTAAAGGTAAACGGTTACATACACAACACTCCTCCCTTCCTAGCTTATTACTTACAGAATCCCGTTAAACATACAATCTTCAATTTTATATAAACAGGTTGCAGATATACTCTCGATGGAGTCAACGTCATATAACAATTTACAGATATACTCTCGATGGAGTCAACGTCATATAACTTCATGTTTAACATAACATAATAACATATATATCTTCATGTCAAAACAGATCACAGATTCAGTCTCTGTGGAAAACAGTTCATAGATTCAGTCTCTGTGGTGTAGTCGGTTCACATTGCTGGAGTGACTCATTCAATAGTCCTTCCATGGGTTTAACAGTTTGAACTTCCGAACTGAATTGGCTCCGTTCGGAGGGACCACGTGTGTGTGATCTGGTAGAGGTAATCATGGTTCAGATGGGTCATCTTCTGTTTTGACTTTTCCTTTTCTGCTTCTTGGAGACTCTCTGGGCTCCACTGTCAGCTGCCAGCTGTATGCGCAGTTCCTCCTTCTCTTCCTCCTTTTTCCGTAGTAGAGCCACCTTCTCCCGATGTTCCGTAGACTTTCGGTGCTCCTCCATGATTTCTGTATGGTGGGAGTCGAAGTTACAAGTTGGGCAGGACAGGACATAGTAATATTCGGAGTCGTCCTGAGCTAGGCCAGCGAGAGGGTCTTCTATATCCTCCCTACCCAGCTGGACGTCAGCCAATTTTTGTTCCAAATCCAGACATCTTTCCTGAAGAGACTTCTTCACGTGTTCCGCTTCCTCTAACTTTTTCTGGGCTTTCAGCAAGTTGTTTACTAATGACCTCATTTGTGATTTTAATACTTCAACTTCCTTTGGAGATTGATTGATCGGACTATTCAATCCCTCTACCGGAGCAGTTGTTTCAGCGTTCTGTTGTTCAACCTTGACATGAGTCAGCGTACTTTTGGTATCTAAGGGTTGCTCTGCTGCCATCTTCTCCGTCTGTGTTGCAACCTCGGCTATTTCAATAACTTTTGAGAGCTCCAAACCCTTCTCCTCTGACGATTTAAGCTCATGTTCATGGCCCATTCTTACGGTCTCTGTGTTTCTTACAGTTCCCTTTTCTTCCACTGAAAAGATTTCCAGTTGCATCTGTTCTTCAAGTCATTGGACCTCGGCCATTGCCGCTTCATATTTATTTTGTGTTTCCTTTAATAATTTAACGAGTTCTTGGACATCCTGAATTCCCTGTTCTGGTATGTCTTCCACCACTAATTTTTTTCCTATGGATTGAATCCCTAACGATGAGTCAGCCTTGGCCTGAAGCTCATCAAACATTTCCTGCAGACTTTGTAATTCTTGCTTATGGTCAACCTTTAGTCGTTCATGTTCTTTCACTAACACGAGCTTTTCGGAAGTTGCCAAGTTAACCCCTTCCAGGATTGTAGTCCGAGCCTGTTCATACTGTTCTTTCAACTCGTTACACTCTGCTTGCAACAAGTCGTAGAGGTGAACTGGAATACCATCCTGACTTCCTGAAGATTCCTCTTCCTTTGGATCGTTCTGTGTATATTCTAGTTCCTGAACAGCCTCAGGGAGATGTGATTGGTACTTGACCACGATGGCTCTATGGTCGCTCTCTGCTTGAGCGGGCTGTCTCTGTTGTCTTTCCAGGGACTCCCATTCGGTGTCCCAGAACTTTTTCACCTTTTCCATCTCTTGTAGGAGACGGGCACTCAACTGTTCTAATTGTCGTTGTACTTTGACATAACGTTGAGTTCTAGCCCGGTGTTCCTCCGTAATGCATCTGTCTGTAGCTTGAACAGACTCAGAATTCTCTGTCTTTATGCACGCCATCGATTTCCCAACCTTAGTCCGTGAGTTCATGTTAATCTTGTTTTTCATACATAAGCTGGACTTATCGTCTTCCGGCTCGGAGTCTGAGCTGCTTGTCTGCACCGAGTCCTCACTCGTCATTGCTTGTTGGTAGTGCCATTCCATGTCTATTTTCTTGATCCACTCCCGTCCCAGAAGTGGTGGTCCTCCCTCAGGTAGTACGTACAGATACATTCGTGGGTGTTCTTTACCCCTATCTCTCACCTTGACTCGTATTTTTCCCAGGGGGTATACATGATGCCCCGTGTATGTCTGTAATACGAATTTTGTATTTCTTAAGGGTATGTGAGAGAATAGCCGGTGATAGTCCTTTTGGTTGATGACGGATACAGCTGATCCCGTGTCCAGCTCCATTCGTACTTGGACTCCCGCTATTTTTAGTGTGACCCAGATCAACTGTAGATCAGTTACTTTACCCACATGGTGGATTCTCAGACTATCCAGCTCCTGGCTGTTTGGGTCTGAGTCTGAATTTTGTTCGTCTGAACTCTTTTCAGCCACCTGATGCACCTTGTTGTACTTTCCTTGTGGTGGTGGCTTCCTTTGCTTGTTGGTCTTCTTTCCGGACCTGCATACCTTCGCGATGTGACCCAGTTTGCCACATTTCCTGCACTCTTGGTTCTTAAACCAGCACTGATTCTGGTCGTGCGTTGTCTTTCCACAACGGTAGCATTTGGGAGTGCTTGTTGTAATTTGGTCCACCCCGAGTGCCGCCGCCTTTAGCTGCATTTCCGCCGTCCCTTTCGCTGCGGCTTCGTGCGATGAAGCTATGAGGACAGCCCTGTCCAGTGTGAGGTCGTTTTCTTCCAGAAGTCGCTTCTGCGTTCCTTCTTTGGCCAAGCCGCATACGAACTTGTCCCGCAGCGCCTCTGTCAAATTCCCTCCAAACTGGCAGTATTTCGCTAGCTTACGCAGTTCGACTAAGTATTCCGCATTGCTTTCATCTTGCCTCTGGGTTCTGGCGTAAAATTTAAATCGTTCAGCCAGCATCAACGGTGTGGGGTTCAAGTGATCCTTCAACACTGTTACGATCTCTTCGAAGGTCTGGTCCACTGGTTTAACTGGTGCTATTAGATGTTTCAAAAGCCCGTATGTTTTTGCTCCCATCGAATTTAACAAAGTTATTGCCTTGTTGTCATCCTCAATTTCGTTGGCTACGCAATATATTTCTATGCGTTCCACATACGTGGCCCAGTCTTCTATTTCTGCATTAAAGTCATTAATATTTCCTCGCTTAGGCATCTTCTTCTCTTTTTGAGAACAGTACAAGTATTACTTTACTTATTATTAATTTTCTTCTCTCTTCTTGAGAACACACCAGCCTTTCTGAAAAATCTTATTACTTTTCTGAAATTCTTAATAATTTCCAAGATGGCGGTTTCCCGCTTCTTCCTTCTTCTTCGGCGGTTTTCCCGCGAAAAATGGCGGCTTTCCCGCGCTTCTCGGCTCTCCCCGCCCACTTTAATGGCGGTTTTCCCCGCGCTTTTCTGTTCTCCCCGCCCACGGCAATGGCGGTTTCCCGCTTCTTCCCCTGGCGGGAGGGGTACACTTTCCCCCGCGGGCGACGGCCGCTGGCTACCGGTCCCCAGCCTGTGCGTCGGCTTCAGCGCTCTCCGCTGGCTTTCAGACCCCCAGCCCGCGCGTCGGCTTCAGCGCTCTCCGCTGGTTTTCAGATCCCCAGCCCGCGCGTCGGCTTCAGCGCTCTCCGCTGGCTTTCAGATCCCCAGCCCGCGCGTCGGCTTCAGCGCTCTCCTTCCCGCGGCAGGCAACCGGCTCCGGGTACCCCCGATGACGGCGGACAGTTACAGCCTCTGAACTGGCTCTCGGCCAATTCCCGATTTCTCGGCTCTGTCTCACCCGGCCTGCTCCCGGTCTCAGCGCCTCTGGACCCGACTTTGTCTGGCTCCTTTCCCCCTCGACCGTGGTCGAGTGTACCGCCCTTATCCTCTGGTTTTACTCCTTCCTTATTTTCTTTTACTGTTCCCTTACTCACAGTCCGTGGCAGCCTTGCCTCTCTTGTCGATCGGCTCGCTCCTCACTGTGGCAGAAGGGACCGTCAGTGCCTGTTGCAGATGGAAGTTTTCAATGCCAAAATCTTCCTCTTTGCTATCGCTGCAGCCTCGAGTTTTCACCCAGCAGAACGACGAGGGCGGGTGCCTCACTTCGACGCTCCTTAGTTGCTTAGGAACTACTGTTGCCGCAGGGTACGATCGGCCTCGTCGCCATTGTAAAGTCTGTAAGTTGTGCAGTAAATAACTTCAGAGACTTTAGAAGTACAAACAAAACAGGTCTTTACTATTCAGAGGTCTGGGCGATTTCTGCCCTAGTTAACGTATCACAACCCTTATATACTGGTGTGGTCACTATCGGTATTACAGTATACATGAGCCAATAAATAGTGCCACCCTGAAGTAGTGCTCTTAAAGGCGAACGGTCACATTCTATAGTTCCCTTAAAGGTAAACGGTTACATACACAACAATAACCATAGTGTAACGATAGTGAACGATAAAAGTGGTTTACCACAGCCTTGAAACAGTACCTCACGATCAACACTCATAAAGGTTTCTACCAATACAACCGGCTGGCGTTCGGGATAGCATCAGCTCCAGCTATTTGGCAAAGGGCAATGGATCAAGCCCTGCAAGGGATTCCAGGGACCCAGTGTTATTTGGACGACATCCTGGTCATGGGCGAAAATGACAGTGATTACCTTGCCAACCTGGAGCAGGTGCTCACTAGATTGAAGGAATATGGGCTCCGAGCGAATCGCCACAAATGCGAGTTTTTCCAGAAGCAGATCTCGTATTGTGGCCATGTTATTGATGAAGAGGGGTTACATAAGTCCCCTGAAAAGATTGGGCAGTAGTCAAGGCTCCGCACCGGAAAATGTGTCACAACTGAGGTCATTACTCGGGCTGGTGAACTACTACCATAAGTTCTTGCCGAATTTGTCTACAGTACTACACACACTGAACACCCTACTGCAAACGGGGGTACCATGGAAGTGGAATGACGAATGTAAACGAGCTTTCCAGAAGTGCAAAGAATTGATCACATCAAAAGAGGTGTTGGCTCATTTCAACCCAGCACTACCAATTCGGTTGGCGTGTGATGCATCACCCTATGGCATTGGAGCGGTGCTGTCGCACAACTTCCCGGATGGCTCGGAGAGGCCGGTAGCTTTTGCGTCTCGGTCACGGACCTCAGCCGAGCGTAACTACGCCCAGATTGACAGGGAGGCCCTCAGCCTAGTGTGGGGAGTGAAAAAGTTCAACCACTATCTGCACGGGCAGAAGTTCGCCTTGCTGACTGACCACCAATCACTTGTCTCCATCTTTAATCCAAAGAAGGGCGTTCCGGTGATGGCTGCGCAACGGCTACAAAGATGGTCCCTTTTTCTAAGGGCGAACCAATATGAAATCGAGTATAAGGGCACGAAACAGCATGGAAACGCTGATGGGCTATCACGCCTGCCACAGCCTACTGCGGATGAAGCACCAGCAGTGGATCCTGTCGAAATATTTTATTCGACTATAGTTGAACGCTTGCCAGTAACTAACGCGGATATAGAGAAGGAGACCCGAAATGACCTGACACTGTCTCGGGTATATGACTTGACTGTGAAGGGATGGCCAACACATGGCGACTCACTGTTGCCAGCATTCTCATCCAGAAGAGAACAGCTGTCAGTATGCCAGGGGACCTTGATGTGTGGATCCCGAGTAGTAATTCCACCCAAGTTAAGGGAGCGAGTGCTAAATGAGCTTCACGAAGGCCATCTGGGAGGGGTGAAAATGAAAATCCTTGCCAGGGCTTATGTGTGGTGGCCGGGGATCAATCAGCAAATTGAGGACCTGACAAAGAGCTGCTCAGGATGCCAGAAGGTCCAAAATGCACCACCACATGCCCCTCTACACCCATGGGAGTGGCCCTCATCTCCATGGCAATGGGTGCATATTGATTTTGCTGGTCCATTCATGGACTCAACGTTTTTAATAGCCGTGGATGCACACTCGAAATGGCCTGAGGTCATCAAAATGTCGTCCACCACCACAGAGAAAACTATTGCAGTCCTACGGAACATATTTGCCAGGAACGGCTTACCAGAGCAGATTTGCTCTGATAACGGACCACAGGTTGTGTCCGAAGAGTTTCGAAGATTCATGAAAAGGAATGGGGTAAGGCATTACACATCCGTCCCGTATCATCCAGCCACAAATGGATTGGCTGAGAGGTTTGTACAAACCTTTAAGAAAGCAGTAAGGGCCATGTGCGATGACGACATTCCACTGCAGCATAAGGTGGACAATTTCCTGTTAGCCTACAGAAATGCGACACATGCAGTCACCAACCAGACCCCGGCCATGATGTTCTTTAACCGAAGGTTGAGATCTTGTCTGGATTTGCTCAGACCAAATGTACGAAGAGATGTTGAGAATAAGCAATTCCAGCACATCAATGAGAAGCCGACAAGGAGCTTCAATGTAGGGCAACCAGTCTTGGCCCATGACTACCGAACAGAGAAATGGCAACCAAGAACGATATGCACACGGCAGGGGCCACTAATGTACACAGTGGATGTTGGGGAGAACATTGTGAGATGCCATGTCGACCAGATCCTAGAGTCACAGGAACGAGTCAACCCCATGACTCGCGCACCTGGTGATGCACCCGACATACAGGTAGCATCTACCCCAGAAACAGTAGCATCGGAAGCTGATGAAGCAACTGACGACAGGGGGCCTCCGCACGAAGAGCAAGACACTCAGGAAAGGCGCTATCCAGAAAGGATCAGGAAGCCGCCCCAAAGACTGAATTTATAAATGGTCTATTTTCAGTTAATGTGCATGTTAAAAGTGTTAATTGTTAAATGAATGTCATGGTACTGTTAAATCTAAAAGGGGAGGAATTGTAGTGTATGTATCTTTAAGGGGAGAACTACTTTTTACAGCTCCTGTATACTGTAGTACCGGCAGTGCCCACACCTGTATATAAACACTGAGTAGGGATCTGTAGGTTTAGTTTTAGAGTAACCCTCATCTAGTAATCACCTGCTGATTGTACCCTGCAGTCTCGTGTATAGTTATTGAAGGACACACAACATCAAAATACACGGATCTAACAGTTAATGCAGAGCTCACTCAGGGTAAAATAACTTGGTTAATGCAGAGCCCACTCACAGGGTAAAGGAACCTGGTTAATGCAGAGCTCACTCAGGGTAAAGGAACCTGGTTAATGCAGAGCTCACTCACAGGGTAAAGGAACCTGGTTAATGCAGAGCTCACTCAGGGTAAAGGAACCTGGTTAATGCAGAGCTCACTCACAGGGTAAAGGAACCTGGTTAATGCAGAGCTCACTCAGGGTAAAGGAACCTGGTTAATGCAGAGCTCACTCAGGGTAAAGGAACCTGGTTAATGCAGAGCTCACTCAGGGTAAAGGAACCTGGTTAATGCAGAGCTCACTCAGGGTAAAGGAACCTGGTTAATGCAGAGCTCACTCACAGGGTAAAGGAACCTGGTTAATGCAGAGCTCACTCACAGGGTAAAGGAACCTGGTTAATGCAGAGCTCACTCACAGGGTAAAGGAACCTGGTTAATGCAGAGCTCACTCACAGGGTAAAGGAACCTGGTTAATGCAGAGCTCACTCACAGGGTAAAGGAACCTGGTTAATGCAGAGCTCACTCACAGGGTAAAGGAACCTGGTTAATGCAGAGCTCACTCACAGGGTTAAGGAAGCTGGTTAATGCAGAGCTCACTCACACGGTAAAGTCATAGAGTCATAGAGTCATAGGCCTAGAAATTGAGTTTTGGCGCAGCCAGGGCTTTAGCGCCGGAAGTTAGTGCCGGAGCTAAGTCTCGCTGGTCGGGCCCAAAATTCACCAATTCTGCGCCCAAACGGCTGCCGGCGCTGCTGAGAGCTGTTTGCGCCTGAAAACTGGCGCTACGTGCTGAATATCGGCGCTATTCCGGCGCTGCGGCGCCCGCTGCGGTGCGGCAGGTTCGGGAAGTGCAGGCCTCCTCCTTCCCTTAAGGAGGAGCTGCCTGCACCCGGCCGCGGCCCGCGAAAATCTTTTTAAAAATGAGCCCGGCACCTCGGACAAGTGCCGGGCTTGCTTCTGTTCCGGGGGGGGGCGGGGGAAGTCCGGGGAGGGAGCTGCGGCCAGGCGGCCGGCGGGAAAGCGGCCGGCCGCCGCGGTGCCTTTAATGCGCCGGCGCAAAGTGATGTAAGACTCTGTTGCCAGAGTCTTAGTTGCGGCTGCCACGGGCGAGGCGGCCGCAACTGAATTTCGGCGCTGGGGCCCGTCGGCATGGCAACCGGGACGCTGCGCACACCGATGACGTCATCGGTGCCGGCGCAGCGCTACCGGTCTACCGCGGCGGAAGGGCCCCAGGCAATTTCGCCGCCGGCGCCAATTGCAGCGCTAGGCCCTCTAGCGCCGCAAAATCGGCACTAAGGGCACTGAATTTCTAGCCCACAGAGTTTTACAGCACAGAATGAGGCCCTTCGGCCCATCGTGTCTGCGCCGCCCATCCATCCCTGTCCAGTCTAATCCCATTTTCCAGCATTTGGTCCATAGCCTTGTATGCAATGGCATTTCAAGTGCTCATCCAAATGCTTCTTGAATGTTGTGAGGGTTCCTGCCTCCACCACCCTTTCAGGCATTGAGTTCCACATTCCAACCACCCTCTGGGTGAAAAAGTTCCTCCTCAAATCCCCTCTAAATCTCCTGCCCCTTACCCTGAATCTATGCCCCCTTGTTATTGACCCCCCCACTAAGGGGAAAAGTTCCTCTTTATCTACCCTATCTATGCCCCTCATTATTTTGTACACCTCAATCAGGTCCCCCCTCAGCCTTCTCTGCTCCAAGGAAAACAACTCCAGCCTGTCCAGCCTCTCTTCATAGCTGAGGCGCTCCATCCCAGGTAACATCCTGGTGAATCTTCTCTGCACCCTCTCCAAAGCAATCACATCCTTCCTATAGTGAGGCGACCAGAACTGCACACAGTACTCCAGCTGTGGCCTCACCAGCGTTTTGTACAGCTCCATCATAACCTCCCTGCTCTTATATTCTATGCCTCGGCTAATGAAGGCAAGTATCCCATATGCCTTTTTAACCACCTTATCTACCTGCTCCGCTGCCTTCAGGGATCTATGTACATGTACACCAAGGTCCCTCTGACCCTCTGTACTTCCTAGGGTCCTACCACTCATTGTGTATTCCCTTGCCTTATTTGTCCGTCCAAAATGCATCACCTCGCACTTTTCAGGGTTAAATTCCATTTGCCACTTTTCCGCCCATCTGACCAACCCGTTTATATCGTCCTGTAGCCGGAGGCTTTCCTCCTCGCAATTTACCACCCCACCAATTTTCGTGTCATCTGCGAACTTACTGATCATACCTTTTACATTTTCATCCAAATCATTTATGTAGATCACAAACAATAAGGGACCCAGCACCGATCCCTGAGGTACCCCACTGGACACAGGCTTCCAGTCACAAAAGCAACCTTCGACCATCACCCTCTGCCTCCTGCCACTCAGCCAGTTTAGGATCCAACGCGCCAAGGCACCCTGGATCCCATGGGCTCTTACCTTCTTAAGGTAAGAACCTGGTTAATGCAGAGCTCACTCACAAGGTAAAGGAACCTGGTTAATGCAGAGCTCACTCACAGGGTAAAGGAACCTGGTTAATGCAGAGCTCACTCACAGGGTTAAGGAAGCTGGTTAATGTAGAGCTCACTCAGGGTAAAGGAATCTGGTTAATGCAGAGCTCACTCACAGGGTAAAGGAACCTGGTTAATGCAGAGCTCACTCACAGGGTAAACGAACCTGGTTAATGCAGAGCTCACTCAGGGTAAAGGAACCTGGTTAATGCAGAGCTCTCTCAGGGTAAAGGAACCTGGTTAATGCAGAGCTCACTCAGGGTAAAGGAACGTGGTTAATGCAGAGCTCTCTCAGGGTAAAGGAACCTGGATAATGCAGAGCTCACTCAGGGTAAAGGAACCTGGTTAATGCAGAGCTCACTCACAGGGTAAAGGAACCTGGTTAATGCAGAGCTCACTGAGGGTAAAGGAACCTGGTTAATGCAGAGCTCACTCAGGGTAAAGGAACCTGGTTAATGCAGAGCTCACTCAGGGTAAAGGAACCTGGTTAGTGCAGAGCTCACTCAGGGTAAAGGAAGCTGGTTAATGCAGAGCTCACTCACAGGGTAAAGGAACCTGGTTTATGCAGAGCTCACTGAGGGTAAAGGAACCTGGTTAATGCAGAGCTCACTCAGGGTAAAGGAACCTGGTTAATGCAGAGCTCACTCAGGGTAAAGGAACCTGGTTAGTGCAGAGCTCACTCAGGGTAAAGGAACCTGGTTAATGCAGAGCTCACTCACAGGGTAAAGGAACCTGGTTTATGCAGAGCCCACTGAGGGTATAGGAACCTGGATAATGCAGAGCTCACTCAGGTTAAAGGAACCTGGTTAATGCAGAGATCACTCAGGGTAAAGGAACCTGGTTAATGCAGAGGTCACTCACAGGGTAAATGTGGTGTATGTAACCTGTTCCACCTTATTGAGAACTACCTTAAGTGATGCGCTACTTTCTCTTGGCTGCTGTATACTGTAATACCGGTGGTGACCACCCCGGTATATAAGTGTTGTGTAGGGATTTGCTGGGCAGTTCAGCCCTGACCTCCGAATAGTAAAGACCTGTTAAAAGTTATTCTTGTTGTCTGTGTCCAGTGATTGATCCTAAGCATAACTGGGACACACAGACTCAACAGTGGCGACGAGTCCGATCTTACCCTGCGGCAGTTTTACATCCAAGGCAGCTTCGTCCTCAGAACGGGCGTCGAGAAGAGGCATCCGCCCTCATCATCCTGCTGAGCACCATCGCACAGGAGGCATCGAGATCCCGGGTTAAAAAGAAAAATTCTGACCACGAAGCCCTCCATCAGCGACAGGCAGTGATCATCCCTTCTACCACGGTGGTGGGTAAGCCGATCAGCGACACGAGCAGAAAGTCGGCCGCGTTGGCTGTGGAGTAGGGGAGGGAAAACGGAGGAATAAGGGCGGAGAACTCGACCACGGCCGGTAAAAACGGCCGGGCTGCAATCGAGGCTGAGAGGCGCAGCGACTGGGGCAGCTTAAGGCACGAGAGCCGCGGAGAACTGAAATGCAGCCGGTGTAAAGGACCGGGCTGCAAGCGGGGCTGCGAGGCAAAGCAGCGTCGGGGAATAGAGAACTGCTGGGGAGGCGAGAACGGCAGCAGCACGGCAATCGCCATTGCAGCCAGCGGGGGAAGAAGGCAAATGCGGGAATCCGCCATTGTAGTCGGTGGGGGAAGAAGACGAGCACGGGAAAGACCGCCAAGCGCGGGAAGCCGCCATTTTAGTAGGCGGGGGAAGAAGACAAGCGCGGGAAGCCGCCATTTTGAGAAAAAGAAAAATTAAAAAACTTGCAAGGATGCCTAAACATGGCAACATTAATACCTTTGATAGCGATATCGAAGATTGGACCACGTATGTAGAACGCATGGAAGTTTATTGTAAAGCAAATAAGGTACCAGATGATGAGAAAGCACTAACCTTATTAAGCTCAATGGGTGCGAAGACATACGGGCTATTGAAGCACCTTCTATCACCAAATAAACCGGCGGATCAGACTTTCGCGAATATTGTTACTGTCCTAAAAAATCATTTAAACCCCACGCCGCTGATGATAGTGGAGCGATTTAAATTTTACAGAAGAACGCAGCTGAAAAACGAAAGCAACGCTGAATTTTTAATTGAACTGCGTAAGCTATCGAAGTACTGTCAGTTTGGAACAGGACTAGCAGATGCACTGAGAGATAAATTTGTGTGTGGATTGTTAAAAGAAGGAACACAAAAGCGACTGCTTGAAGAGAATGATCTTACGCTTGATAAAGCTGTCACTATTGCAGCATCGCAAGAAGCCGCAGCGAGAGGCACGGCGGAAATGCAGCTACGGTCACCGGAACTCAGCACCAATCAAATGGTCTTGGGTACAGTAAAATGTTATCATTGTGGAAAGACAACGCACGATCAGAACCAGTGCTGGTTCAAAAATCAGGAATGCAGAAAATGTGGCAGGCTTGGTCACATAGCTAAAGTATGCCGGTCAGGAAAGAAGACCAGCAACAAAAAGTCACCGCAGGAAAAGTACAGAAAGATACACAAGGTGACAGAGAACAGTTCGAATGAACAGAAGTCAGATTCAGACTCCAGCAGGAATGAACTGGGTAGTGTAAGAGTACACAATGTTGGTAAGGAAGCAGACCTCCAAACAATTTGGGTCACACTTCAGATAGCAGGAGTCCAAGTGAAGATGGAATTGGACACTGGATCGGCATTGACGGTCATGAATAAGCAAGATTACAAAAGGTTATTCCCACATATTCCCCTACAGGATACGGAGATTGTATTGAAAACATACACGGGGCAAAGAGTATACCCCATCGGGAAGATAGAGGTAAAGGTGGTCCACAAGGGCAAAGAAAGCCGAGGAATGGACTTATATGTGCTACCTGAGGGAGGTCCACCACTACTGGGACGGGAGTGGATTAGGAAAATAAATATGGACTGGCATTCCTTAAAAGCACTAACGGTAGATTCCGGTAAAAAAGATGTCAAACCTAAACGATTGTCCAGAATATTGGACGATGCTAAAGAAGTGTTCCAACAGGGACTGGGAACACTGAGAGGAATTACGGCAAACATCAAGGTTGAAGAACATGCAAACCCGAAATTTTTCAAAGCCAGACCGGTACCTTATGCGATACGACCTGCTGTGGAAGCTGAGCTGGAAGGGCTAGAATGTTCAGGAGTACTGTCTAAGGTAGACTGGAGTGAGTGGGCTACGCCCACTGTTCCCGTCATGAAGCATTCATCGAGCAACAAGCCGGGGGAACCGGGGAAGGTTTGCATCTGTGGAGATTTCAAGATCACTGTTAATCCAGTGCTTCACACGGTGCAGTATCCGCTTCCGCGGATTGAGGATATCTTCGCTTCGTTGTCTGGCGGGAAACACTTCACCAAGATAGACCTGGCGCAGGCGTACTTACAGATGGAAGTTGAGGAAGAGTCACGCCAGTATCTCACGATCAACACGCATAGAGGCTTGTACCGGTATAATAGACTGGTTTTTGGAGTGGCATCGGCTCCAGCAATTTGGCAGAGGGCCATGGAGCAGGTATTACAGGGAATTCCAGGCACACAATGTTACCTGGACGATATTCTGATTACAGGAGATGATGACGAGGAACACCTTGCAAATTTGGAACTGGTGCTCACCAGATTGAAAGAATATGGACTTCGAGTTAATCGCCAGAAATGTGAGTTCTTTCAGAAGCGGATCTCGTACTGTGGTCATGTCATTGACCAGGAGGGGCTTCATAAGTCTCCTGACAAGATCGAAGCTGTTGTGAAGGCTCCCGCTCCGGATAATGTATCCCAGTTGAGGTCGTTCCTAGGGTTGATTAACTATTACCATAAGTTTCTGCCAAATTTATCCACGGTGCTGCACCTGCTGAACGCTCTTTTGCAGAAGGGTGTACCATGGAAGTGGAGCGAGGACTGAAAGAGGGCCTTTCGCAAAAGCAAGGCATTGATCACCTCAGAGGAAGTGTTGGCTCACTTCAACCCAACGCTGCCTATTCGTTTAGCTTGTGATGCTTCTCCACATGGTATTGGGGCAGCACTCTCACACAAGTTGCCAAATGGCCTGGAGAGGCCAGTCGCGTTCTCATCCAGATCATTGACCTCCGCAGAGCGCAACTATGCTCAGATAGATAGGGAGGCTCTCAGCCTTGTGTGGGGAGTAAAGAAGTTTAATCATTACCTGCAGGGCCAAAAGTTTACGCTTCTGACAGACCACCAGCTGTTGGTATCCATTTTTAACCCTAAGAAGGGTGTTTCGGTGATGACAGCACAGAGGCTCCAGAGATGGTCCCTTTTCCTAGGGGCACATCAATATCAGATTGAATTCAAAGGTACAAAGCAGCATGGTAATGCTGATGGGCTGTCGCGCCTGCCAGTACCTACAGAGGAGGAGGCACCGACGGTTGACCCTGTTGAGTTATTTCACTCGACCATCATCGAATGTTTACCAGTCACCAATGCAAGTATTGAAAGAGAAACCAGGAACGACCCGACACTGTCCCGGGTCTACGAAGTGACAGTGAAGGGATGGCCAGCACATGGTGATCCACTGTTACCGGCATTCTCAGCAAGACGAGAACAACTGTCCGTCTGTCAAGGAACATTGATGTATGGAACAAGGGTGATTATTCCTCCTAAGTTAAGAGAGAGAGTTCTAAAGGAACTGCATGAAGGTCATCTGGGGGGAGTCAAGATGAAAAGCCTTGCTAGGGCTTATGTGTGGTGGCTGGGTATCGACCAACAGATAGACGAAAAGCTGCTCAGGGTGCCAAAAAGTGCAAAATGCACCTCCGATTGCACCGCTGCATCCATGGGAATGGCCTTCAACACCATGGCAACGTGTACATATTGACTTTGCTGGCCCATTCATGGACTCCATGTTTTTAATTGCGGTGGACGCACATTCTAAATGGCCAGAAGTGATTAAGATGACTACCACTACCTCGGAAAAGACGATCGCGGTGCTAAGAACGATATTTGCAAGAAATGGATTGCCAGAACAAATATGTTCAGACAACGGACCGCAGTTCGTGTCAGAAGAATTCCAGAAATTCATGAAGAAGAATGGGGTGAAACATTATACCTCTGCCCCATATCATCCGGCTATAAACGGGTTGGCCGAGAGATTTGTACAAACGTTCAAAAAAGCAATAAAGGCCATGAGCGAAGATCAGATTCCACTACAACACAAGGTGGACAAATTCCTACTGGCATATCGAAACGCCACTCATGCAGTGACAAACCAAAGTCCTGCCATGATGTTCTATAACAGGAGGTTGCGGTCCAGGTTGGACTTGTTAAAGCCAAATGTGCGGAGGGAAGTTGAAAACAAACAGTTCCAGCACATAAATAACAAGACCACTCGGAGTTTCGAAATAGGACAACCAGTGTTAGCCCGGGACTATAAAAACGAGAAATGGCAATCTGGAACAATTCGGGCCAGACAAGGACCCCTGATGTACACGGTAGATATTGGTGAAAATGTAATACGGCGTCATGCAGACCAACTGGTAGAATCGAGAACAAGGGTCGAACCCATGGTTACGGCAGAGACAACCGTGGAAGAAGTTAGTGAACCTGAAGCATCTACCTCAGAAGTGAATGTACCTGATGATGATGTCCAATCCATAAGAGACCAACTAGATGAGTCACCCCAGCAACGAGAATCAGAGACCCCTGAAAGGCGTTATCCAACTCGAATCAGGAGGCCTCCTCAGAGACTGAATCTTTGAACTGTTTTGCATGAAGTTGTATATATATATATATGTTATTATGTTATGTTAAATGGGGGTATAACTGTTAAGCTAAAAAGGGAGGATTGTGGTGTATGTAACCTGTTCCACCTTAAGAGAACTACCTTAAGAGATGTACTACTTTCACTTGGCTGCTGTATACTGCAATACCGGTGGTGACCACCCCGGTATATAAGTGTTGTGTAGGGATTTGCTGGGCAGTTCAGCCCTGACCTCCGAATAGTAAAGACCTGTTAAAAGTTATTCTTGTTGTCTGTGTCCAGTGATTGATCCTAAGCATAACTGGGACACACAGACTCAACAGTAAAGGCACCTGGTTAATGCAGAGCTCACTCAGGGGAAAGGAACCTGGTTAATGTAGAGCTCACTCACAGGGTAAAGGCACCTGGTTAATGCAGAGCTCACTCACAGGGTAAAGGAACCTGGTTGATGCAGAGCTCACTCAGGGTAAAGTAACCTGGTTAATGCAGAGCTCACTCAGGGTAAAGGAACCTGGTTAATGCAGAGCTCACTCACAGGGTAAAGGAACCTAGTTAATGCAGAGCTCACTCAGGGTAAAGGAACCTGGTTAATGCAGAGCTCACTCAGGGTAAAGGAACCTGGTTAATGCAGAGCTCACACATGGTAAAGGAACCTGGTTAATGCAGAGATCACTCACAGGATAAAGGAACCTTGTTAATGCAGAGCTCACTCAGGATAAAGGAACCTGGTTAATGCAGAGCTCACTCACAGGGTAAAGGAACCTGGTTAATGCAGAGCTCACTGAGGGTACAGGAACCTGGTTAATGCAGAGATCACTCAGGGTAAAGGAACCTGGTTAATGCAGAGCTCACTCACAGGGTAAAGGAACCTGGTTAATGCAGAGCTCACTCACAAGGTAAAGGAACCTGGTTAATGCACAGCTCACGCACAGGGTAAAGGAACCTGGTTAATGCAGAGCTCATTCAGGGTAAAGGAACCTGGTTAATGCAGAGCTCACTCAGGGTAAAGGACCCTGGTTAATGCAGAGCTCACTCAGGGTAAAGGAACCTGGTTAATGCAGAGCTCACTCACTGGGTAAAGGAACCTGGTTAATGCAGAGCTCACTCAGGGTAAAGGAACCTGGTTAAAGCAGAGCTCACTCACAGGGTAAAGGAACCTGGTTAATGCAGAGCTCACTCAGGGTAAAGGAACCTGGTTAATGCAGAGCTCACTCACAGGGTAAAGGAACCTGGTTAATGCAGAGCTCACTCACAGGGTAAAGGAACCTGGTTAATGCAGAGCTCACTCACAGGGAAAGGAACCTGGTTAATGCAGAGCTCACTCAGGGTAAAGGAACCTGGTTAATGCAGAGCTCACTCACTGGGTAAAGGAACCTGGTTAATGCAGAGCTCACTCAGGGTAAAGTAACCTGGTTAATGCAGAGCTCACTCACAGGGTAAAGGAACCTGGTTAATGCAGAGCTCACTCAGGGTAAAGGAAGCTGGTTAATGCAGAGCTCACTCACAGGGTAAAGGAATATGGTTAATGCAGAGCTCACTCAGGGTAAAGGAACCTGGTTAATGCAGAGCTCACTCACAGGGTAAAGGAACACAGTTAATGCGGAGCTCACTCAGGGTAAAGGAACCGGGTTAATGCGGAGCTCAGTCACAGGGTAAAGGAACCTGGTTAATGCAGAGCTCACTCACAGGGTAAAGGAACCTGGTTAATGCAGAGCTCACTCAGGGTAGAGGACCCTGGTTAATGCAGAGCTCACTCACACGGTAAAGGAACCTGGTTAATGCAGAGCTCACTCACAGGGTAAAGGAACCTGGTTAATGCAGAGCTCACTCAGGTTAAAGGAACCTGGTTAATGCAGAGCTCACTCAGGGTAAAGGAACCTGGTTAATGCAGAGCTCATTCAGTGTATATGAACCTGGTTAATGCAGAGCTCACTCAGGGTAAAGGAACCTGGTTAATGCAGAGCTCACTCACAGGGTAAAGGAACATGGTTAATGCAGAGCTCACTCAGGGTAAAGGAACCTGGTTAATGCAGAGCTCACTCACAGGTTAAAGGAACCTGGTTAATGCAGAGCTCACTCAGGGTAAAGGAACCGGGTTAATGCGGAGCTCAGTCACAGGGTAAAGGAACCTGGTTAATGCAGAGCCCACTCACAGGGTAAAGGAGACTGGTTAATGCAGAGCTCACTCACAATGAAGGAACCTGGTTAATGCAGAGCTCACTCAGGGTAAAGGAACCTGGTTAATGCAGAGCTCACTCACAGGGTAAAGGAACCTGGTTAATGCAGAGCCCACTCACAGGGTAAAGGAGACTGGTTAATGCAGAGCTCACTCACAATGAAGGAACCTGGTTCATGCAGAGCTCACTCAGGGTAAAGGAACCTGGTTAATGCAGAGCTCACTCAGGGTAAATGAACCTGGTTAATGCAGAGCACACTCAGTGTAAAGGAACCTGGTTAATGCAGAGCTCATTCAGTGTATATGAACCTGGTTAATGCAGAGCTCACTCAGGGTAAAGGAACCTGGTTAATGCAGAGCTCACTCAGGGTAAAGGAACCAGGTTAATGCAGAGCTCACTCACAGGGTAAAGGAACCTGGTTAATGCAGAGCTCACTCACAGGGTAAAGGAACCTAGTTAATGCAGAGCTCACTCAGGGTAAAGTGTGGTGTATGTAACCTGTACCACCTTCAGAGACTACCTTAAGAGATGGAGTACTTTCTCTTGGCTACTGTATATTGTAGTACCGGTGGTGACCACACCGGTATATAAACTCTGTGTAGTAATTTGCTAAGCAATTCAGCCCTGACCTTCGATTAGTAAAGACCTGTTTAAGTTATTCTTGTTGTCTGTGTCCAGTCATTTAGAATAAGCATATCTGGGACACTCAGACTCAACAGTGGCGACGAGTCCGATCTTACCCTGCGGCAGTTTTGCATCCAAGGCAGCTTCGTCCTCAGAACGGGCGTCGAGAAGAGGCATCCGCCCTCATCAGCCTGCTGAGCACCGCATCTCACGGGAGGCATCGAGAACCCGGGTTGAAATTACTGACCACGAAGTCCTCCATCAGCGACAGGCAGTGATCATCCTTCTACCACGGTGGTGGGTAAGCCGATCTAGCGACATGGGCAGAAAGTCGGCCGCGTTGTCAGTGGAGAAGGGGAGGGAAACCGGAGGAACAAGGGCGGAGAACTCGACCGCAGCCGGTGTAAAGGGCCGGGCTGCAATCGGGGCCAAGAGGCGCAGCGACAAGGGCAGCGTTAATGCCACGAGAACCGCGGAGAACTCGACCGCAGCCGGTGTAAAGGGCCGGGCTGCAATCGGGGCTGAGAGGCGCAGCAACAAGGGAAGCGTTAATGCCCACGAGAACCGCGGGGGAACAAAAGCAGCGTCGGGGAAATTAAGAACCGCTGGGAGGCGAGAACGGCAACAGCGCGGTAATCGCCATTGTAGCCAGCGGGGGAAGAAGACCAGCGTGGGAAGCCGCCATTGTAGTCGGCGGGGGAAGAAGACAAGCGCGGGAAAAGCCGCCAAGCGCGGGAAGCCGCCATTTTAGTAGGCGGGGGAAGAAGACAAGCGCGGGAAGCCACCATTTTGGGAAAATAAAATATTTAAAGAAACTCTCAAGGATGCCTAAACACTGTAACATCATTGCTTTTGATAGTGATGTTGAAGATTGGGCCACGTATGTAGAACGCATTGGAGTTTATTGTACAGCAAATGAGGTACCAGATGATAAGAAAGCAATAACCTTATTAAACTCAATGGGTGCGAAGACGTACGGGTTATTGAGGCACCTTGTAACACCAGATAAACCGGCGGATCAGACTTTCGCGAATATTGTTACTATCCTGCAAGAACATTTAAACCCCACGCCGCTGCTGATAGCGGAACGATTTAAATTTTACAGAAGAACGCAGCTGAAAGAGGAAAGCAACGCTGAATTCTTAATTGAACTGCGCAAGCTATCAAAGTACTGTCGGTTTGGTACAGGACTAGCAGACGCTCTGAGAGATAAATTCGTGTGTGGATTACTAAAAGAAGGAACTCAAAAGCGACTGCTAGAGGAAAAGGACCTTACGCTTGATAAAGCTGTCACCATTGCAGCATCGCACGAGGCCGCAGCAAGAGGCACCGCGGAAATGCAGCTAAGGTCATCGGAACTCAGCACCAATCGAATGGCATTGGGTGCAGTAAAGTGTTATCGTTGCGGAAGGACAACGCACGATCAGAACCAGTGCTGGTTCAAAAATCAGGAATGCAGAAAATGTGGCAGGCTAGGTCATATAGCTAAAGTATGCCGGTCAGGAAAGAAGACCAGCAACAAAAAGTCACCGCAGGAAAATTGCAAAAAGGTACACAAGGTGAAAGAGAACAGTTCGGATGAACAGAAGACGGATTCAGACTCCAGCAGTAAGGAACTGGGTTGTCTAAGAGTACTTAATGTGGGTAACACAGCACACCACCAAACTATCTGGGTCACACTTCAGATAGCAGGAGTCCAAGTGAAGATGGAATTGGACACTGGATCGGCATTGACGGTCATGAATAAGCAAGATTACAAAAGGTTATTTCCACACATTCCCCTAAGGGATACGGAGATTGTTTTGAAAACATACACGGGGCAAAGAGTATACCCCATCGGAAAGATAAAGGTAAAGGTGGTCCACAAGGGTAAAGAAAGCCGAGGAATGGACTTATATGTGTTACCTGAGGGAGGTCCACCACTACTGGGGCGGGAATGGATCAGGAGAACAAATATGGACTGACATTCCTTAAAAGCACTAACTGTAGATTCCGGTAAAAAGGACGATGTCAAACCTAAACGACTGTCCAGAATATTGGATGATGCTAAAGAGGTGTTCCAGCAGGGACTGGGAACACTGAAAGGAATTACGGCAAACATCAAGGTTGAAGAACATGCAAACCCGAAATTTTTCAAAGCTAGACCGGTACCTTATGCGATACGACCTGCTGTGGAAGCTGAGCTGGAGGGACTAGAACGTTCCGGAGTACTGTCAAAGGTGGACTGGAGTGAATGGGCTACGCCCATTGTTCCCGTCATGAAGCGTTCATCGAGAAACAAGCCGGGTGAACCGGGGAAGGTTCGTATCTGTGGCGATTTCAAGATCACTGTTAATCCAGTGCTTCACACGGTGCAATATCCGCTTCCACGGATTGAGGATATCTTTGCTTCGTTGTCTGGAGGGAAACACTTCACCAAGATAGACCTGGCGCAGGCGTACTTACAGATGGAAGTTGATGAAGCGTCACGCCAGTATCTCACGATCAACACGCATAATGGCTTATATCGGTATAATAGACTGGTTTTTGGAGTGGCATCGGCTCCAGCGATTTGGCAAAGGGCCATGGAGCAGGTATTACAGGGAATTCCAGGCACACAATGCTACCTGGACGACATTCTGATTACAGGAGATGATGATGAGGAACACCTTACAAATTTGGAACAGGTGCTCACCAGATTGAAAGAATATGGACTTCGAGTTAATCGCCAGAAATGTGAGTTCTTTCAGAAGCAAATCTCGTACTGTGGTCACGTCATTGACCAGGAGGGGCTTCACAATCACCTGACAAGATCGAAGCTGTTGTGAAGGCTCCCGCTCCGGAAAATGTATCCCAGTTGAGGTCGTTCCTAGGGTTGATTAACTATTACCATAAGTTTCTGCCAAATTTATCCACAGTGCTACACCCGCTGAACGCTCTTTTGCAGAAGGGAGTGCCATGGAAGTGGAGCGAGGACTGTAAGCGGGCCTTTCACAAAAGCAAGGCATTGATCACCTCTAAGGAAGCGTTGGCTCACTTTAGCCCAACGCTGCCTATTCGTTTAGCTTGTGATGCTTCTCCATATGGTATTGGGGCAGTGCTCTCACATAAGTTGCCAAATGGCTTGGAAAGACCAGTCGCGTTCGCATCCAGATCATTGACCTCCGCTGAGCGCAACTATGCTCAGATAGATAGGGACGCTCTCAGCCTTGTGTGGGGAGTAAACAAATTTAATCATTACCTGCAGGGCCAAAAGTTTACACTGCTGACAGACCACCAGCCGTTGGTTTCCATTTTTAACCCTAAGAAGGGTGTTTCGGTGATGACAGCGCAGAGGCTCCAGAGATGGTCCCTTTTCCTAGGGGCACATCAATATCAGATCGAATTCAAAGGTACAAAGCAACATGGTAATGCTGATGGTCTGTCGCGCCTGCCACTACCTACAGCGGAAGAGGCACCGACAGTTGACCCTGTTGAGTTATTTCACTCGACCATCATCGAATGTTTACCAGTCACCAATGCAAGTATTGAGAGAGAAACCAGGAACGACCCGACACTGTCTCGGGTCTACGAATTGACAGTGAAGGGATGGCCAGCTCATGGTGAACCACTGTTACCGGCATTCTCAGCCAGACGAGAACAGCTGTCCGTCTGTCAAGGAACATTGATGTATGGAACAAGGGTGATTATTCCTCCTAAATTAAGGGAGAGAGTTCTAAAGGAACTGCATGAAGGTCATCTGGGGGGAGTCAAGATGAAAAGCCTTGCTAGGGCTTATGTGTGGTGGCCAGGTATCGACCAACAAATAGAGGATCTGACTAAAAGCTGCTCAGGGTGCCAAAAAGTTCAAAATGCACCTCCAATTGCACCGCTGCATTGATGGGAATGGCCTTCAACCCCATGGCAACGTGTACATATTGACTTCGCAGGTCCATTCATGGACTCCATGTTTTTAATTGCAGTAGACGCACATTCTAAATGGCCAGAAGTGATTAAGATGGTGACCACTACCTCAGAAAAGACGATCGCAGTTCTAAGAACGATATTCGCAAGAAATGGATTGCCAGAACAAATATGTTCAGACAATGGACCGCAGTTCGTGTCAGAAGAATTCCAGAAATTCATGAAGAAGAATGGGGTGAAACATTATACCTCTGCCCCATATCATCTGGCTACAAATGGGTTGGCCAAGAGATTTGTTCAAACGTTCAAAAAGGCGATAAAGGCCATGAGCGAAGACCAGATTCCACTACAACACAAGGTGGACAATTTCCTAATGGCATATCGAAACGCCACTCATGCAGTGACAAATCAAAGCCCTGCCATGATGTTCTATAACAGGAGGTTGCGGTCCAGGTTGGACTTGTTAAAACCAAATGTGCGGAGGGAAGTCGAAAACAAACAGTTCCAGCATATAAATGACAAGACCACTCGGAGATTCAAAATAAGAAAACCAGTGTTAGCCCGGTACTATAAGAATGAGAAATGGCAATCTGGAACAATTCGTGCCAGACAAGGACCCCTGATGTACACGGTGGATATTGGTGAAAACGTAATACGACGTCATGCTGACCAACTTGTAGAATCAAGAACAAGGGTCAAACCCATGACTACGACAGAGACACCAGTGGAAGAAGTTAGTGAACCTGAAGCATCTACCTCAGACGCCAATGTACCTGATGATGTCCAATCCATAAGAGATCAACTAGATGAGTCACCCCAGCAACGAGAATCAGAGACCCATGAAAGGCGTTACCCAACTCGGATCAGGAGGCCTCCTCAGAGACTGAATCTTTGAACAGTTTTGCATGAAGTTGTATATATGTTATCCATGTTATGTTTAAATTGGGATGTACACTGTTGAGCTAAAAAGGGAGGAATTGTGGTGTATGTAACCTGTACCACCTTAAGAGACTACCTTAAGAGATGGACTACTTTCTCTTGGCTACTGTATATTGTAGTACCGGCGGTGACCACACCGGTATATAAACTCTGTGTAGTAATTTGCAAAGCAGTTCAGCCCTGACCTTCGATTAGTAAAGACCTGTTAAAGTTATTCTTGTTGTCTGTGTCCAGTGATTTAGAATAAGCATATCTGGGACACTCAGACTCAACATAAAGGAACCTGGTTAATGCAGAGCTCACACACAGGGTAAAGGAACCTGGTTAATGCAGAGCTCACACACAGGGTAAAGGAACCTGGTTAATGCAGAGCTCACTCAGGGTAAAGGAACCTGGTTAATGCAGAGATCACTCAGGGTAAAGGAACCTGGTTAATGCAGAGATCACTCACAGGGTAAAGGAACCTTGTCAATGCAGAGCTCACTCAGGATAAAGGAACCTGGTTAATGCAGAGCTCACTCACAGGGTAAAGTAACCTGGTTAATGCGGAGCTCACTGACGGTAAAGGAACCTGGTTAATGCAGAGCTCACTCAGGGTAAAGGAACCTGGTTAATGCAGAGATCACTCAGGGTAAAGGAACCTGGTTAATGCAGAGCTCACTCACAGGGTAAAGGAACCTGGTTAATGCAGAGCTCACTCACAGGGTAAAGGAACCTGGTTAATGCAGAGCTCACTCATGTATTGATTTGTATGTGGGTTCAATGACGACACATTCATGAAAGAGAATGTCTTTTTAACTAAAGTATGTTCAACTCAGTTAACAGCATTACAGGAGACACCATCTTAGAGATCCATCTAAAACGAAACTAAAACTAAACTCAACTGCCTCTCTCACATGCCCTCTGCTGGTCAGGCATAAATAATCAATACATGCAAATATGCTGGTAAGGCATAATAATCAAACAGGCAAATACCATCACTATTTGCTGATATCATTACATCTCCCTTTCTTAAAACAAAAGTATTTTACTTTTATCTAACAACATGTTTTCTTTGTATTACTCTGCATTTTAACTGTAAGAGTTAATGAACTTACATTATCATTATCATTATCAAGGTTTTTTAACCTTGTTTTGTGTGTTCACATGAAATATGTAAATACCTAGAACTTGAAGAGAGAATAAGATAACATTACTTCCTTCTATAACAAGAGTCCTTAAATTTGCTCAATGAGTCTCTCAGGAGGCTTCACGCGTCTTGAGGATTTTCTGATTGATTGTCCTTGAATCTGAGTTGTTGCCTCAGATGATGATTTCTCAGCTGTGTGATCAGGTTGTTCAACAGTATCAGTCTTTTGACCTGCTGTGTGATCAGGTTGTTCAACAGTATCAGTCTTTTGACTTGCTGTGGCTGGTCCCATGAGAAGATCTCAACGATTTCTTCGCAGAACTGCACCCTCATCTGTCTGAATGGTTGAACTTCACTCAGGACAGTTCCCTTCTGACTCCATGGCCTAGAAATTCAGTTGTTTGCGCCAGCCGTTAGCGCCAGAAAAGGGTATATTTCCGGCGCTAGCCACTTAGCGCCCGGGCGCCGCCGGATCTGCGCCTACGCCGAAATTCAGTTGGGATTTAGCGCCGGCGCAAAGTGTTAGTGCCCGCTCAGCTGCGCGCGCATCTTATGACGTCATTTGGGTGTGCAACGCCGTTTGTGCGCCCCAAACTGGAAATTCAGTGGCGCCCGCCCAATGTGGGCATGGCGCTGTTAAGAACTGTGAAGTGGAACTCAACAGAGGCCCTGTGGGATTCGGGGAGCGCTAATTAAAGGGCACATCCACTCACCCATAAAGGCCAGCCATTTCGCTGCAATGACTTTACTGCTTTGGATTTCTGGACAGAGAGCAAGGCACAGAGATTTCTGATTTCGGACAACATAGGAGTGGTATTTTTGGCTTCTAGCCAGTGCTTTGACATTTGCATCCTTGTGATTTGGCTGTTTGGAACTTTATAATGGGGGCTGTATGGGGTGCCAACCCTCAGTTGCAGCATTTTGTGCGAAGGGCTCGCAGACGCTGTGACAGAGGGCCAGCCATGCCTAGACGCAGAGGGGGCATCAGGCGTCACCAACGTAGGCCTTACCCAGTCAGGCAATACCGGCAGCAGGTGTCCTATCTCACCATGACTGCGGCGCATTGTGTGAAGAGGCTGCGCTTCAGGAGGGAGGTGGTTGCAGAGATCTACCAGCTGCTTCACGCAGATTTGCGGCCACAGCTCATGTGCAGGACATCTCTCTCGGTGGAAGTGAAGGTCACGGTGGCTCTCAGCTTTTATGCAAGCGGCTCGTTCCAAGCCGCTGCTGCGGACATAGCGAACATCTCCCAGTTCGCCGCGCATCGCTGCATCCGGCAGGTCACCGATGCACTTTACGCGAGGAGACACCAATTCATCTCCTTCCCCATGACCCAACACAAGCAGGAGCAGCGTGCAGTCGGATTTGGCAGGATAGCGGGCTTCCCCATGGTGCAGGGCGCCATTGACTGCACGCATGTGGCTATGCGGGCACCTATCCACAATGCCGAGCATTACCGCAACCGCAAGGGCTACCATTCCCTAAATGTGCAGCTGGTGTGTGACCACAGGCAGCGCATCCTAGCTGTCAATGCCCGCTTCCCAGGAAGCAGCCACGATGCATTTATCCTGCGCCAGACTACTGTGGCTGACATGTTCGAGGCACAGCCTCCACCAAGGGGATGGCTTATCGGGGACAAGGGCTACCCTTTGTGTACATGGCTCATGACCCCGCTCCGCGCGCCCACGACCCCAGCGGAGGTGGCATACAACGAAAGCCATCAAGCCACAAGGAACCTAATAAAGCAAACGATAGGCGTCCTCAAGCAACGGTTCCGCTGCCTGGATCGTTCCGGAGGAGCTCTTCAGTATTCGCCGGATAGAGTCTCCCAGTTCGTCGTCGTGTGCTGCATGCTCCACAACCTGGCGATCCGCAGGACTCAGGCACTGCCACCTGACATTGCCCCACCACCTCAAGAGGATGAGCTGGAGGACCATGAGGAGGAGGAGGAGGAGGAGCAGCCTAGGAGGGAGCGACAAGGTCCAAGGGCCGTCCGCCGGTGGCTTATTGTTCGACACTTCTAGGCCCCCTGTCAGGGAATGGCCTGGGCCAATGAACGCAGCTGAAGGCAGCCGCTCCGCAAGCCCTCAGCCGCTTAACCCAACAACCAGTTGAAACATGACACCTGCACATGGTGAAAAAATAAAAATCTTTATTTCACAAACTCAGGGCCCTTCCCACATGGAACAGCAAAACAGAGAAGACCTCCAAAAAACAGTCGAAAACTTCTGTCACTCCCAAAACCTGGGGAGGACTAACAAAACTTCCACATGCAAATGGCCTTCCTCACCGGCCTTACAAAAAAACGCCGCCCCCCCAACACAAACACCCCCATAAAAACAAACAAGATAATGCCCCCCAGAACAGAAGCCCCCGCATGACCAAAACCCGCGCTCGCCACACTCTACTCGGCGTGCCGAGAGGGCGAGTCCTTGGAGAGCGTTCTCTTGCCCCGGCCCGACCTGCAGCTGCGCCTCAAGCTGTGCCCTGAGGCTGGGGCAAGGCTGGGGGAAGGCTCATCAGGGCGACAATGCATCTCGCCAGATGCCCTTGGGGGTCGCCCTACACGAGGGCCGGCCCGGGAGGGGCCGGCTGGTGGCTGCTGCAGCTGTGGGTGGCCATCTTCAGTTCCTGCAGCAGCTCGTCGCACCCTGGCTGGGGGAGTGGCAGTGTCGCCTGCACCAATGGGGACAAGCTGGCTGATGGCAGGCGCGCGCTGCTCGCCAGAGACACTGGCACTCGGCCGGCCTGGCAGGGGAGCAAGTGCACCAATGTGTTGGCCGCCAGACCGCTGTGCTGCAGCAGGGTGGCGGCTCGCCTGGCGACGCCTCCGCGCCAGTGCGAGGGTGGCAGAAGTTAGTGCCCCAACTGCCCTGGCATGTGCCCGCAGCTGCTGTGCCAGTGTCTGCCCAGCACCTCTCATGTGGCGACTGGCGTGCTGCGCTGCGGCGAGTTGCTGCACCCCCCTGTCGTGTGCTGCCACAAGTAGGTCCACCCCCCTGGCGTGCGCTGCCGCGAATTGTTCCAGGCCCCTGGCCTGTGATTCGGCGAAAGCCACCACACTATGTGCCAGGCTCTCCATGGCGTGAGGCATCTGCTCCACCACCTGCATAAACTCCACGTGGCGCCGCTCCGACGCCGCCGACATGTCGTGCAGGAGGCGCACCTCCTGGGCGACGTCCGACTCCGGACTGGAGGGCAGACTCGCCCTCTGGGCAGAAGGCTGGCGTGGCGCTGGACCCTTGCCGCGTTCGGCCACCCTACTGGGACCAGGTTCTCCCCTCCCCTCCACCACCTGCCCCCTCTGGGCAGAAGGGCGGCGTGGTGCCGGACCCTTCCCGCGTGCGTCGACGCCACTGGTACCAGGTTCTGGCCCCCCCTCCACCGCCTCCCCCCGGCTCTCCTGCACGCCAGACGTCTCCCCTCCATTGCCATCTGCTGGCGCGGAGGAGGGTTCCCTGGAGGTGCCGCCTTCCTCCTGGTCCTCCACATCCTCCTCCTCCGAGGGCCTGGCTCTCTGTGCTTCAGGGAGCACCTCCTCCTCAGCAGCTGAAAGCAGGAAGGCACAAGTGTAGCTTTAGAGTGAGGACAGGCCGACAGCCAGGGAGGCCGCAGTGGTGCATTATGCGCATTTTGCGGTCAGTGGGGAAGGATGTACATCTGATGTGCGAGGGCAAGGAGAGAGGTGCACCCGGTCATGTCCTTAACAGCGGGTTCCAGTACAGGGTCCGCATCGCCGATCGCGACAGGGCCTGTCACCCGGGCACGCAGGAGTCATGCCACCCTCTCCTCCAGATCAGTCAGCTCCTGGTAGTCGGGACGCCCTCCACCAGTCGCTACCTGGCTCCTGGCGTTCCTCGCCAGCTTGGCCTGCAAGAGAAAGGAGGGCCTCTAAGTACAGTGTGGTGCCCTGCTGCTGTGTGTGAGGCCTCCCATGGTTGAATAGCTTGGACAGTGTGCTGCCCTGTTGCTGTGTGGGAGCCCTCCCATGGTTGAATAGCTTGGACAGTGTGATAAGTGCAGAAAGAGCTTTGATTAACATGCAAGTGCCATTGCAGCGGGAGGAGGGCTGGGCATTAGGCCTTTGATGTCCCTTTGGCCCTAATGGGAGGTGCACATGCAAGGATGAGGGGGACAGTGGAAAGGGTACTCACCTTCACCATCCGACTGAGGTCATTGAATTTCTTGCGGCACTGGTCCGCACTCCTGGGAACATCGCAGTTGGATGAGGCCCTGCGGGCAATTCTGCTCCAGGCGTTCCTGAACTGGCTCCTGGGAGCCTTCCTGCCACTAGCCGGGCACACAATCCGTCTTTTCTTGTGTACCCCATGCATGAGCACACTCAGCGCATGCTCAGAGAAGCGCTGTGCTCTGTCACGGGCCCTCTCCATTCCTCCAGGCGCTGTTTTGGCACACCACCAGTGCTGAGGCCTAGTTGCAGCGCTACAGCATGCAGGGCGTGGTAGCAGTCAAAGTTGACCCTTCCCCCTTTAAGAGCTGGCCGGCGTCAGGGTGTCTGCTGACACTCAACACATGACCGCACCTGCGCTGCGCCCGGAATCGGCGATATCAAGCCGCATCGCCGGATTAGCGCCTGAACACAGCATTGCAGCGCCAGTTTCAGCGCTCGGCCAGAATCTGGCCCAACTTCACTGAATTTCGGCAAGTTGGCCTGCAGTTTCCGGTGGGCGCTAAATTTACCGAGCGCCCGACTTTAGCGCCCCAAAACTGTGCAAACTGAATTTCTAGGCCCATATGTTTGTTTTGTCTTTGAACCTTACTTGGTCACCAGTGTGGAGTTCAGGTAGGTTTTGTGTTCCTCTGTCATAGTAGTACTTTTGCTTTTTTTTCTGTTGTTCTTTGAACTTCCTCACTTTCTCCCCCTCTTTTGTTTTCAGGAGGTTCTCCGGGATGGGTAGGTTTGACCTTAGCAGACGTCCCATAAGGAGTTGGGCTGGTGACATACCACACTCGAGCGGCGTTGTGCGGTATACAAGCATGCTCTGGTAGAAGTCAGTTCCACTGTCTTTTGCCTTGTACATCAGTCTTTTCACTGTCTGGACCGATTTTTCCACTAGTCCATTGGACTGTGGAAAGTGAGGACTTGACGTTGTGTGGACAAAGTCCCACTCTTTGGCAAAGTGTCGGAAACTTGCATTGTAAAACTGGGGTCCGTTGTCTATGAAGACCTCGTTTGCCACGTCATGTCTGGAGAATATGGCTTTCATACATGTTATCACAGCATCTGCAGTGGTGGTGCACAGTCTACAAACCTCTGGATACAGGGAGTAATTGTCTGTGACTACAAGATAGTTCTTCCCTTGACATACGAATAGGTCAGCGCCTACCTTCTGGTAAGGTCTGTCTGGCGCTGGGTGTGGCTTTAGTGGTTCTACCGGATTGCTTGCTCGATATTTCAGGCATATTGTGCAGTTTGACACCTCATTTGTCACATCTTGGTTGATTCGTGGCCAGTACATCACCTCTCATGCTCTTTTCTTACACTTTTCGATTCCCAGATGTCCTCCATGGATCCTTTTTAGCATCTCTTTTCTCAGACTCTTTGGGATAACTATTTTACTTCCTTTGTAGATGATGTCTTCGACCACTGATAGTTCCGCCCTGCAGTTCCAGTACTCTGCCATGTCAGGTGAGCAGTCTTGCTTCATGTTGGGCCATCCATCCAAGATGCTTTTCTTCAGTCGTCTCAGTGTTTCATCTTTGTTTGTCTCAGTCTTTATGAGCTCAATTTTTGCATCTGCTATGGGCAGTGCACTTGTGATCAGGCGTTCACTTTTTCATCCATTTTGGTGTTTGCGGGCTCACTTGGGTCAACAGCTCTGGACAACGTGTCTGCTGTATACATCAGCTTACCCGGTGTGTACGCAACATTCAGTGTATAGCGTTGCAGCCTGATCATCATTCTTTGTATTCTAAGCGGACAGCTATTTAGTGGCTTTTGGAACAATGCAACCAAGGGCTTATGGTCAGTCTCTACACTGATTGCTTGTCCTGACACAAACTGGTGAAATCTTTCACAGGCGTATGTGATGCTGAGCAGCTCCTTTTCTATTTGAGCATATTGCGTCTCCGCGTCTGTCATTGAGCGCGATGCATATGCAATAGGTTGCCAGTAGTCATATTTTTGCAGAAGAACGGCACCGAGCCCACTCTGTGATACATCTGATGATATCTTGATGGGTCTCGCTGGGTCATAAAACCTCAGAACTGGTTCCTCTGTGAGCAGTTTCTTTAGATCGCTCCATGACTTCTCATGCTCATGATTCCATTCCCATTCCATGTTCTTTTCAGTTAGTCTTCTCAGTGGCGCCATCTTTTCTGAGAGGTTGGATATGAATTTACCCATGTAGTTGATCATTCCATTAAACCTCTGCACGTCCTTTTTGCATTGTGGCTTTGGCATATTCTCAATGGCGGACATCTTTCTCGGATCTGGTCTGATGCCCTCACTGCTAAGGATCTCTCCCACAAATGTCACTTCTGTCACCCCGAGCTGGCATTTCTCTCTATTCAGCTTCAGGTTTGTTTTCCTTGTTGCTTCCAGCACTTTTTTCAGTCTCTCGTCATGCTCAGTTCTCAAGGTTCCCCATACTATGATGTCATCCACTGATGTATCAACTCCCTCCAGGTGCTCATAGATCATATGGATAGTTTTGTGATACACTTCAGGAGCTGAGGCAATGCCAAATGGTAACCTTAGGAATCTGTATCTGCCAAATGGACTGTTGAACGTGCACAGTCTTGAACTTGCCTCATCCAGTTTCATCTGCCAAAATCCTGATGATGCATCTAACTTGCTGAAATACTTTGCATTTGCAAACTGTGACATGATTTCCTCACGTGTAGGAAGCTTGAAGTGCTCTCTCTTTATTGCTCTGTTTAGATCTCTTGGATCCAGGCAAATTCTGAGCTTTCCATTCTTTGTGTCCACAACGACGAGGGAACTCACCCACTCAGTTGGCTCATCTATCTTCTGAATCATGTTCAGGCTTTCCATCCTGTCCAACTCTGCCTTCACTTCCTTTTGAAGAGCAAACGGAACTTTTCTGCATGGATGTATGACCGTTGGCATACTTTTATCTACTCTGATCATGTGTTCTCCTGGAAGGCAGCCTAGACCCTGAAATAGGTCGTTGTACTCTTTCATGAGTTCATCATAGACTGTCTCTCCTTCGCTTTCCACAACGAGAACTCTCTTTACCAGGTTCAGTCTCTCACAGGCTATTAAACCTAGTATGGCTTGCACATCCTTTGGCACCACGATTAATGCTAGCATGTGCTCTCTGTCCTTGTGTGTCACTTTGACAATGCATCTTCCTTTCACTGGTATATCAGTACCTGAGTATCCTGTCACTTTCACTTTTATTCCATGTATCTTTGGTCTGGGTCTAATTTTCTTAAAATCAGTCTCTGATATCACATTAACTTGTGCTCCAGTATCCAATTTAAATGGAATGTGTATGTCATTCACTTTTAGTGTCAACATCCAGTCTCTTTTTTCTTTTTTGTTTTCAGACACAACATCCACATTGAACTCCTCTATCTCGCTTTCATCTACTGTATGGACCTTGCTTTGTTGCGCTTGGTTCTTACAGCAACGGGCATAATGGTTGTTTTTGTTGCAACTATTGCATTTTTTACCATATGCTGGACACTTTTTTGGTGGATGCTGTGTACCGCATCGACTACATGACTTTCGATTGCCCCTTTCATTTTTGTTTGCTGGCCACGCCTCTTCTTTCACATTGGCGCTCTTTTTGTTAAACGGTTTGTGTCCGTTCTTTCTCACTGCATCCACGTTGCAGCTACTGTCACTGAACAGCTCCTTTGCCTGTGACTTCACAGTCTCTGTAGCCCTACACAGTGCTATGGCTTTTCCCAGGTCTAGATCTTGCTCTCTTAGCAGTCTTTCCCTTAGACCATTATCTGGAATACCACACACCAGTCTGTCTTTTATCAGCGAGTCTGTCAGTCCCCCAAATTCACACGTTTTGCTTCTGTTTCTCAGTTCAGTCACATACTGATCAATAGTCTCTCCCATTTTCTGTACACATGTGAAAAATCTGTGCCTCTCAAACGTCACGTTATGTTTAGGTATGCAGTAGGCCTCAAACTGTTCCATTATTTTATCCAACTTCATTTTGTCTCCATCAGCAGCGAATGTGAAATTATTATATACCTCCAGCGCTTCATCACCCACGACATGTAAGAACACTGACGCTTTCATTTTATCACTTTTCTCGTCAGCTCCGATTGCCGCTAAATACAACTCCAAACGTTGTTTGAATCGCCTCCAATTTTCAGCCACATTACCTGTCAACTGAAGCTTCGCTGGTGGGTGTAAACCTTCCATTTTTTCACTTCGTTAGCTATTCTCCAATGGTAAGTAACGATGTTCTCTTTTGGCTTGCTAATATGTGGAGAGCTGATTTAACTTCAGATTTTTCCTCTTCATCTCTTTCAATCACTTCTGACACCATGTATTGATTTCTATGTGGGTTCAATGATGACACATTCATGAAAGAGAATGTCTTTTTATCTAAAGTATGTTGAACTCAGTTAACAGCATTACAGGAGACACCATCTTAGAGATCCATCTAAAACGAAACTAAAACTAAACTCAACTGCCTCTCTCACATGCCCTCTGCTGGTCAGGCATAAATAATCAATACATGCAAATATGCTGGTAAGGCATAATAATCAAACAGGCAAATACCATCACTATTTGCTGATATCATTACAACTCAGGGTAAAGGAACCTGGTTAATGCAGAGCTCACTCACAGGGTAAAGGAACCTGGTTAATGCAGAGCTCACTGAGGGTAAAGGAACCTGGTTAATGCAGAGATCACTCAGGGTAAAGGAACCTGGTTAATGCAGAGCTGACTCACAGGGTAAAGGAACCTGGTTAATGCAGAGCTCACTCAGGGTAAAGGAAGCTGGTTAAAGCAGGGCTCACTCAGGGTAAAGGAACCTGGTTAATGCAGAGCTGACTCACAGGGTAAAGGAACCTGGTTAATGCAGAGCTCACTCACAGGGTAAAGGAACCTGGTTAATGCAGAGCTCACTCAGGGTAAAGGAAGCAGGTTAAAGCAGGGCTCACTCACAGGCTAAAGGGACCTGTTTAATGCAGAGCTCACTGAGGGTAAAGGAACCTGGTTAATGCAGAGCTCACTCAGGTTAAAGGAACCTGGTTAATGCAGAGATCACTCAGGGTAAAGGAACCTGGTTAATGCAGAGCTCACTCACAGGATAAAGGCACCATGTTAATGCAGAGCTCACTCAGGGCAAAGGAACCTGGTTAATGTAGAGCTCACTCACAGGATAAAGGAACCTGGTTAATGCAGAGCTCACTCACAGGGTAAAGGAACCTGGTTAATGCAGAGCTCACTCACAGGGCAAAGGAACCTGGTTAATGCAGAGCTCACTCAGGGTAAAGGAAGCTGCTTAATGCAGAGCTCACTCACAGGGTAAAGGAACATGGTTAATGCAGAGCTCACTCAGGCTAAAAGAACCTGGTTAATGTAGAGCTCACTCAGGTTAAAGGAACCTGGTTAATGCAGAGCTCACTCACAGGGTAAAGGAACATGGTTAATGCAGAGCTCACTCAGGGTAAAGAAACCTGGTTAATGCAGAGCTCACTCGCAGGGTAAAGGAACCTGGTTAATGCGGAGCTCAGTCACAGGGTAAAGGAACCTGGTTAATGCAGATCTCACTCACAGGGTAAAGGAACCTGGTTAATGCAGAGCTCACTCAGGGTTAAGGAACCTGTTTAATGCAGAGCTCACTCACAGGGTAAAGGAACCTGGTTAATGCAGAGCTCACTCAGGGTAAAGAACCTGGTTAATGCAGAGCTCACTCACAGGGTAAAGGAACCTGGTTAATGCAGAGCCCACTCACAGGGTAAAGGAACCTGGTTAATGCAGAGCTCACTCACAGGGTAAAGGAACCTGGTTAATGCAGAGCTCACTCAGGGTAAAGAAACCTGGTTAATGCAGAGCTCACTCGCAGGGTAAAGGAACCTGGTTAATGCAGATCTCACTCACAGGTTAAAAGAACCTGGTTAATGCAGAGCCCACTCACAGGGTAAAGGAACCTGGTTAATGCAGAGCTCACTCACAGGTTAAAGTAACCTGGTTAATGCAGAGCTCACTCACAGGGTAAAGGAACCTGGTTAATGCAGAGCTCTGTCACACGGTAAAGGAACCTGGTTAATGCAGAGCTCACTCACAGGTTAAAGGAACCTGGTTAATGCAGAGCTCACTCACAGTAAAGGAACCTGGTTAATGCAGATCTCACTCAGGGTAAAGGAACCTGGTTCATGCAGAGCTCACTCAGGGTAAAGGAACCTGGTTAATGCAGAGCTCACTCAGTGTATATGAACCTGGTTAATGCAGAGCTCACTCAGGATAAAGGAACCTGGTTAATGCAGAGCTCACTCAGGGTAAAGGAACCTGGTTAATGCAGAGCTCACTCAGTGTAAAGGAACCTGGTTAATGCAGAGATCACTCACAGGGTAAAGGAACCTGGTTAATGCAGAGCTCAATCAGGGTAAAGGAACCTGGTTAATGCAGAGCTCACTCAGGGTAAAGGAACCTGGTTAATGCAGAGATCACTCACAGTGTAAAGGAACCTGGTTAATGCAGAGCTCACTCAGGGTAAAGGAACCTGGTTAATGCCGAGCTCACTCACAGGGTAAAGGAACCTGGTTAATGCAGAGATCACTCACAGTGTAAAGGAACCTGGTTAATGCAGAGCTCACTCAGGGTAAATGTTGAGTCTGTGTTTTCAATTGCAGTTATACTGAATAACAGGACACAGACTACAGAAGTAAGTAAACAGGTCTTTAGTGATTGAGGGTCAGGGCTGAACTGAGATACACTTTGCTCAGCAGGGTTTATATACCGGTGTGGTCACCACCGGTACTACAATGTACAGGAGCCATCAAAAAGTAGTCCATCACCTTAAGGTATCCTCTTAAGGTGGTACAGGTTACATATACTACAATTCCTCCCCTTTTAGCTTAACAGTGTACACCCCAAATTAAACATTACATGGATAACATATATACAATTTACACACAAAACTTTTCAAAGATTCAGTCTCTGAGGAGGCATCCTGATCCGGTCCGGATAATGCCTTTCAGGGGTCTCTGGTTCTCGTTGCTGGGGTGACTCATCCATTTGGTCTCCTATGGATTGAACATCATCATATACGTTCGAGTCTGAGATAGATGCTACAGGCTCAATAAGTTCTTCAACTGGTGTTCTGCCGTAGACGTGGGGTCGACCCTTGTTCTCGATTCCACAAGGTGGTCAGCATGACGTCGTATTACGTTCTCTCCAACGTCTACCATGTACATCAAGGGTCCTTGTCGTGCACGAATTGTTCCAGGTTGCCATTTATCATCCCTATAGTCCCTGGCCAACACTGGTTGTCCTACTGCAAAACTACGAGTGGCCTTGTTATTTATATGCTGGAATTGCTTGTTTTCGACTTCCCGTTGCACATTGGGTTTTAACAAATCCAACTGGGACCGCAACCTTCTGTTATAGAACATTATGGCAGGGCTTTGATTTGTCACTGCATGAGTGGCGTTTCGATATGCCATCAGGAAATTGTCCATCTTGTGTTGTAGTGGAATATGGTCTTCACTCATGGCTTTTATCGCCTTTTTGAACGTTTGTACAAATCTCTCGCCCAACCCATTTGTAGCCGGATGATATGGGGCAGATGTATAGTGTTTCACCCCATTCTTTTTCATGAATTTCTGGAATTCTTCTGCCACGAACTGTGGTCCGTTGTCTTAACATATTTGCTCCGGCAACCCATTCCTTGCAAATATGGTTCTTAGAACTGCGATCATCTTCTCAGAGGTAGTGGTCGACATCTTAATCACTTCTGGCCATTTAGAATGTACGTCTACTGCTATCAAAAACATGGAATCCATGAATGGACCTGCAAAGTCGATATGCACACGTTGCCATGGGGCTGAAGGCCATTCCCACGGATGCAGCGGTGCAATTGGAGGTGCATTTTGAAGTTTTTGGCATCCTGAGCAGCTTTTCGTCAGATCCTCTATTTGTTTGTCGATACCTGGCCACCACACATAAGCCCTAGCAAGGCTTTTCATCTTGACTCCCCCCAGATGACCTTCGTGCAATTCTTTCAGAACTCTCTCTCTTAATTTCGGAGGAATAATCACCCTTGTTCCATACATCAATGTTCCTTGACATACCGACAGCTGTTCTTGTCCGGCTGAGAATGCTGGTAACAGTGGTTCGCCATGTACTGGCCATCCCTTCACTGTCAAGTCGTAGACCCGAGACAGTGTCGGGTCATTTCGGGTCACTCTCTCAATACCCGCATTGGTGACTGGTAAGCATTCGATGATGGTCGAGTGAAATATCTCGACAGGGTCAACTGCCGGTGCCTCTTCCGCTGTAGGTAGTGGCAGATGCGACAGCCCATCAGCATTAACATGTTGCTTTGTACCTTTGAATTCAATATCATATTGATGTGCCCCTAGGAAAAGGGACCATCTCTGAAGCCTCTGCGCCGTCATCATCAGAACACCCTTCTTAGGGTTGAAAATGGAAACCAATGGCTGGTGATCTGTCAGCAGCGTAAACTTTTGGCCTTGCAGGTAATCGTTAAATTTCTTAACTCCCCACACGAGGCTGAGAGCCTCCCTATCTATCTGAGCATAGTTGCGCTCAGCAGAGGTCAATGATCTGGATGCGAAAGCGACTGGCCTTTCCGAGCCATCCGGAAACTTATGTGAGAGCACTGCCCCGATACCATATGGAGAAGCATCACAAGCTAAGCGAATAGGCAGCGTTGGGTTAAAGTGAGCCAACACTTCCTTAGAGGTGATCAATGCCTTGCTCTTTTGAAAAGCCCGCTTACAATCATCGCTCCACTTCCATGGTATTCCCATTTGCAAAAGAATGTTTAGCGGGTGTAACACCGTGGATAAATTTGGAAGAAACTTGTGGTAATATTTAACCAACCCGAGGAACGACCTCAACTGGGATACATTTTCCAGTGCAGGAGCTTTTACAACGGCTTCGATCTTGTCAGGTGACTTTTGGAGCCCCTCCCGGTCAATGACGTGGCCGCAGTACGAGATTCGCTTTTGAAAGAACTCGCATTTCTGGCGGTTAACTCTGAGCCCATATTCTTTCAATCTGATGAGCACCTGCTCCAAATTCGCTAGGTGATCCTTATCGTTATCTCCTGTAATCAGGATGTCATCCAGGTAGCATTGTGTGCCTGGAATTCCCTGCAATACCTGCTCCATGGCCCTTTGCCAAATCGCTGGAGCCGATGCCACTCCAAAAACCAGTCTATTATACCTATATAAGCCCTTATGCGTGTTGATCGTGAGATACTGACGTGATGCTTCATCAACTTCCATCTGTAGGTACACCTGCGCCAGGCCTATCTTAGTGAAGTGTTTCCCGCCAGACAGCGAAGCGAAGATATCTTCAATCCGCGGAAGCGGATATTGCACCGTGTGAAGAACCGGATTAACAGTGATCTTGAAATTGCCACGGATGCGAACCTTCCCAGGTTCCCCCGGCTTGTTGCTCAATGAACGCTTCATGACAGGAACAATGGGTGTAGCCCATTCGCTCCAGTCCACCTTGGACAGTACCCCTGAACGTTCTAGCCCTTCCAGCTCTGCTTCCACAGCAGGTCGTATCGCATAAGGAACCGGTCTGGCTTTGAAATATTTTGGCTTTGCATGTTCTTCAACCTTGATGGTTGCCGTAATTCCTTTCAGAGTTCCAAGTCCCTGTTGGAACACCTCCTTAGCATCGTCTAAGATTTTGGACAGTCATTTAGGTTTGACATCGTCCTCCTTACAGGCATCTACAGTCAGTGCTTGTATGGAATGCCAGTCCACATTTATTCTCCGGATCCATTCCCATCCCAGTAGTGGCGGACCGCCATCAGGTAACACATACAAGTCCATTTTCTGACTTTCTTTACCATTGTAGACCACGTTTACTTTTATCTTTCCTTTGGGGTATACTATTTGCCCCGTGTATGTTTTCAGTACAATCTCTGTATCCCTCAGGGGAATGTGCGAGAATAACCTTTTGTAATCTTGCTTATTCATGACCGTTAATGCCGACCCAGTGTCCAATTCCATCTTCACTTGGACTCCTGCTATCCGAAGCATGACCCAGATAGTTTGGTGGTCTGCTGTGTTACCCACATTATGTATTTTCAGACAGCCCAGTTGCTTACTGCTGGAGTCTGAATCCGTCTTCTGTTCATCCGAACTGTTCTCTGTCACCTTGTGTACTTTTTTGTACTTCTCCTGCGGTGACTTTTTGCTGCTGGTCTTCTTTCCTGACTGGCATACTCTCGCTATGTGACCAAGTTTGCCACATTGCCTGCATTCTTTATCTTTGAACCAGCACTGGTTCTGGTCATGCGTTGTCCTTCCACAACGACAGCACTTTACTGTGCCCAATGCCATTTCATTGGTGCTGAATTCCAATGGCCTTTGCTGTATCTCTGCAGCGCCCCGTGCTGCTGCCTCGTGGGATGCTGCAATGCTGAAAGCTTTGTCCAGCGTCAGGTCCTTTTCCTCTAGCAGTCGCTTCTGGGATCCTTCCCTTAGGACCCCACACACAAACTTTTCTCTCAGTGCGTCTGCTAGTCCTGTTCCGAACTGGCAGTACTTTGATAACTTGCGCAGTTCTGTTAGGATTTCTGCGTTGCTTTCTTCCTTAAGTTGAATTCTTTTGTAGAATTTAAATTGTTCTGCTATCAGCAGCGGCATGGGGTTTAAATGCTCTTGCAGGATAGTAACAATATCCGTGAAACTCTTCCCTACCGGTTTGTCTGGTGTTACAAGGTTCCTTAATAACCCGTACGTCTTCGCACCCATCGAGTTTAATAGGGTTAGTGCTTTCTTATCATCCGGTATCTCATTCATTGTACAGTAAATTTCGATGCGTTCCACATAAGTGGCCCAATCTTCCACATCATTATCAAAAGCGGTGATGTTTCCCGTTTTTGGCATCCTTGCTGAGTTTCACCTTTCCCTTCGGATATTATTATTATTATTTATTTATTTTTCCTATTTAAGATGGCGGCTTTTCCCGTGCTTGGCGGCTTTTCCCGCGCTTGTCTTCTTCCCCCGCCGACTCAAAATGGCGATTCCCACATTGTTGCTGTTCACGCCTCCCAGCGGTCCTTTATTTTTCCCTGCGCTGCTGATCTTGTTCCCCGCCGCTCCCGCGGTCCTTGTGGCCATAAACGCTTTCTGGCTGCTGCGCGTCTCTCTCCCGATTGCAGCCCCGCCCCTGACACCGGCTGCGGTCGTGTACTCCGCCCTTTTTGTCGTTTTCCCTCACCTCCTCCCACTGACAACTCGGCCGACTTCCCCCCCGTGCCGCTCGATCGGGCTTACCCGCCGCTGTCGTTGAAGTGATGATCACTGATGTTTGACTTCGTGGCCAGAAACCAAGCCGGGTTCCCGATGGCCTCCCGTGTGATGCAGTGCTCAGCAGGATGTTGAGGGCGGATGCCCTTGTTCGACGCCCGTTTCTGAGGACGAAGCTTCCTTTGATGCAAAACTGCCGCTAGGTAAGATCAGACTCGTCGCCACTGTTGAGTCTGTGTTTTCAATTGCAGTTATACTGAATAACAGGACACAGACTACAGAAGTAAGTAAACAGGTCTTTAGTGATTGAGGGTCAGGGCTGAACTGAGATACACTTTGCTCCGCAGGGTTTATATACCGGTGTGGTCACCACCGGTACTACAATGTACAGGAGCCATCAAAAAGTAGTCCATCACCTTAAGGTATCCTCTTAAGGTGGTACAGGTTACATACACTACAGTAAAGGAACCTGGTTAATGCAGAGATCACTCACAGGGTAAAGGAACCTTATTAATGCAGAGCTAACTCAGGGTAAAGGAACCTCATTAATGCAGAGCTCACTCACAGGGTAAAGGAACCTGGTTAATGCAGAGCTCACTGAGGGTAAAGGAACCTGGTTAATGCAGAGCTCACTCAGGGTAAAGGAACCTGGTTAATGCAGAGCTCACTCAGGGTAAAGGAAAGTGGTTAATGCAGACCTCACTCAGGGTAAAGGAAACTGGTTAATGCAGAGCTCACTCAGGGTAAAGGAACGTGGTTAATGCAGAGCTCACTCAGGGTAAAGGAACCTGGTTAATGCAGAGCTCACTCAGGGTAAAGGAACCTGGTTAATGCAGAGCTCACTCAGGGTAAAGGAAAGTGGTTAATGCAGACCTCACTCAGGGTAAAGGAACGTGGTTAATGCAGAGCTCACTCAGGATAAAGGAACCTGGTTAATGAAGAGCTCACTCACAGGGTAAAGGAACCTGGTTAATGCAGAGCTCACTCACAGGGTAAAGGAGACTGGTTAATGCAGAGCTCACTCAGGATAAAGGAACCTGGTTAATGAAGAGCTCACTCACAGGGTAAAGGAACCTGGTTAATGCAGAGCTCACTCAGGGTAAAGGAACTTGGTTAATGCAGAGCTCACTCACAGGGTAAAGGAACCTGGTTAATGCAGAGCTCACTCCCAGGGTAAAGGAACATGGTTAATGTAGCGCTCACTCAGGGTAAAGGAACCTGGTTAATGCAGAGCTCACTCAGGATAAAGGAACCTGGTTAATGAAGAGCTCACTCACAGGGTAAAGGAACCTGGTTAATGCAGAGCTCACTCAGGGTAAAGGAACTTGGTTAATGCAGAGCTCACTCACAGGGTAAAGGAACCTGGTTAATGCAGAGCTCACTCCCAGGGTAAAGGAACATGGTTAATGTAGCGCTCACTCAGGGTAAAGGAACCTGGTTAATGCAGAGCTCACTCACAGGGTAAAGGAACCTGGTTAATGAAGAGCTCCCTCACAGGGTAAAGGAACCTGGTTAATGCAGAGCTCACTCAGGGCAAAGGAACCTGGTTAATGTAGAGCTCACTCACAGGGTAAAGGAACCTGGTTAATGCAGAGCTCACTCAGGGTAAAGGAAGCTGGTTAATGCAGAGCTCATTCACAGGGTAAAGGAACACGGTTAATGCAGAGCTCACTCAGGGTAAAGGACCTGGTTAATGCAGAGGTCACTCAGGGTAAAGGAACCTGGTTAATGCAGAGCTCACTCACAGGGTAAAGGAACATGGTTAATGCAGAGCTCACTCAGGGTAAAGGAACCTGGTTAATGCAGAGCTCACTCACAGGGTAAAGGAACCTGGTTATTGCAGAGCTCACTCAGGGTAAAGGAACCTGGTTAATGCAGAGCTCACTCAGGGTAAAGGACCCTGGTTAATGCAGAGCTCACTCACAGGGTAAAAGAACCTGGTTAATGCAGAGCTCACTCACAGGGTAAAGGAACCTGGTTAATGCAGAGCTCCGTCGCAGGGTAAAGTAACCTGGTTAATGCAGAGCTCACTCAGGGTAAATGAACCTGGTTAATGCAGAGCTCACTCACAGGGTAAAGGAACCTAGTTAATGCAGAGCTCACTCACAGGGTAAAGGAGACTGGTTAATGCAGAGCTCACTCACAATAAAGGAACCTGTTTAATGCAGAGCTCACTCAGGGCAAAGGAACCTGGTTAATGTAGAGCTCACTCACAGGGTAAAGGAACCTGGTTAATGCAGAGCTCACTCAGGGTAAAGGAAGCTGGTTAATGCAGAGCTCATTCACAGGGTAAAGGAACACGGTTAATGCAGAACTCACTCAGGGTAAAGGACCTGGTTAATGCAGAGGTCACTCAGGGTAAAGGAACCTGGTTAATGCAGAGCTCACTCACAGGGTAAAGGAACATGGTTAATGCAGAGCTCACTCAGGGTAAAGGAACCTGGTTAATGCAGAGCTCACTCACAGGGTAAAGGAACGTGGTTAATGCAGAGCTCACTCAGGGTAAAGGAACCTGGTTAATGCAGAGCTCACTCAGGGTAAAGGACCCTAGTTAATGCAGAGCTCACTCACAGGGTTAAAGAACCTGGTTAATGCAGAGCTCACTCACAGGGTAAAGGAACCTGGTTAATGCAGAGCTCCGTCGCAGGGTAAAGTAACCTGGTTAATGCAGAGCTCACTCAGGGTAAACGAACCTGGTTAATGCAGAGGTCACTCACAGGGTAAAGGAACCTAGTTAATGCAGAGCTCACTCACAGGGTAAAGGAGACTGGTTAATGCAGAGCTCACTCACAATAAAGGAACCTGTTTAATGCAGAGCTCACTCAGGGTAAAGGAACCTGGTTAATGCAGAGCTCACTCAGGGTAAAGGAACCTGGTTAATGCAGAGCACACTCAGTGTAAAGGAACCTGGTTAATGCAGAACTCAGTCAGTGTATATGAACCTGGTTAATGCAGAGCTCACTCAGGGTAAAGGAACCTGGTTAATGCAGAGCACACTCACAGGGTAAAGGAACCTGGTTAATGCAGAGCTCACTCAGGTTAAACGAACCTGGTTAATGCAGAGCTCACTCACAGGGTAAAGGAACCTGGTTAATGCAGAGCTCACTCACAGGGTAAAGGAGACTGGTTAAGGCAGAGCTCACTCACAATAAAGGAACCTGGTTAATGCAGAGCTCACTCAGGGTAAAGGAACCTGGTTAATGCAGAGCTCACTCACAGGTTAAAGGAACCTGATTAATGCAGAGCTCACTCAGGGTAAAGGAACCTGGTTAATGCAGAGCTCACTCACAGTGTAAAGGAACCTGGTTAATGCAGAGCTCTCTCAGGGTAAAGGAACCTGGCTAATGCAGAGCTCACTCAGGGTAAAGGAACCTGGTTAATGCAGAGCTCACTCAGGGTAAAGGAACCTGGTTAATGCAGAGCTCACCCACAGGGTAAAGGAATCTGGTTAATGCAGAGCTCACTCAGGGTAAAGGAACCTGGTTAATGCAGAGCTCACTCAGGGTAAAGGAACCTGGTTAATGCAGAGCTCACTCAGGGTAAAGGAAGCTGATTAATGCAGTGCTTACACACAGGGTAAAGGAATCTGGTTAATGCAGAACTCACTCACAGGGTAAAGGAACCTGGTTAATGCAGAGCTCACTCACAGAGTAAAGGAACCTGGTTAATGCAGAGCTCACTCAAGGTAAAGGACCCTGGTTAATGCAGAGCTCACTAACAGGGTGACGGAAACTGGTTAATGTAGGGGTTTGCAAAATCCCCTCAGCCCCTAAAGATCGGGAAATATTAATCCCCATCGTGGACAAAGACTTTGCGTGGTTTAAATTGTCTCTGGGTTGGACAATGTTTTAAAATGTGCCCAGAACCGCAAAAGGCTGCGTTAAGCGGTCCATGTGCTAAGCAGCACTTGGACAACAGTGAAATCAAAGTACTTTGTAAAAAATCGCACACCTTAAGACAGTACATTTTAATTAAAAATTGTACCCTTGAATTTGGTAAATTGCCCAGCGATAAAAATGGCCGTCAGAAAAGCATGGCCAAGGACAAAGGGGTTGGAAGCAGCTCGTGTATGTCTGTGAAAAGGGGGATGATCAAAGTTGGCAGTCAAATTCTGTCAATCAAAAGGGGAGTTTCCCCCTCCCTCCAGAGACAATCGATGTTTATTTACAAGGATGTTTGCACAAGGGATTAAAACCACTTGACTGCGGTTTCAATGACCACAAGAGAATGGGTTTCTGTTTACATAGTAATTCAACTCCATTCAAAACCCATCACACACGATGAAACACACCTAAACTACGGAAGAGACTTTTTAGACTAAGAAAAGGAACAGTTTAAGAATGAATGGGTTTGAATCACCCATTACTAGACAATGGGGACAGTTGTATCCCTTTTGTTAGCCCAGAAAACTCCGGATCTGGGTGGGAACATTTCGGCCCCAGAATGAATACACATTCAAAACCCCTGCAGTTTTATTGACAGCCATCACAGACAATGGCAACTTTATTCAAACCCATCCCAGACAAGGGGATGGTTTGGATCCCTTTGTTTTAGCCCAGAAAACTCCAGATGTGGGCGGGAAAATTTTGGCCCCAAAATTGGGGTATATAGAGATAGCTTCTCGGAGGCCTCGCTCTCTCTCTCTCTGGCTTGCCTCCATGTGCCCTCTACAGCGTGGGAGTCTGTCTGAAGAATTAAGAACACCAGCAGTTTACTTTTAAAACACTGGGGTGTTTCTTTACTTCAGGACAGTGAAGATCTCGTGGGACACGGAGCTGGCATTATAGCGGTGAGCATATATTTTTCTGACCTTCCACAAGGCAACTTAGGATAGGCATAAGGGTGGGGAGTAAAGTGGGATTTCGTTAGAATTGTCATTTTAGTTGTTTTCCCTCGTTATGCCCGTTTTTCCTCCCCTATCTTAGCAATTTTACCGTGATTACATTGATCATGTGGTGTAGTTTATTAGTTAATAAAGTTTGACTTTCTTGCATCCAAACCATTTGTCCATTTTTAATATGTCTTTAATTATATGTTCCTCCAGTCAGAACTGGAAGGGTGGGTTTAGCGATTCGAAACCGCTGATTGGTATTGGTCACAGTGCAGTGGAAAAAAGGCTGCTTGACCAGGTAAATTACCGTAAACCAGGTAAAGGAAGGTAAATTACCGTAAACCAGGTAAAATATGCCCCCATACAAATAGGCGACCGCGGCAGGACTGGATCTGGAGAAAGCATCAGCTCTTGCTTTTCTTGCTTTTAATCTGTGGGTAGCCCTGCAGAAGTTAGCGGCAGCTTGTAAGCTGACCTATTATGGTATAGGTGGCTGGGTTAAGAAGGGTGAGATGAGGGTGCGGGAGGAGGTTAAAGAGGCCAAGAATTGGGAGTCAGACTTTGGAAAATGCCAGGCGGAGGTAGAACGCCTCATAAAAGAGGTGAATGAGGCCAGAGATAGTGGGATGAGGGTGCGGGAAGAAAATGCATGCCTCACACTGTGAGGGTGCTGGTCAGTTCCTTCAGTAACCCCTAGATGGCACCTTCACTTGTTTGTTTCCCTTTGTACATTGTTACTTGTTTCTCCTGTTTATTACTTAACTGCCTTTCATCTGGTTTATTGGTTTCACCTGTTTTTGCTTGCATTTAAGTTCTGTGGTTTCTTCCCTCTGGGCTCAGTCCTGACAAGGGAGTCAGTCTTGACAAGGTGCTCTGTCTTGACTAGATGCTCAGTTTTGACAAGCCGGTTGCCAGTGGTAGCTTGTCTTGAGCTCAGTCTGGACAAGCCGGTTGCCCTGTGGTAGCTTGCCTTGACAAGCCAGTTGCCTAGGGGTAGCTTGTCTTGGGCTAAGTCTTGATAAGCCATTTGCCTTAGTGGGTGCATGTCTTGAGCTCCTATGTCTATAACTGTTTATCTGTGTTATGTTTCTGCTTGTATTTAAGTTTGGTGGTTCTTCCCTTTGTTCTCGGTCTTGACAAGGTGCTGACAAGTTGCTTAGTCTTGACAAGGTGCTCAGTTTGGACAAGCCGGTTGCCCTGTGGTAGCATGTCTTGAGCTCAGTCTTGACAAGCCGGTTGCCTCATGGTAGCTTGTCTTGAGTTCCTATCTTGACAAGCCAGTTGCCCTGTGGTAGCTTGTCTTGAGCTCAGTCGTGGCAAGCCGGTTGCCTCATGGTAGCTTGTCTTGAGTTCCTATCTTGACTAGCCATTTGCCTATGTGGTAGCTTGTCTTGAGCTCCTATGTTTTGTAACTGTTTACCTGTGTGATTCTAGTAAAGTACTGTTATTTAAAACTGCATATCTGCTTCTCGCCTCGTCTGTCTGCACTTGGGTCCAGAACCAGCCTCGCCTTGATAGCATGGCCCCGTGTCTACATGGCCCCGTGACAGCCACCCTGAAAGTTGGACTGAGCCAGTATGGACCCAGCAGCGATGGAGGAATTTCGTTCTATTCTCGTCCGTTAAGGTGCTTTCCTCGCCCTTCTTACGTCCCTTCGGAATATAATCCATTGAGCGTGCTAATTCTGGATACGATGGCTCTGTCGCTTACAAAGATTATGATCATATGATCGCCATGACATGTACCTGCCGCTAGTGGATGAGGAGGATGATTTTGTCTTGAGATCTCTGAACATCTGCAGTTCGTGATCAGTCGAAATGGGAAATATCATTGCTTGAAAAGCCAAGAAATTCGCTATGTGTACTAATACAGACTTTTTCATTTTTGACTTCTAGTTCTAAATGCCCAGGAGGGTGTGTGGCTGGCTACTGTTGTACACGTGTGACTGTGACTTCGGATTTATCAAGTTTGAGCCTTTTAAGTCTTTTCCCCCCTTGGGTATCCATACCACTATAATATAGAAGGGTGGATAATTTAAGCTTATGCTCTATTTTCATTTAAATGATTATTCTGTGCCTTATGTCTTTATAATGAAACGAGGGCCATTTTATAATTGTCTGTTTCTGGTTATGTGCTTTATGGTTTGTTTTGAGCAATGTTTTGCTGCTTGTTTGCTCTCATGTTGCTGCTTACCCAAATTGCAGGAGGTGTATTGGCCATTTCACCACTGCTCTTGGGCAGCAAGCTTTCTGGGTTTTTTTGTTTTGCTAAATGTGCGCTTGGTAGTTCTGTCTTGAGTAATTGATCTCGTGGTTTTTTTTTAATGTTTGAAGCTGAGTGTTTTAATGTAGAGGCAATGACTGTGCCAAATGACGCTTTTTGGCCATACAGGCATGGAGTTTTGTACACCAGGACCATGAGTACTGCCTTATCAGTCCTTTGGTTCCTGCTTCCAGACTTCCCCCGCCCGCCCCGCATGATTGAAGGTCAGCAAGCCTACACTGTCCATCGCCTCCTTGAGAGTCGCCGGGTTAGGAGGAGCGTTCTATACCTGGACGACTGGGAGGGTTATGGTCCTGAAGAGCGTTCCTGGGTTTTGGCCCAGGACATTTTGAATCCTGAACTCATCAGGGATTTTTGCCGTCGCCACCCTGATCATCCAGGAGGAACATCAGGAGCCATTCCTAGGGGAGGGGGTCCTGTGAGGGTGCCGGTCAGTTCCTCCAGTAACCCCTAGATGGCACCTTCACTTGTTTGTTTCCCTTTGTTAATTGTTACTTGTTTCTCCTGTTTATTACTTAACTGCCTTTCATCTGGTTTATTGGTTTCACCTGTTTTTGCTTGTATTTAAGTTCTGTGGTTTCTTCCCTCTGGGCTCAGTCCTGACAAGGGAGTCAGTCTTGACAAGGTGCTCTGTCTTGACTAGGTGCTCAGTTTTGACAAGCCGGTTGCCAGTGGTAGCTTGTCTTGAGCTCAGTCTGGACAAGCCGGTTGCCCTGTGGTAGCTTGCCTTGACAAGCCAGTTGCCTAGGGGTAGCTTGTCTTGGGCTAAGTCTTGATAAGCCGTTTGCCTTAGTGGTTGCTTGTCTTGAGCTCCTATGTCTATAACTGTTTATCTGTGTTATGTTTCTGCTTGTATTTAAGTTCGGTGGTTCTTCCCTTTGTTCTCGGTCTTGACAAGGTGCTGACAAGTTGCTTAGTCTTGACAAGATGCTCAGTTTGGACAAGCCGGTTGCCCTTTGGTAGCTTGTCTTGAGCTCAGTCTTGACAAGCCGGTTGCCTCATGGTAGCTTGTCGGGTTCCTATCTTGACAAGCCGGTTGCCCTGGGGTAGCTTGTCTTGAGCTCAGTCTTGACAAGCCGGTTGCCTCATGGTAGCTTGTCTTGAGTTCCTACCTTGACTAGCCATTTGCCTATGCGGTAGCTTGTCTTGAGCTCCTATGTTTTGTAACTGTTTACCTGTGTGATTCTAGTAAAGTACTGTTATTTAAGACTGCATATCTGCTTGTCGCCTCATCTGTCTGCACTTGGGTCCAGAACCAGCCTTGCCCAGACAGCACGGCCCCGTGTCTACATGGCCCCGTGACAGCAACCCTGACACACACTAGAGGTCACAAAATGCCAGGCAGAGATAGAGCCCTTTCAGCATACCTATCTGGTACCCTATGATACCCAACAGCTCAGAGGCCTGGTGAAACATATTCCCCTGCTCTCTGAAAAGGGAGACCCCTCAGTGCACTTCCAAGGGATAGAACAGGCAGCCTGTGTTAACGGCTGTGATGACAAAGAGAAAGCCAAAATGTTGCTTTTCTCTGTAGACAGTAAGCTCTATCAGACCCTTTCAGATGAGGCTAAGAGAGGGCAGAAGGGTTTTGAGGACCTAAAGGAGAAAATACTGGAAGCCATGAGTGCGAACGACGGCAATCCATTTGATCGCATAGGGAAAACACTGCAGAAGGAAGGGGAGACCCCACAGGCTGTGGCCAGTCTACAACAGCGCGTGTACAGGGGGACAAAATAGGGCACAACTGAACCAGCAGCAGCGGACCCAATGGATTCGTTGCCTGGTGTCCAATTGCCTGCCCCAAATAAAAGCAAAGGCTGATGCTTGGTTTGACCACCGAGACCCCCTAGCAACCGAAGAGACTGTAATCCGGCAGCTCACGGTAGCATATAGGAACAGTAGGAATAGTGGGACCCCCACAGCAAAAGGGTAAGGTCCACGAGGTTAAACCTGAGGCTCAATACAAGAAAGAGTGGCGCCAGGAGGGGAGCTGTCCCTCCCAGAACAAGGTCACTTGTTACAGGTGCGGGGAGGAGGGCCACTGGCGCAGGGATTGTGAAAAGCCTGGGAGAGACGATAAAGCCAGGACCCCCGCAGCCCCAACTCAGAAGGCAGAGACAGAAACTCCTCTCGATACAGTCGAGTCCGTCATGGAGTCGATAAAATCTTTCCTCAGGGCCAATCAGGGAAAGGTAGCAGCCATCAGTGGTGCTGCAGTCCCCTCGCCCACCTCTGCCTCCCCACAATGACTGGAGCCTGCGCAGCCTGTCCGTCTGTGTAATCTCCGGTACGATGAATGGAAGAGACCGCTCATACAGATGGAGGTAGAGAAGGTTACAGGGACGTATCGTTTGGATACAGGGGCATCATGTACCGTGATTGATGTGTATTTTGAATGTGTATTAGAATTGTCCCATGGAGACACACAAAAACAAACAAGGAAACACATCCAACTGGCGTTCTAAAAAGAAAAACCTACACATGGTGAAACAAGAACAGGAAGACAGTGACACAGACTCTGATGGGGAGCTGAACCTCCATGTGTTAATGATGAATGGAGGCTCATCAGGCTATGGAGTCACTCCACTACTAGAGGGAATACTGGTCAAAATGGAGCTGGATACGGGGGCCGCTGTCTCCTTGATTTCAGAGAAGCTATTCAAAGAAAAACTGAACCACCTATCACTGACGCCGGCCAAGCTCATCTTAAAGACCTACACTGGGGAAACAGTCCCAATGCTGGGTAAGACGGAGGTCAAGGTGGAGCATAATGGACAAACCGTGATGCTGCCAGTTTACGTGGTCAAGGGTGACTATCCATCCCTGATGGGCAGGCCACGGTTGGAAAAAATTCATCTGGATTGGAAAAAAGTGAATGCGGTGTCAGTCGAAGAGGCGGGGCTAGCGGCAGTGTTGACAAAGCATGCGGCTGTCTTTGATGGAGAATTGGGGAGTATGAAGGGGATTATGGTCAAACTCAAGCTGAAGCCTGACAGCCAGCCACGATTCCCGAAGGCCAGGAACGTTCCCTACGCCCTCAGACCAAAGGTGGAGGCTGACCTGGAGCATCTGGTCAAGATAGGGGTCCTGGTGCCGGTTTCGCACAGTGAGTGGGCCACGCCCGTGGTACCAGTGATGAAGAGTGACGGCGCGGTTCGCTTATGTGGAGATTTCAAAGTAACAGTGAATCCTGTGCTCTCAGCTGAACAGTACCCCCTCCCCATCATTGAAGGTCTTTTCGCGGGTCTAGCAGGCGGTCAGAAGTTTAGCAAGATTGATCTATGCCAAGCCTACTTGCAGATGCATGTAAAAGAGGACTCACAGAAGTACCTCACCATCACCACACACAAGGGCCTCTACAGGTACTGCCGCCTACCCTTTGGTATAACGTCAGCACCAGCATTGTTTCAGCGGGCTATGGACCAGATCTTAAGCGGCATTCCAGGGGTACAATGTTATCTCGACGATATCCTTGTCACAGGAAAGGCCGACAACGAGCATCTGCAGAACCTGATGAAGACACTAGGAAGACTTGAAAAATATGGCTTACGTGTTCGCAAGGACAAATGCGAATTTTTCAAGCCATCAGTGGAGTACCTAGACCATGTCATCGACGCGGACGGCCTACACACAGCACCGTCGAAAGTGAAAGCCATTGCCGACGCTCCTGCACCTACAAATGTCGGCCAGCTGCGGTCATTCTTAGGTCTCCTGAACTATTATGGAAAGTTTATTCCACAGCTGGCATCACTGTTGAAGCCATTACATGAGTTGCTGTGTCAGGGCAAGGCCTGGGCGTGGACGAAGCAGTGCGAAGCTACATTCAAGAAAGCCAAAGCAGCTTTGACTGACCCCAGATTGTTGACGCACTTTGACCCGTTGTTGCAGATTCAGCTGGCCTGTGACGCGTCGCCTTGTGGTGTCGGCGCGGTCGTGTCCCACATCTTTCCCTCAGGTGAAGAGAAGCCGATTGCATTCGCGTCAAGGTCCCTGAGCAAGGCGGAGGTGAAATACCCGCAGATTGAAAAAGAGGCTTTGGGCATCAACTTTGGAATCAGAAAGTTCCATCACTACTTGTTCGGAAGGAAATTCACTTTGCTGACGGATCATCGTCCCCTGACATCGATCTTTGGTCCACACACAGGAATACCCTCCCTGGCAGCGTGCAGGATGCAGCGCTGGGCGCTGATGTTAAGCGCTCACAATTACAACATCAAATACCGGAGGTCAGCAGCACATGGCAATGCGAACGGATTGTCAAGACTTCCACTGCCTGTGCCCTCTGAAGGCTGTGAGCAGAAGATTTTCTACTTTGACATGGTGAGCAATGCCCCTGTCACGGCCCGGCAGGTCAAGAAAGAGACCAGAGTGGACCCTACGCTATCCAAGGTGCTGGATCGGGTGATGCGAGGAGACAGATCACGGGTATCAGACGCACCACCTGAGCTCCTACCTTACCTGTCAAGAGGGAAGGAGTTGTCTGTCACGTCAGGATGCCTGCTTTGGGGCATGCGAGTGATCATACCACCAAAGCTGCGGAAACATGTCCTCAACGAGCTGCACTCAGGACATTGTGGTATTGTCCGGATGAAGGAGCTGGCATGAAGCTCCTTCTGGTGGCCCGGTCTGGATCATGAAATTGAAGTTGAAGCGAAATCATGCCCATCATGCGAGACAACCAGGGATACGCCAAGAGCAGCGCCACTGCATCCATGGGAATGGCCAGCGACACCGTGGCAATGGATCCATCTGGACTTCGCGGGACCAGTGGAAGGAGCGATGTTCCTGGTCGCGGTGGACTCCCATTCCAAATGGCCGGAAGTTGCAGTAATGTCCACTACCACTACGGAGAAAACCATCGAGACTCTGAGAGAGATGTTCGGGCGATTTGGTCTGCCGGAGCAGATCATAATTGACAATGGAACACAGTTCACATCCCAGGAGATGGAGGAGTTCCTCAAGAGCAATTGAATCCAGCACACGTTCTCCACACCTTATCATCCATCCACGAATGGATTGGCGGAGAGATTTGTCAGAACGCTGAAACGCGCTTTGAAAGCGGCAAGAAGTGATGCTCCTCTAAAGCAGCGCCTGAATGCTTTCTTGCTGAAATACTGAAACACGCCTCATGCTACGACTGGAGCATCTCCTGCTTACCTACTCATGGGAATGCAGCTACGGACATGCCTTGACCTGCTGAGGCCAACGTCCACAGAAGCAGTGGTGCACCCCAATCAGCAGGATCAAGTCAGCAGACGAGCTCAGAGGTCCAAAGACCGACACTTTGTGGTGGGGGGCAAAGTCCTCGTGCGTAACTACACCACCCCGGAGCGGTGGGTCCTGGCTACGGTCAGTCAAAAGACGGGCCCCGTTTCATACCGAGTCCGCACCGGAGACGACCGAACATGGAGACGGCATGTAGACCAGTTACTGCCAAGACAGTCGCCACAGGTAACCCAAGAAACAGAGGATCAAGGACCTGCTGGGGGCTCCAGCAGGGACTGGTCGTCCAACCCTGAGACGGTGGCACCATCCACTCTTGTGCCATCGAGGGAGGAAGCCACGCCTGCAGGGTCACGGGAGAGCCAGCCAGAGCCTGCTCCTGAGACTAGGCGTTACCCCCAAAGAGAAAGGCAGCCTCCAGGGCGCCTTAGTTACAGTTAGTGCTAACCTGTGTGCATGGGGCAGAATAATCCCCAGGGTTAGCGGAATGTAGAGGCAGCCTGCCCTCTCTTCCAAAGTTATAGTCATTTTCAGTTATTCTGTTTTGTGGACATTCTATTTTAAGGGGGAGGAAATATGTTGTGTATTTTGAATGTGTATTAGAATTGTCCCACATGGGATACTGTAGTGGTGATTTGCAATGCACTATGGGAAATGTAGTGCATTGAGTGAAGAAGCACATTGTAAATAAAATGGCCGTTAACTAAACTCTCCACCCCGGAGTCCTTCTTAATTGTTATATAGGTAAGGGTATAAAACCCCTTGAGACACAACAGTGATCCATATGGATAATCCCACCACCTCACTTCTGCCTGACGGGGCTCCATACATACTATCGGGATTCACCGGTCAGGAGCAGGCGGGGGTATACTCCAGACCCCTCTCAGTCCATCTGGGCATGCTCCAAACTAAGTGGAAGTGCATCCTGGCAAAGTGGAATAAGGAGGAAGGAAAGGGGATCCTAGGAGCCGACTTCCTGGTGGGCCACGGGATCCTCGTGGATCTCCGCAACCATTGCCTTTGGGGGGCTAGCACAGACAGGGAAGAAGGTGTAGTGGTCATCCCGGGCAAGGAGGGTAAGGGGAACTTGTGTACTGTGAAGCCCAAAGAAGGTTACGACCTCAGGCTCATGGTAAATGGGGTCCCGGAGGCACTGCATGCAGTCGTGCAGGCAAACCTCACAGCGTTTGCCACCCATAAACACGACTGCGGGAGGATCACAGGGTTTGAGGTTAAAATAGACGGGGACCCCATGGCCCGACCACAGAAGCAGTACAATTTCTCCAAGGAGGCAGAACCCGACATGGAGGCAGCCATCACCTCCTTAGTTAAACAGGGAGTGTTGAGGCCCATGGCCACTCATGTTTGTTGTGTCGGTACCTTTCTACCTAGACACAATTTAGGACTCAGAACTCAGAGATTCAAACATGAAGTGCTTTATTGGAAGGAAAGGAAGTTCTGGAAAGTTCCGAACAAAGAGAGCTAAACTTAACAGAGAACACCCAACCATTTATCTCCTGTGACTGCGCCACCACAGGTGGGAGGAGAACACACAATAGAACACACAATACATAACATTTCCTCCCCTCTTAAATGGAAGGTCCACAGTATTCCTCAACAGGTAAGTTACTTTCAATGCACTCAACGAACCTAGGGTAGAGGTAGACTGCCTCAACCCCTGACTTTACCCTGGGGTTTATTCTGCCCCAGTCTTGTGGGTAAGTCACTAAGCCTACAGATCCAAGCGCCTTGGAGGCCGCCGCTCTCTGACAGGATACCGGCGGTCATTGCTGGCTTCCACAGCAGTAGGCATTGACACAGACCTGGATGAAGAAGGTGCCTGAGTCAGTCGAAAGTCAGGAGTTTGCACAGGTGGAACAGTCTCTTTGACTTCTTGTGTTGGAGAAGAGCACTGTGGCAAAGGATGCTGGTTTGCGGTATCATCCGGAAACAGTTCAGGCCAACCAGCCATTGGAGCCTCTGTGGCTGTCTCTGCTCCTAGCAACAGTTGATCTGTGTGTCTTCTCCAGACGACGTCCTCAGCAGTCTCAACCATGTAAGACACAGGGCCCGTCTGCGCGATCACCGTAGCAGGAACCCATTTCGGTCCAGTGTTGTAGTTTCGAGCTAGGACGTGCTCTCCAGGGTGAAACCGTCTCTCCTTGGCTCTTTTCTCTCTCTTTTCAACTTGAGCTTGTTGTTGACAATGGACAACCTGTTCTGCCCTTGGAGGTTTAAGTAAGTCAAAACTTGTCCGCAACTGCCTCTTCATCATGAGCGAAGCGGGGTAAGTTTTGGTTGTGGCATGCGGCTCGTTCCTGTAGGACAACAGGAAGCTGTTCAGACGTTGGTGGATTGAGCGCTGACCTTGCGATGCCTTCAAGGCGTGCTTCAAAGTTTGCACAAACCTTTCTGTCTGGCCGTTAGTAGAGGGATGATAGGGCGCAAACCTGATGTGTTGGACACTATTCACATGCAGGAAGGTTGCAAACTCCTGTGATACAAATTGTGGACCATTGTCACTTACGAGTTGTTCCGGTGAGCCATAGCGGCTGAACATCTCACCAAATTTCTCAATTGTTTTCTCTGCCGTGGTAGACCTCATCACAGCGACCTCCGGCCACTTGCTACGAGCATCCACAACCAGCATAAACATCTTCTCTTCAAAAGGACCGGCGAAGTCCACATGTACTCGCTGCCACACTTCTGCAGGCCAATCCCAGGGGTGTAGGGTTGCCAGCTGTGGAACATTCCGGACCCTTTGACATGGGGAACATGTTTTGGCTTTCTCCTCAATATTCCCATCGAGACCTGGCCACCAGAAGTAGCTTCCTGCCATTTCCTTCATCCGAACCATCCCACTGTGACTTGTATGAAGTTGTTGCAGTATAGGTTCCCGCAGAGGTGGCGGAATGACGACACGGCGTCCCCAAAGAAGACAACCTGCCTGGATGGAGAGCTCATTTCTTTTTGAAACGTAAGGTTTCAAACTAGGAGAATCTCCTATAGCTCTCCCTCGAATGACATCGTCCATTAACTCAGACAGGACTGGATGGTTGCGGGTGTACCTTCGCACCTGAACTGCAGTGACAGGTGCTCCCTCCACTTGTCTAAAGTAGAAGATGTCTATCTGGCGAGGCTCTGGGGGAGTAACAGGCAAGGGTAGCCTCGAGAGACCGTCTGCGTTGCCGTGCAAGTCTGATTTGCGATATTTGATGTCGTATGTGTGTCCTGACAACAGTAAAGTCCACCTTTGCATCCTGCTTGCAGCAAGAGACGGAATTCCGGTGCGGGGCCCGAAGATTGAAGTCAATGAACGGTGGTCCGTCAGGAGTGTGAACCTTCTCCCAAACAGGTACTGATGAAATTTTCGAATTCCAAAAACGATTCCCGAGGCCTTGCACTCGATCTGCGCATAGTTACTCTCGGCCTTGTTCAAGGTGCGTGATGCGAAGGCGATAGGTTTCTCTTCACCCGAAGGCATGATGTGGGATATGACTGCTCCCACACCATATGGTGATGCATCACATGCTAGCTGCATGAGCAGCTTTGGGTCGAAGTGTGTCAGGACCTCCGATTTCAGCAATGCTTTCTTTGCTTGGGCGAAAGCTTCGTTGCACAGTTCAGTCAATTTTCATGTTTTGCCTTGACATAGCAACTGATGTAACGGCTTCAGCAATGTTGCTAAGTCTGGAATAAACTTCCCATAGTAGTTAAGTAGCCCCAGAAATGAACGTAACTGGCTCACATTCTGGGGTGCTGGGGCCTCCACGATCGCCTTGACCTTTGACGGCGCCTTATGCAGGCCAGTCCAGCGTGATTTTCTCTAGCCACGCACGTCCCAGTAGCGATGGGTAATTTCCCTTTACCACACATAGTGGCAGTTTTGCAGTCTGTCCGTTCAATTTAACTGTCACCTCAATGACGCCTCTCATGGCCACAGGTTCGCCGGTATACGTCTTTAGCACAATGTTTGTTGGCTGAAGGGTAAGATGCTTTAGCATTTTGTTGTAGACAGTGTCTGAAACAAGGGACACAGCCGCGCCTGTGTCCACCTCCATCCGCACTGATTGTCCCTCCACCAGTGGTGACACCCAGTAGCTATTTGAATCACCTGCAACCATCAGTATGTGCACCTCTTCCTCCTCAGAGGTGTCGCTCCCCTCTGTTTTGCTTGTTCTGTTGAGATACCGCGGCAAACGTGGGAGTCGAGACCAGAGCTATTGAAAACACAACTGCTTTATTCCAACCACATGACAAACAGGATCTAGAAAAGCCCGCGCATCCGCTTAAATACTTCCCAGACAGGAAGTGCTCCCGGCAGCCTGTCCCTGCGGGAAACAAGTTGCTGGAGGAAAGGGCCCCCGGCTGGGGGCTTCTGCTTAGACTGTCTGTGCCGCCGTGAGCGGATTATGTCCAGTGGTGGCGTGTCGCCACAGAGCTCCCCCCAGAATCCGCTTAGGAGGAGTGGACGAGTCGTGACGGTGGTCTAATGGTTCTGCCGCAGCAGCTCTGAGTGGTCGCCGGTCTGGTTGGTTGGGTCGGGCGGTTCGCCGCCGGCTGTGCTGGCTTTCTGGGGGGACGGCCTCTAGTTGGAGGCTGGGCCACGGGGACCTGTTCCCCTGGTTCTGTGTGTGCTGGTTTGAGCCGGTCGATGGAGACTGTCTCGACCCTGTCGCCGAGTCGCAGCTTGAAGACCTTGTCCCCGGTTTGTAGTACCTCGTACGGACCGTCGTACAGGGGTCGCAGGGGCCCGCGGTGCGCGTCGTGTCGCACGAAGACGAAGCGCGCCTGCTGTAAATTTGGCGGGATGTGAGGTGCGAGTTCACCGTGTCGGTTGACCGGAAGTGGGGCGAACTGCTGAGCGGAAGAGAAAGAGTCGAGCCGCTGCTGTTCGGCCGACCAAGGCTTGGTAGGCTCCGGAAGGAACTCGCCTGGGACGCGCAGCGGTTGTCCGTAGACTAACTCCGCTGCCGAGGACTGGAGGTCTTCCTTGACCGCGGTGCGTAGGCCGAGTAGCACCCACGGTAGGCGGTCAGTCCAGGTACTGTCCTGCAGGCCGGCGCGGAGTGAGGCCTTGAGTGACCTGTGGAAGCGTTCACAAAGTCCGTTGGCCTGCGGGTGGTACGCCGTGGTGCGGTGGAGCGTCACCCCGAGGTTGCGTGCTGTGGCCGTCCAGAGTTCGGAGGTGAACTGGGCGCCTCTGTCGGAAGTTATGTCGGCCAGTACGCCGAACCTCGCAACCCAGGTGTTAACAAACACCCTGGTGATGTCGGCTGTGGTGGTGGAGGTCAGCGGCACTGCCTCAGGCCAGCGTGTGTAGCGGTCGACCATCGTGAGGAGATAAGTTTGGCCTTGCGATGGCGGCAGGGGACCGACGATGTCCACGTGTACGTGGTCGAAGCGGCGGCTGGGTACCTCGAAGTCTCCCAGGGGTGCTTTGGTGTGCAGCTGTACCTTAGCCCGTTGGCAGGCGAGGCAGGAGGTGGCCCAAGTCCGAACATCTCTGCTGAGGCCGCGCCAGACGAAGCGCTTGGAGAGGAGTTTGACGGATGCGCGGGAACCCGGGTGAGAGAGCCCGTGGAGCGCGTCGAAGACGCGGCGGCGCCAGGTCTCAGGGACGACCGGCCTGGGTTGGCCGAGTGAGACGTCGCACGTGACTGCCATGGCTTCGGGCCCGTGCGCGACCTTGGCTAGGCGTAGCCCTGGCAGGCTGGTAGCCGCCAAGAGGAGGTCTGGGTCCGTGAGCTGGGCCGCTGCTAGTTGTGCGTAGTCGACCGCGAGGTGATTCGCACAGACGGCGGGACGGGAAAGGCAGTCGGCGACCAAGTTGTCTCTACCGGAGACGTGCTGAATGTCCGTAGTAAACTCGGAGACGGCCGCGAGCTGGCGTTGCTGCCTAGCGGACCAGGGTTCGGTGTGCTTGGCCATCGCGTATGTGAGTGGCTTGTGGTCCACATACGCGGTGAAGGGGCGGCCTTCCAGGAGGAACCTGAAATGGCAGACCGACAGGTGGAGTGCGAGAAGCCCGCGGTCGAAAGTGGAGTATTTGACCTCTGGGGGGCGCAGTTGGCGGCTGTAGAAGGCAAGTGGCTGCCACGCGCCATTGACCCACTGCTCGAACACGGCCCCGACCGCGTGGTCGGAGGCGTCGGTGGTGAGCACGACCCGGGCATCGGCCCTCGGGTGCGTGAGCCGAGTGGCGTCGGCGAGCGCGTTTTTGGTGGCGTCGAAGGCGGCTGCCGTGTCAGTGGTCCAGGCTACGTCCATCTTGCCGGATTTTCCTCGGAGGGAGTCGTATAGGGGCTTCATGAGGGCTGCGGCTCTGGGGATGAACCTGTTGTAGAAGTTCACCGTCCCGAGGAACTCCTGGAGGCCCTTGATGGTTGTGGGGCGGGGGAATTGCTGGACGGCCTGCACCTTGTTGGGCAGGGGAACGGCCCCAGCAGGGGTGATGTGGTGACCGAGAAAATCGATCTCGGTTAGGCCGAATTGGCACTTCGCCGGGCTGAGGATGAGCCCGTGTTGGGCTAGGCGCCCGAACAGGATGTGAAGGTGTTCGAGGTGTTCCTGTTTGGAGGAGCTGGCCATGAGAATGTCGTCTAGATAGACGAATAGGAAGTTCAGGTCCCGGAGGACTGAGTCCATAAGGCGCTGGAAAGCCTGTGCTGCATTCTTGAGGCCGAAGGGCATCCTCAGGAACTCGAACAGGCCGAATGGGGTGATGACGGCCGTTTTGGGGATGTCCGCGGGGTGTACGGGGACTTGGTGGTAACCGCGCACCGGGTCGACTTTGGAAAAGACGGTTCGTCCGGCCAGTCGGGCCGAGAAGTCCTGGATGTGTGGCACCGGGTATCGATCGGGGGTGGTGGCGTCGTTGAGGCGGTGGTAGTCCCCGCAAGGGCGCCAGCCTCCGCCGGGCTTGGGGGCGATGTGAAGGGGCGAGGCCCAAGGGCTGCTGGAGCGGCGGATGATGCCGAGTTGTTCCATGTTGGTGAACTCGGCCCGCGCGATTTCCAGCTTGGCCGGGTTGAGTCTGCGGGCGTGGGCAGAAACTGGGGGGCCGGTGGTGGGGATATAGTGTTCCACACCGTGCTTGGCGGCTTTGGCAGAAAAGGTCGGGTTAGTGAGGGCGGGAAACTCAGCTAGGAGTGCCGAGTAGTCGTCCGTGGCTCTGGCGAGGCAGTAGGTCGTCAGGCCGGCCGAACGGGCCAGGGTAAAGGCGCCGGGGATGTGGGCCATAGTGTTGATGTCGACGAGGCGGTGCCTCGGAATGTCGACAAGGAGGCCGTGGGCGCGTAGGAAGTCGGCGCCGATGAGTGGGCAGAGGACCTTGGCTGTGAGGAACTCCCAGCGGTAGCGGCGGCCCGCGAGGTCGAGCGTGACCATGCGGGTGCCATATGTGCGGATTTCAGAGCCGTTGGCTGCAGCCAGTGTGATACCCCGTGTGCCACGTTGGATCTCGAGGGCGGAGGCGGGGGTGATGCTGTGCTGGGCCCCTGTGTCGCACAGAAATCGGCGATTGGTTCTGTCGTCAGTGACGTACAGTAGGGGCTCCTTCTGCCCCGCGGCCATCGCGGGGGCCGGTGCGGGGGGGGGTTTGAAGGAACACGGTGGCGTGCAGCGTTGAGCCCTAGCGCCAAAACGGGTGTGGTAGTAGCAGTGACCCGGAGTGGTAGGGCGGTCGGGCCAAGCGGCCCGGGAAGACCGCGTGGTCGTTGCCGTGAGGTCGGGCGCGACGTCGCGAGCGGCCTGTGCAGAGAGCAGCCGGTCGGCCTTTTCGGCTATATCATTCAGGTCCGTGGAGTCAGACTCCACAATGAGCGGGCGGATGCTGGCGGGGAGCTGCCGAATGAAAAGCGTGCGAAAAAGGGCGCCGGGATTTTTGTCGTCTGAGAGGGACAGCATGTGGGAAAGCAGGTCTGATGGTGAAGCGTCACCAAGGCCGGGGAGGTCCAGGAGTTGGCAGTGGCGCTGGTAAGAGGACGTTTGAAATTTTTTAAGTAGCGCAGCCTTCAGATGTTCATACTTGCCCTCCGTTGGTGGATTCTGCAGCGCTGCCCAAACCTTGGGGACTGTAGCGTAGGTGAGCAAGGCGACGAGGTAGTCGTACTTCGTGGCGTCGACTGTAATGCCTTTCAGCCGGAATCTGGACTCAGCTTGAACGAACCAGGCTTCGGCGAGGTTCTCCCAAAAGTCTGGTAATTTAACCGTGACTGCGTTTGTATCCGCCATGCTAGCTTAGGATTCGTCCTGAGCGTCGGGGTCACCAGTGTTGAGATAACGCGGCAAACGTGGGAGTCGAGGCCAGAGCTATTGAAAACACAACTGCTTTATTCCAACCACATGACAAACAGGATCTAGAAAAGCCCGCGCATCCACTTAAATACTTCCCAGACAGGAAGTGCTCCCGGCAGCCTGTCCCTGCGGGAAACAAGTTGCTGGAGGAAAGGGCCCCCGGCTGGGGGCTTCTGCTTAGACTGTCTGTGCCGCCGTGAGCGGATTATGTCCAGTGGTGGCGTGTCGCCACAGTTCCATCATACTGCACTGAATGAACACTCTTTTTCCTCTCTTGTCCAAATACAGACATTTTGCTTCAATGCTTCCCAGCTCTGTCTGTTCTTTTTTTACCTCTACAGGCGCGTTCAATGTGACCCTTTTTGCCACAATTTTGGCATTCCAGCTCCGTACACCAGCAGTCATTAGTGTGATGGCCCGTTTTCCCACAACAGTAACATGTGCCGTTCCGCGCACCTTTAGGCTCAGACAACACCTTATGAACTCTCCCTGTTGAACTCAACTGGTGAGCCTCCTTTTCCGCCATCTCCATGGAGACACTAACTTCAATGGCCTTTTCAAGAGTAAGGTTGTCCTCAGTAAGAAGGCGCTTCTGTGTGGCTGCATTTTGCAGACCACACACAAGTCTGTCTCTAATGGTATCATTCAGCACCTCCTTGAACTGGCAGTGTTCGACAACCTTTGTAAAGCAGCAATAAACATCGTCACTGATTCCCCCTCCTCTTGATTCCGTTTGTGAAATCGAAATCTCTCAGCAATAACCAGAGGTTTTGGTGAAAAATATGCTCCAAGAATTTCCACTAGTTGCTTATATGTTTTAGTTCCTGGCTTATCTGGCTGCACGAGGCTGCGAAGTAAATTGAATGTCTTCGGCCCGATTACACTCAAAAAGTTAGGTACGACATTTTCATTTGCCACCGCATTCGCCAATACAAAATAGCCAAAACGTTCCGTATATGTGCTCCATTGCTCCACATTTTCATCAAAATCACCGATGTTTCCTAATATAGTAGCCATCTCACGTTTCAAATTACATTTTCTGTTTACTCACTGCACCTGTAACGTACGCAGATTCATCCGCTCCTCGTTGCCACTTGTTATGTCGGTACCTTTCTACCTAGACACAATTTAGGACTCAGAACTCAGAGATTCAAACATGAAGTGCTTTATTGGAAGGAAAGGAAGTTCTGGAAAGTTCCGAACAAAGAGAGCTAAACTTAACAGAGAACACCCAACCATTTATCTCCTGTGACTGTGCCACCACAGGTGGGAGGAGAACACACAATAGAACACACAATACATTACAATGTTAATTCTCCACTTTGGCCGGTTAAGAAACCGGACAATTCATGGAGAGCCACGGTGGACTATCGGGTGCTTAACAGCAATATCCCCGCGTGTGCCCCCACAGTAGAAGCAGTGGCCAATCTTATTAGCAGCATTCCAGCACCCGCGAACACATTCACGGTGCTGGACATTTCGAATGGATTCTGGTCCATCCCTTTAAAACGGGAGGACCAATATAAGTTTGCCTTCACCTTTAAGGGACAGCAGTATACCTGGGCCTGTCTGCCACAGGGTTTCCACAACAGCCCCAGCATCTTCCACCAATGCATGAAGGATAGTTTAAAGGAGTTCAGTCAGCCCACTCAGTTACTGCAGTATGTGGATGGCCTGCTCTTATTTACCGACTCGGTCGGGGAGCATGGACCACTGCTGGCTGAGCTGCTGGAGCTGCTGCAGAGAAAGGGGTTTAATGTCAACCCCAAGAAGGCGCAGATCGGTCAGCAAGAAGTTAAATTCCTGGGTCTGGCTGTCCGCACAGGAGAGAGGACAGATAGATAAGGCAAGGAGGGAAGCAGTCCAGGAGTTACCGATTCCCAATTCAGTAAGAGGGGTGAGGTTGTTCCTGGGATTGACGGGGTACTGCAGGGATTTTATAGAGGACCATGCAGCCACAGTGGTCCCTCTGCTCCGTCTCCTACACAAGGGAGTGGAGTGGTCCTGGGATGAGGGATGCCAGGCGGCATTTGTTAAGTTAAAGGGAGACCTGCAGAACGCACCAGCCCTAGGAGCGATAGATGGAAAAAGGGAGTTTTTTCTGAAGGTAGCAGCCAGCGGGGATATTCTCAGTGCTGTGCTGCTCCAGGAGCGGCACGGTAGGCTGAGACCCATGGTCTATTCCTCCAGAGCCCTCACGGATGTGGAGAGGAGCTACTCCAACTGTGAACGGCACCTTTTGGCCACACATTGGGCTGTGAAAAGATCTTTAATTTTCACAGGCACCTCTCCCATCACCCTCCTCACACACCACACACCCACTCAGATGCTTTTGGATGGGAGGATTAAAGATGGGACAGTCAGCAGCATCCGCATTGCGCGCTGGACCCTTCTCCTCTCACAGATGGATCTGAAGGTAAAGGGCCTTTGCGAGCCAAAGCTTGCGGCCAATATGGTATACCCTGGAACAGCCCACCGATGTTCCACAGATGGCGTATGGGAAGTGAACATAGGTTTACGGGCCGGGATACATCCCACGGGCCACGAGATCTATGTAGATGGTTCCAGCATGGTATCCGCTGGGGTACGACTCACGGGTTGCGGGATCTTTGACCCAATGGCAGACATTGCCTTGGCAATCAAGCTCCCTAACACCATGAGTGCCCAGCAGGCTGAACTGTCCGCGGTGATGTACGTGGTTACACACCCCGACATCTTCCCTACCCTGTATACGATTTGCTCTGACAGTATGTTCACGGTGGCATAGTGGCTAGCACTGTTGCCTCACAGCGCCAGGGACCCGGGTTCGAATCCGGCCTCGGGTGACTGTCTGTGTGGAGTTTGCACATTCTCCCCGTGTTTGCGTGGGTTTCCTCCGGGTGCTCCGGTTTCCTCCCACAGTCCAAAGATGTGCGGGTTAGGTTGATTGGCTATAATAAATTGACCCTTAGTGTTAGGGGGATTAAATACGTGGGGTTACGGGGATAGGGTGGGATATGTGTTGGTGTAGGGGTTACGGGGATCGGGTGGGATATGTGTCGGTGCAGGCTCGATGGGCCGAAATGGCCTCTATCTGCACTGTGGGGTTTCTGTGATTCTGTGACTTGCAACTCGTGTACGGAGTACTTGGCCATCTGGTCCTGTCGTGGGTATACCTCCGCCGACGGGAAGCCCTTGACAGCAAAGCCCCTGCTGGAGAAAATCCTGGCAGCTGTGGGGGAGGAAGGTGCAGTTTTCATCCATAAGGTGAAAGCCCATTCCTCCACAGAACCCCGCATCCAGGGCAACCAGCAAGCCGACATGCTGGCCAAGGAGGACGCACACACCGGCACTTTCTGGGACCCGTATGAGTCTGGGCCCATGGCGGCAGTTAAAGGTAGGGATGGGACCCAAGGGAGCTCAGGGGTAGTGTTAGCCCCAGACCTCAAGACGGTCCAAGCCCAGGACCCAGTCCTGAAAGTTGTCATGAGTGCAGTGGTGGAGGGCAGGAAGTTAGAAGGCCCTTACGGCGCAGCCCCCCTCTCCATAAGGGAAGGCATGCTGTTCAGGGGGGAACAGTGGGTAGTACCCCAGCAACACCGGAGGGAGTTCCTTCAGCTGGCCCATGAGGGGCCAGGAGCGGGACACCCCGGGCCTGAGACCACCTGGCAACGGGTGGAACAGGCGGGATGGTGGCCAGGACTCCGGGATGATGTCCGTGAGTTCTGTGCTAGCTGTCTTGTGTGTGCAGCAAATAATCCTGATCCCCACAAAAGGAAGGTGCCCATGGGACATGTTCTGCCTTATAATTGCAGGAGTTTGTTTTGTTGCCGCCGGTAGGTGGCAGTAAAGGGAAATGACCAGTAGGGTCACTCAACAGGAAGTAGTATAGTGATAGCAAACCAAGGAGGTCACACCACAGCATGGAACGTGCTCCAAGTTAATCCGCTGCAATCTTACATCGTTACGCCTTCGAAAGTATTGCCTGTGAGTTGAATGGTTTCATTACATATTCATGTTTAAATGTTAGTTATAGCTCATGTATTTAACGAGGTGCATTTCTTTCTTTTGTCTTTCTCAGTTTTACTCCAACCCAATGCAACTGATTTGTATTGTTTCACTGACCTCATGCAAGTGTGGCATTATTAAACACCGGAGCTTGGACGCTACATCCTGACTCCATGTTGTTATTGAAAGGAGTTTGGCTGGCTGTCTAACTGCGTACAGACACATACACGTAGGGAGGACAGTACAGTAAAAAGGCAAGTCATCAGCTGGCGCAACAAGCAACATTCGCAGTGCAGCACGGTGCAATCATGGACGGCAAGAGCTTCCAAGTCAAGCAGAGATCTGTGACCAGCTCAAGAAGTACACACTCATCTAGATCATCAACAGCCAGTGTAGCAACAGCTAGAGCCTGGGCTAAAGCTAAAGCGGCACAGGCTCGCGTGACCTTTGCTAAACAGGAACTGGCTGTGAAGAAAGAGAAGGTCCAACTACAAGCAGAGGCTGCTACATTGGACGCCACGCTGGAGGCACTACACATTGAGAAAGAAGCAGCTGCCGCTACTGCTGAGGCGTTAATATGGGAAGCGGCACTAGAAGCAGAGGTGGGAGAGCACCGCAGCATTGCTCGTCCTGCATCACCTCAAAGCACTGAGAGGCGGACAAGCGACTATGTCCAGGAGCAGGCAAGGACACGCACAGACATCTCCTCTGTCCCAAACTTTGAACCATCGCACGAGAACACGGAATCGCCATCACCAGCCCAACATGAGGTCACTCAGGTGGATCATTCACGCTACACTGATGACGACCCCTTCCTTGTTATTGACGACTGGTCACACGAAGAAGAGTTTGCAGCACTCCCGAAGAAACCTGTGCCTCAATCCGCTGCTCCCAACCACTTGGAAGGTACTTATGCCAAAATTCCTCACATTAACAAAGAACCCTTTGTAAAGGCTAGAACAGGTCATCCGGCATGGCAGTCTCCCATCCAATCGCAGCCCTTCTGATGCGATCATACTCTGGCAACCCATGCACAGACTCCTAATATGACAGCCATTGCCCAATATTTGGCACATAGAGAACTTGTAAGGACAGGTCTCACAAAATTTGACGACAAGCCAGAGAGTTTTAGATCATGGCAGTCATCCTTCCTTAATGCCACTGGCGGCTTGAGCCTGAGTGCTAGTGAGGAGTTGGATTTATTGTCATCATGGCTGGGCAAAGAATCGTCAGAACATGCCCGTAGGATCCGGTTTGTGTACACAAATGACCCAAGCACAGCCCTTAGGATGGTCTGGGCAAGACTCAGGGAGTGTTACTGTGCTCCTGAGGTGATAGAGAAAGCCCTCTTCAGTAAGCTGGAAAACTTTCCTAAAATAGGTAACAGAGACTACCTTAAGCTTAGAGAACTCGGAGACCTTTTAATGGAGTTACTGGCAGCCAAAACAGATGGATACTTACCTGGGCTCTCCTATTTAGATACTAATCACGGAATCAACCCAATAGTGGAGAAGTTGCCCCACCCTCTCCAAGAAAAATGGATCAACGTAGGCTCAAAATTCAAAGAAGACAACTGTAATGTATGTACCTTTAAGGGGGCAACTACTTTCTACAGCTCATGTATACTGTAGTACCGGCAGTGACCACACCTGTACATAATGCTGAGTAGTAATCTGTTGTTTCAGTTGCAGTTTGAACCACATTGAGTAAACATCTGTTGTACCGTTCTCTGCAGTCCTTTTCTTATTGTTACACGGACGTAACAGTGGCGACGAGCAAGTTCGAACCTACCTGCAACTCTGCATCACCTCCCAGGGATTCGCTCCTGGAGAACAGTGGAAGAAGGTCGCGTCCAGAAGCACGGGCGTCGACCACGGGCAACCGCCCAGTCATCCAGCGGAGATTTGAGCATCGCAGGGGAGGCTGTCGAGAGCCAGGCTTGGCTTTCCAGTCACGGTGGTCCAGCGAAACGGGCTGGCAACAGGTACCGTGCAGACCCTTCCCGGACAGCGACAGGCTAGAGCCCGACCTAGTGGCACAGAAAAAGGCTGAGCAGCATCGACGGGGGAGAGAGAGAGGGCATCGCGCACAGGGCGCAGCCGGTGTTCAGGGCCGAGCGGCGTCAACGGGGGAGAGAGGCGAGAGAGAGCAGAGCGCAGCCGGTGTTCAAGGGCCGAGCAGCGTCAACGGGGGAGAGAGGCGCGCAGGAAAACGCGATGTGCTGCCATTGCCACGAGGACCGCAGTGAGCGGCGTTGGCAGCAGCGCAGGAGCAGCGCACGAAACCCACAGGGCATCGCCATTTGCCACGAGGACCGCCGAGAGCGGCGTTGGCAGCAGCGCGGGAGACGCTGTGGGGGACTACGGTCTCCCGCGTAAAGAAATAGGCAACACAGCGAGCTACAAGAAATAGGTCTTTACTCCAACTCTCAGAATACAGTACTGAATTCGTGAAGCCCGCGAACCTGTGATGACTCACGGATTGGTCACCTGCTGGAACCTGATTGGTTTTCCTTCTATCAGCAGCAGGCAAGTCTGAACGTGCCTTATTCCTCTCAGCTTGCAACTGTCTTGTGGGGGGAGGGGAATACAGCAGTTAAAAGGGGATTATACAGGTTTATCTACATACACACAGTGTTTCCCCAATGTGGTAACGCCACATACGCCCCCCGCGAATCCTCGTTAACTGTAAAAATCAGTCTCTGCGGAGGTTTGACCAAACGGCCGTAGGGGCTGTAGTAGCCATCTGGCGTGTGAGGAGGGCTGTCTGGGAGGTCGGCCGGTTGGTTCGTCGGCTGGTCTGGTGGCTGGTTTGCCGGTGGGCTGGCTGGACGGGCTGCCGGCGAAGGTGGGGTGGCGGCCGGGAAGTAAGGTTCTGGCGTGTCTTGGCCTTCTTGTGGGGCCGCCGCCAACACGGGAGGTCTGCCCTGCTGTGGGGGAAGAGCCGGCCGAAATGGGAAGCTAAGGTCCAGGTGCGCCGGTTTGAGGCGGTCTACTGAAATAAGGTCCGGCTTCCCGCCGACATCGATAAGAAAAGCTTTGTCCCTCGTCTCCAATACTGGGAAGGGGCCGGTGTATGGTGCCTGCAGCGGGCCTCTGTGCGCGTCCTGGCGCACGAAGACGAACTCCGCATGTCGTAAGTCTCGAGGCACGTAGGACGGCTGTGGGCCGTGTTGCGAAGTGGGCACTGGACGGAATTGCTGGGCCACGTCCTGGTGCAGGGAAAGCTGTCTGGCGGCCGACCACGGCTCCGTTGTCAGGGGGAGGAAGTCGCCTGGTACTCTGAGCGGTTGGCCGTAGACCATCTCGGCCGCAGAGGCACGGAGGTCCTCTTTGGGCGCGGTACGCAATCCCAGGAGAACCCAGGGTAGTTTGTCGATCCAGCTGGTGTCGGCCAGGCTGGCGCGGAGGGAGGCTATCAAAGAACGATGAAAGCGCTCGCAGAGCCCGTTGGCCTGCGGGTGGTAGGCTGTTGTCCTGTGCAACTTGGTGCCGAGGCCGGCGATGATGGCATTCCACAAGTGGGAGGTGAACTGGGGGACTCTGTCCGAGGATATGTCGGTCGGCACGCCGAACCGGGCCACCCATGTCGAGACGAATGCTCGCGCGACGTCGGTCGTGGTGGTGGAGGCGAGGGGAACCACCTTGGGTCATCTGGTGGTGCGGTCGACGATCGTGAGCAGGTGTGTAAAACCGTGCGACGGCGGCAAGGGGCCTACCAGATCGACATGGACGTGGTCGAAACGCCTCTCGGGCACCGGGAAACACTCCAATGGCGCCTTGGTGTGCTGCTGGACCTTAGCGCGTTGACACGGCACGGATGTGTTGGTCCAGTCTCTCACATTCTTGTGGAGTCCAGGCCAGACGAACTTGGCGGACATAAGTTTCTGAGACGCACGCATCCCTGGATGTGAAAGGCCGTGGATGATGTCGAAAACTCGCTTGCGCCAGGCGGATGGAACGACCGGCCTAGGCGAGGGGACTGAGACGTCGCACAGGAGGGTTGTGCCGGCTGCGTGGAAGTGGATGTCGGCCAGGGTGAGGCTGGTAGTTGACGTCCTGAGGGCCTGAATCTCCGCGTCGGCAGCCTGGTCTCTCGCCATGCTGGCGTAGTCGACGCCCAGGTGCATGCACTGCGTGGAGCGAGGGTCTTGAGAGGCAGTCGGCCACCAAATTGTCCTTGCCGGCGATGTGGCGGATGTCCGTGGTGAACTCCGAGATGAAGTTGAGTTGGCGCTGTTGGCGCGCGGACCAGGGTTCGGTTACTTTGTCCATGGCGAAAGTGAGCGGCTTGTGGTCCGCGAATGCGGTGAACGGCCGGCCTTCCAGAAGGAAATGGAAGTGCCGGATTGCCAGGAACAGGGCCAGAAGCTCTCTGTCGAACGTGCTGTAGGCCTGCTCGTTCTTGCGCAGCTGTCGCTGAAAAATGGCAGTGGCTGCCACGCGCCTTCGACCCACTGTTGCTGGACGGCGCCGACGGCGTAATCCGAGGCGTCCATGGTGAGGGCGGTCTTGGCGCCCGGGATGGGGTGGGCCAGTGTGGCGTTGGCCAAGGCGCTTTTGGTCTGGTGGAAGGCTGTCGCCATCTCGCTGGACCAGGTGAGTTGCTCTTTGCCCGTTTTGCCCCTGGTGGCTTCGTAGAGGGGGCGCATGAGTGCGGCGGCCTGGGCATGAACCGGTGATAGAAATTGACCATCCCCAAAAATTCCTGCAGCGCCTTAACCGAGGTGGGCTGGGGAAAGTCCGCCACCGCCTACACCTTGGAAGGTAGGGGAATGGCTCCCTTTGGTGAGACTCTGTGGCCGAGAAAGTCAATTTGGGCTGCTCCGAACTGGCATTTGGCCGGGTTGACGATTAGCCCGTGTTGGCTGAGGCGCTGGAAAAGGGAGTGCAAATGCGCGATGTGCTCGGCCTTGCTGGTACTGGCCACGAGGATATCGTCCAGATAGACGAACAGGAAGCTCAGGTCCCGTAGGACGGAGTCCATGTGCCATTGGAAGGCCTGTGCAGCATTCTTAAGCCCGAATGGCATGCGCAGGAACTCGAACAGTCCGAAGGGGGTGATGACCGCCATCTTCTGGACGTCTGCGTGGTGGACGGGGACCTGATGGTAGCCGCGAATCAGGTCGACCTTGGAAAAGACGGACTTTCCTGCTAGGTGTGCCGAGAAGTCTTGGATGGGCGGAATGGGGTATCTATCGGGCGTGGTGGCGTTGTTGAGCCGTCTGTAGTCGCTGCAGGGGCGCCAGCCACCGCCCGGCTTGGGCACAATGTGGAGGGGGGACGACCAAGGGCTGTTCGAGCGGCGGATGATGCCCAGTTTTTCCATCTTGGCGAATTCTTCCTTGGCCACCGCCATCTTGGCTGGGTCCAGGCGTCTGGCTCGAGCGAACACTGGTGGTCCCGTAGTGGCGATGTGGTGCTCGACCCCATGCTTGGCTGCCGCGGCTGAGAAGGTCGGTTGTGTGAGCCTCGGGAAATCTGCGAGTAGGCGGGCGTAGTCGTCATGCGCCGGGGCGGAGCAGGACCCGACGAGGGCCGGGCTGTTGCTCTGCTGGCAGGCCAGTGAAGCGAAAGTTGCTGCATCGATCAGGTGCCTGTCGCGGACATCGACCAGGAGTCCGTGGGCGCAAAGAAAATCGGCGCCCAGCAAAGGATGTGCCACCGAAGCCGTCACGAAATCCCACGTTGCTCTGCAGCGTTGGGCCTTGTGGCCGAAACGCGCATGGTAGTAGCATAGTTCTGTGGCCTGGCGTGGCGGCGCGCACTCGGTGGTGTCGGGGAGCCTCGCGGCTGCACAGCCGAGTTGGGCGACGGTGAAAACTTTGTCCGCGGCGGCTGCCAGTTGTACGCAGTCCATGATCGGGGACCCCGCGAGGGCAGTCTGTACCTGCTGAGGAAGCAGGCTGAGGAAAAGGGCCCGAAACATAAAGCACTGCGGTTCAGAGCCCAGGAGCGCAAGCATCCGGCTCATCAACTGGGTCGGGGTAGAATCGCCGAGGCCTGGTAGTGAGAGAAGCCTGCGGGCCCTCTCCTCCTTGGACAGGCCGTAAGCCTGCAGCAAGCGGCCCTTAATGGTTGAGTACTTGCTGGTCTGTGGTGGGTTCCCCAGCAGGTCGAGAACTTCGGCGGCGGTAGAGCTTGCTAGTGCTGAGACTATGTGGAGGTACCTTTCTTCATCATCTTGAACCCTGCGAAGGGTGAATTGGGCCTCCGAGTGCGCGAACCAAGCTGGTGCTTGGTGTTCCCAGAAGGTGGGGAGCTTCAAGGACGCGGCGCCGGCCGACATCAGGCTGCTGCTGGTTGCCATCGGGTCGTTGCTGGCCTCTGTAGGGCTGCGTGAGTCGGGGGCTTCGGCCGCCGACATTCGGGGTCACCAATGTGGGGGACTACGGTCTCCCGCATAAAGAAATAGGCAACACAGCGAGCTACAAGAAATAGGTCTTTACTCCAACTCTCAGAATACAGTACTGAATTCGTGAAGCCCGCGAACCTGTGATGACTCACGGATTGGTCACCTGCTGGAACCTGATTGGTTTTCCTTCTATCAGCAGCAGGCAAGTCTGAACGTGCCTTATTCCTCTCAGCTTGCAACTGTCTTGCGGGGGGAGGGGAATACAGCAGTTAAAAGGGGATTATACAGGTTTATCTACATACACACAGTGTTTCCCCAATGTGGCAACGCCACAACGCCATTTTAAGCCGCAGCGGGGAAGAATGGAAAGCGTGGGAGCCGCCATTTTAAGCCAGTCTAACCACACCCAAAAATGCCGAAGAGTGGCAGTATCACAGCGTTCGACAATGAAGTCAAAGATTGGACGACATATGTCGAACGCATAGAAGTATACTGCAAGGCAAATGAAGTGCCAGATGACAAGAAAGCGCTGGTATTGTTGAAATCAATGGGTGCAAAAACGTATGGCTTACTACGAAACCTAGTAACCCTAGAGAAGCCAGTAGAAAAGGATTTTGAAAATATATTTAACGGAACTGCGCAAGCTATCGAAACACTGCCAGTTTGGAACGGGACTAGCAGATACCTTAAGGGACAAGTTTGTGTGTGGGCTTCAAAGTGAAGGAACCCAGAAATGGCTTTTATCTGAAAAGGACCTTACGCTGGAAAAGGCTTTCAGCATTGCAGTATCATATGAAGCAGCAGCACGGGACGCTGCAGAGATACAACGGAGACCGCAAGATTATGGCACAAACGAAATGTCATATGGAACAGAGAAGTGCTATCGCTGCGGCAGAACAACACACGACCAGAATGATTGCTGGTACAAAGACAAAGTGTGCAGACAGTGTGGAAAAGTAGGACACGTAGCACGAGTCTGCAGGTCGGGAAAGAAAACCAGCAATAAGAAACCGACCAAAGGGAAGTACAAGAAGGTACATAAGATAACGGAGAATAGTTCAGCCGAACAAAAGAGTGATAACGACTCCGAAAGCAGGGAACTGAGTTGTCTGAAACTACATAATGTGATCACAACGGAGGATCACCGAACCATTTGGGTCACTCTCAAGATAGCAGGAGTCCAGGTAAAGATGGAATTGGACACAGGATCAGCTCTAACAGTCATAAACCGAAGGGACTATGAGCGGCTATTCTCACACATACCCTTGAGAGACACAAAAATTATTTTGAAGACGTACACGGGGCAAAAAGTCTACCCCAAAGGAAAAATAAGGGTGACCGTTATATATAACGGTAAGGAAACACGAAAACTAGACCTGTATGTATTGCAAGATGGAGGACTACCATTACTGGGACGTGAATGGATCCGGAAAATACAACTGGATTGGCATTCCATACAGGCACTGACTGTGGCTGACAAAAAGGATGACGACGCCACACCTGGGCGACTGTCAAAGATCCTAACTAACGTGAAAGAAGTGTTCCAGCAAGGACTCGGAACACTAAAAGGCATGACAGCGACGATTAAAATTGAAGAAAACGCAAGCCCAAAATTTTTTAAGGCCAGACCGGTATCTTATGCGATCCGCCCAGCCGTCAAAGCAGAGCTGGAGAGTCTGGAACGTTCAGGTGTACTGTCCAAGGTAGACTGGAGCGAGTGGGCTACACCCATCGTCCCTGTGATGATAAAGTCGTTGAGCAGCACGCCTGGGGAACCAAGGAAGGTTTGCATCTTTGGGGACTTTAAGGTAACAGTGAACCCGATCCTTCACACCGTACAATATCCACTTCCGCGGATTGAAGATATTTTCGCCTCGCTATCTGGAGGGAAACGCTTCACTAAGATTGATCTGGCCCAGGCGTATCTGCAAATGGAGGTAGAAGAAGCATCAAAAAAATACCTCACAATCAACACCCATAAAGGTCTCTACCAATACAACCGGCTGGTATTCGGGGTAGCATCAGCTCCGGCTATTTGGCAGAGGGCAATGGAACAAGTCCTGCAAGGGATCCCAGGGACCCAGTGTTATTTGGACGACATCCTGGTCACGGGCGAAAATGACAGTGATCACCTTGCCAACCTGGAGCAGGTGCTCACTAGATTGCAGGAATATGGGCTCCGAGCTAACCGACCCAAATGCGAGTTTTTTAGAAAACAGACCTCGTATTGTGGCCACGTTATCGATAAAGAGGGGTTACATAAGTCCCCAGAGAAAATTGAGGCAGTAGTCAAGGCTCCAGCACCGGAAAATGTGTCACAATTGAGGTCGTTCCTCGGGCTGGTAAACTACTACCATAAGTTCTTGCCAAATTTGTCTACAATACTGCACCCACTGAACACCCTACTGCAAACTGGGGTGCCATGGAAGTGGAATGACGAATGTAGACGAGCTTTCTAGAAGAGCAAAACACTAATCACATCGAAAGAGGTATTGGACCATTACAACCCAGCGTTACCAATTTGGTTGGCTTGTGATGCGTCACCCTACGGCATTGAAGCAGTGCTGTCGCACAAATTCTCGGACGGCTCAGAGAGGCCAATAACTTTTGCGTCACAATCACTAACCTCAGCCGAGCGTAACTACGCCCAGATTGACAGGGAGGCACTCAGCCTAGTGTGGGGAGTGAAAAAGTTCAATCACTATCTGCACGGGCAGAAATTCACCTTGCTGACTGATCACCAGCCTCTTGTCTCCATCTTTAATCCGAAGTAGGGCGTTCCGGTGATGACTGCGTAACGACTACAAAGATGGTCACTTTTTCTAAGGGCGAACCACTATGAGATTGAATATAAGGGCACGAAACAGCATGGAAATGCTGATGGGCTATCACGCCTGCCACTGCCTACTGCGGAGGAAGCACCAGCAGTGGATCCTGTCGAAATATTCCATTCGACTATCGTTGAATACCTACCGGTAACTAACGCTTGTATCGAAAAGGAAACCCGAAATGACCCGACACTGTCTCGGGTATATGATTTGACGGTGAAGGGATGGCCAGCATATGGCGACTCACTGTTGCCAGCATTCTCATCCAGAAGAGAACAGCTGTCAGTGTGCCGGGGGACCTTGATGTGTGGATCCCGAGTGGTAATTCCACCCAAGTTAAGGGAGAGAGTGCTCAATGAGCTTCATGAGGGTCATCTGGGAGGGGTAAAAATGAAAAGCTTAGCCAGGGCTTAGGTGTGGTGGCCGGGAATCGATAAACAAATCGAGGAACTGACCAAGAGCTGCTCAGGATGCCAGAAAGTCCAAAATGCACCACCACAGGCCCCTCTACACCCATGGGAGTGGCCCTCATCTCCATGGCAACGGGTGCATATTGATTTTGCTGGTCCATTCATGGACTCAATGTTTTTAATAGCCGTGGATGCGCACTCGAAATGGCTTGAGGTCATCAAAATGTCCTCCACCACCACGGAGAAAACTATTGCAGTCCTACGGACCATTTTTGCCAGGAATGGCTTGCCAGAACAGATTTGCTCCGACAACGGACCACAGTTTGTGTCTGAAGAGTTCCGGAGGTTCTTGAAAAAGAATGGGGCAAGGCATTGCACATCCGCCCCGTATCATCCAGCCACAAATGGATTGGCTGAGAGGTTCGTACAAACCTTTAAGAAGGCAATAAAGGCTATGTACAATGACAACATTCCGCTGCAGCACAATTTCCTGTACTCACGAACCAGGCCCCAGCCATAATGTTCTTTAACCGAAGGTTAAGATCTCGCCTGGATTTGCTCAGACCAAACGTACGAAGAGATGTTGAGAGTAAGCAATTCCAGCACATCCATGAGAAGCCAACAAGGAGCTTCAATGTAGGGCAACCAGTCTTGGCCCGCGACTACCGAACAGAAAAATGGCAGCCAGGAACGATATGCACACGGCAGGGCCCACTAATGTACACAGTGGACGTTGGGGAGAGCATCGTGAGACGCCATGCTGACCAGATCCTAGAGTCACAGGAACAAGTCAACCCCATGCCTCGCCCATACGTACCTGGTGATGAACCCAACGTACAGGTAGCATCTACCCCAGAAACAGTGGCATCAGAAGCTGATGAACCAACCGACGACAGGGGGCCAGAATCGCCTCCGCACCAAGAGCAAGACACTCGGGAAAGGCGCTATCCAGAAAGGATCAGGAAGCCTCCCCAAAGACTGAATTTATAAATAGACCATTTTCAGCTAATGTTGCATGTTAAAAGTGTTAATTGTAATTAGTTTGATATTTAATTGTTAAATGAGTGTTATGGTACTGTTAATCTAAAAGGGGAGGAATTGTAATGTATGTACCTTTAAGGGGGGAACTACTTTCTACAGCTCATGTATACTGTAGTACCGGCAGTGACCACACCTGTATATAACGCTGAGTAGTAATCTGTTGTTTCAGTTGCAGTTTGAACCACATTGAGTAAACACCTGTTGTACCGTTCTCTGCAGTCCTTTTCTTATTATTACACGGACGTAACAACAACCACATGTGGTTTCCCCCATTTTCCTTCTTTGTGAACTTTATCTGCAGAGAGGCCAGAATTAGAAATGATCCAAGCTTTGCCCTGTCCAGCTACTGTCGTGGACCCTCAAAGTATGAGGAGCCCATGTCAAAGTACGCAGGCACAAGAATGCCTATATCCGTGCATAAGACTGATGTCACTGCAAAGACCGACATCAGCATAGATGCAGCAAAGAATGAAGACGATCCCAGAAAACACTGTCCCATCCATCATAAGCCTCATCCGCTCGCAAAATGTAGAGGCTTCAGAAACAAGACCATAGATGAACGCAGATCCTACCTCAAAGATAATGGGATATGTTTTAGGTGTTGCGCCTCCGTTTCCCACACTGCAAGAGACTGTAGGATAGCGTTAAGATGCAGGGAGTGTGAGAGTGACTGCCACAGCACAGCTATGCACCCAGGTCCTACCCCCACAACGGAAAAGCCGACCATCAAAGACTCTGAGCCCGGAGATGAGAGAAAGGGAACCCTTACCACTGCACCAACGGTGAGCTCCATATGCACTGAGGTGTGTGGCCAAGGCCTCACAGGACGACCGTGTTCCAAAATATGCCTTGTAAGAGTCTACCCACAAGGACAGCGCGACCGCTCAGTTAACATGTACGCAATACCCGATGACCAAAGTAACCGGTCACTCGCACGGTCAGGCTTTTTTGACATATTTGGCTTCGAGAGTAGCCCAGCCCCTTACTCACTGAGAACCTGTGCCGGACTCTTGGAGATGGCAGGAAGGAAAGCAGATGGGTTCTGTGCCGAGGCAGTGAGTGAAGGGGTGAGCATAGACTTACCGCCACTGATAGCGTGCAGTGAAATCCCGAACAATTGATCGGAGATACCAACGCCTGAGACAGCACTTCACCATGCCCACCTAAAGCCCATAGCATCACGCATCCCAGCATTGGATCCAAAGGCCCAGATTCTCCTCCTGCTCGGGAGAGATGTGGTGAGGGTGCATAAGGTGAGAGAGCAAGTTAATGGACCACACGATGCCCCCTTTGCCCAAAGACTTGACTTAGGCTGGGTGCTCATGGGAGAAGTGTGCCTAGGCCAAGCTCACAAGCCCAACGTAAGCACCTTTAAGACCAACGTGCTAGAAAGCAGATGACCCTCTTTCCTCACTCCCTGCCCAAGTCACATCCACCCAAAAGAGAGAGCGAGCTACGGCGGGGAGCAACAAGGTGATTTCTCTCACACAACATGGGGGTGCTCGGCTGACACCAGAGCTGTCGACAAACTGGGGCACACCGTGTTTGAAAAGACAAAAGATGACAACAAAGGTGCTCTCTCCTTCGAAGATGAAGCTTTCATGAATATTATGGAGAAAGAATTTCACAAAGATGAGGCGAACAGCTGGGTTGCGCCTCTCCTCTTCAAGGTTCCCCGGCTTCTTCTGCCTAACAATCGCGATCAGGCACTGTCACGCCTCGCATCACTGTGGCGCAAATTAGATAGAAAACCCGAAATGAAGGAACAGTTCATTGCCTTCATGGAAAAGGTTTTTGAGAGTAACCATGCTGAATTAGCACCTCCACTCCCCAAAGGCAGGTTAACAGAATGGGAGACATGGAGAAATTCTCTCAAAAATCTAAAAAATCTTCATATCCCACGCACCTACTCACCAGACACACTCTCCAAATCCAAACACACCGAGTTGTGTGTATTCTCAGATGCGTCCGAGAAAGCTATTGGTGCGGTGGACTACCTGAGATCCCTGGATGATGAGGGCCAAAGCAACGTGGGATTTGTCCTAGGAAAGGCAAAGTTGACACCCCGGCCAGAGCCCACCATACCACGCCTGGAGTTATGCGCTGCAGTATTAGCAGTGGAGGTGGCGGATCTCATCCTGGATGAGATAGATTTCAAGCTTGATGCAGTGAAATTCTACTGTGACAGCAAAGTTGTGCTCGGTTACATCTCCAATGAGTCAAAGAGGTTCTTCATATATGTACACAACAGAGTTCAGCGAATAAGACAATCAACATGCCCCGACCAGTGGCACTATGTGTCCACAGAGCTGAATCCAGCTGACCTCGCCACCAGGTCAGTGCCCGCCTCCCAGCTTTCCAGTACAATGAGGTTTACCGGGCCAGCTTTCTTACACAAACCTGACCAAGCTGACCATACGGCACAAGAATAATTCAAGCTCATCAGCCCAGAACTAGATGTGAAGGCCACTGTTCAAGGGACGGTCAAAAAGTTCTTCAGACCCATCTCAGAGGTCGTACTCCTCTTACCTAAGGAGGACTGAGTGTTATTGATTCCACAGTTCTGTATGTTTTATAAGTAGTGGCGTCTAATAGACGCCAGGCGCGGAGTGTTCTGCCTTATAATTGTAGGAGTTTGTTTTGTTGCCACCAGTAGGTGGCAGTAAAGGGAAATGACCAGTAGGGTCACTCAACAGGAAGTAGTATAGTGATAGCAAACCAAGGAAGTCACACCACAGCATGGAACGTGCTACAAGTTAATCCACTGCAATCTTACATCGTTACGCCTTCGAAAGCATTGCCTGTGAGTTGAATGGTTTCATTACATATTCATGTTTAAATGTTAGTTATATCTCATGAATGTAACAAGGTGCATTTCTTTCTTTTGTCTTTCTCAGTTTTACTCCAACCCAATGCAACTGATTTGTATTGTTTCACTGACCTCATGCAAGTGTGGCATTATTAAACACCGGAGCTTGGACGCTACATCCTGACTCCATGTCGTTATTGAAAGGAGTTTGGCTGGCTGTCTAACTGCGTACAGGCACATACACGTAGGGAGGACAGTACAGGACACATTAGGAGGGTGGAGGGACCATGGCAGTCGATCCAGATCGACTATATAGGGCCCTTGCCCACCACCCAGGGAGGCTACAAATACTGCCTCGTCCTGGTGGATGTGTTTTCCAAGTGGGTGGAAGCCTTCCCCTGCAGGACGGCCACAGCAATGGGGACTGCAAAGATCTTGGTGAAGGATGTGTTCTCACGGTGGGGACTGCCCCAGTTCGTGGAGTCCGACCAGGGAAGCCACTTCACTGGCCAAGTCATGCAGAACACCCTCAGGCTGCTTGGTATTCAGGGGAAATGGCATGTCGCTTACAATCCCCAGTCCTCAGGAATTGTGGAGCGCATGAACTGGACCATTAAGGAACGGCTGAGGAAAGAGACAGTGGGGTCGCCCCAAAAATGGGCAGAGACCCTACCTCTGATCCTCATGGGGATCCGGGCCAGCCAGTCCAAGAGTACAGGGCATTCACCACATGAGCTCATGACCAGCAGAGTTATGAGGACCCCCACTCATGTCCTTGCCCCAGTCCTCACTGAAGGACAACTGCAGGAAATAAACCAGGATAAATTCGCCCGAACCCTCCTAGAACACCTCAAACGAATTTATGGGCAGGCAGCAGACAGCATGGGGAAGCAGCATCGGAATAACCGGCTGCTACTCGAGCCTAGCAGGAGCCACCAGTGGGAGATAGGAGACCTAGTGATGGTAAGAAACTATGCCCGGGTGGGAAGTTTAGATCCACTCACCCTATAGTATAGTTGATCGGGCCAGCCCCATGGTCTATGCAGTAAAACTACCCCAGTGCACAAAGTGGTTCCACGCCAACCAATGTAAATTGTATAAATCTGACCATACAAGTCCAAGTTCACAGGCTGTAAAGACGGGCACTGTGGCGTGTTTCAAGGGAAAAGTTGTCCGGCCCACCAATTGGGACACTTCCCTGCCCCAGTGGGACCTAAGTTTTGGCCAAAGTTTAAATTTGAACCAGTTATCTAGTTCAGAAACAGAGAAACAGCAGCCTGAGAGTAGAAATCTGCAGGCTGCTGCGAGTGCATTCACAGAAGAGGCTGCCCGCGCATACGTAGTCACTGATCTGGAGACAGGAATTCCCCAGTCTTTTGAACAAGAGGTTCGCGCAGGCACAGTCGCGCACCTGAGGGGAGAGGTTTCCCAACACTGGGTTCGTGCAGGCGCAGTTCCCCAGCCTGTGACTCCAGCGGCTCCTCCTCAGTTTTCCCACGCAGGCGCAGTCGCCTGGTTGAAGACAGAGGTTTCACAGCCTCTGCCGTGGGACTCCGGGGAGGAGGTTCGCGCAGGCGCTGTCCTCCAGCCTGTAACCCCAGCGGCTCCTCTTCTGTTTTCCCGCGCAGGCACAGATGCCTGGTTGAAGACAGAGGTTTCACAGCCTCTGCCGTGGGACTCCGGGGAGGAGGTTCGCGCAGGCGCAGTTCCCCAGCCTGTGACCCCAGCGGCTCCTCTTCAGTTTTCCCGCGCAGGCGCAGTCACCTGTTTGAAGACAGAGGTTTCACAGCCTCTGCCAGGGGACTCCAGGGAGGAGGTTCGCGCAGGCGCAGTCGCCTGTTTAAAAGGACAAGCTTCCAAGCCCGCTTCTAGAGTGGTTCCCCCTATGGTGTGGGACTCTGGGGAGGAAGGGATAGCAATTCCTCTTGCAGGGGACATAAGGAAGGAGCTGGTAACAGGTTTTGGAACTGGAGAGGAAGATTTTCAGCCACCAGCAGCGGGTGGTGAGGGGATACCTGCCCTCAGTACAGGAGTGGGTAGGGAAAAGGAGACAAACCCAGAGTACCGGTAGGCTGCCAGGTATATTATACAGTGCGGGCTGTTTGCATCAGGGGGAGAAGGTTCCCAGCCAGCTAGGGCTGTGACCCAGGCTCAGGGTCCGTCAGCCAATGTTTCCCCCACAGAGACGCCCCTCAGAAGGTCTCTTCGGGTGCCCCAGCCCAAGAAAGCATGGTCACCCACTTTACAGTGGAGTAAGGTGGACTCCCGAACCAGGGAGAAGCCAAAGGGCAGAGGTCCCCAATCAGCAGCCATAAGCTGCCAGGGACCAGAAGCAGGAGGCAGTCCAGCTTCGCTGCAGGCAGCAGTAATCTGCGACAGTGACACCAGAGATTAGCTTGGCCGTCCGGAGATGGGCGGCATTTGTATTATAGCTTTGTGTTAAGTAACCAATGTTTATAGCTTGCTTTTAAGGTGTTTGAATTTTAAGTATTGAAAGAACTAGTACTTTTGAGTTTAAGTTTAAAGTTTAAGTTTATAAGTGTGCCAAATGCTTGTATTTTGGTCCGAGGTCAAGGGACCCGACCATGTCTCCACCTAAGGCAGCCGGTCAGTGAGAGACCGGGCTGCATGTCCTTTTAAGTTTTTTTGCAGGAGAGTGGACAAAGGAGCAGTCCTGTTTGCCCAGCCCAAGCTGGGCATTGAATGAAGATATGGATACAGAATGTTGGGGATCACCTCGCCACTGGACAAATCCAGGAGGAGGCCCCGCAGCGACCTTCGGGAGAAACCGGACAGGGTCCGGAGGAACCTGCCTACTCATCCTACGTGGAAGAGATGGCCCCAGCTGGGTGGGACACGGCCCCAACCCAGCACTATCCTGACCAAATTTCACTTGCGGGAGACCTCGCTATTGAGGAGTCATGGTGGGGAAGCGCGGGCGCCTTGTCCAATAGGGACGCGTTCCCCGGGAGTGGGTGGTGATGGCCCGAGAAAGATTGTAAAGGGGAGGGGGAGACCCAAGAGTCGTGTGGGTGCGTTCGGGGAAGGGAGGAACTCACCCGGGGCCCACGGGAAAAGTTGGAGTGTAAGTGTGGCTGGGGAGGATGAGTGGGTGGCCGGATCTGGGATCCAAGTTTGAGTGTGGGGCCAGTGAGAGCTGCCACACAGGCACCCATCATTTTCTCCAGCCAGTCGAGGGCAGATGGGAGGGGGAGGGACTGGGAGTCGCGATCCCATACTCTCCGGTCTTGGTCTGTGAAACATGAGGGGTACCCCGCCTCCACAAAGGGACAAGGGAACGGCTCGGGGTGGGTGGATCAGACTGTTCTGTAAAAATCCATTCTGTATGTTTTAAAAGTTTAAGACCATTAAAAGGGGGGGGGTGGAAGGAACATTAACTGCCCGGGTGGGAGGAGCAATACCCACTCGAATTTCACGACCCATCATTGGCACATGATGGTCGGGATTTATTTCAGCATTTTGTTTCAAATGATTAATGATGATTTTTTGTATTTTGTTTTACAGTTCCAAGTGGTGCAGAAGCGTAGGACCCTCTCCGTGCTTGGAATCATTTTGATTACATTGTATAACCAAGATTTTGTAATATGTTATAATGTAACAAGTGGTGCAGCGGTATGAGTCCCCTTATTGTAACATTTTGTAATTGAAGTATCTGTAGATGCCTACGGTACCATGGTTTTTCTCAGATTAGAGGGGAATAGACGGGTCGGGGAATCAGTGATAGGTAGCTATAGGTAAATACAGGGGATGGTTGTTTGTCGGGGGTCAGAACATTTTGCTCACTTCTTCAAGAGGATACTACAAGCAAGTTGGAAGTATCCAAGGGGGAATGTAGGGGTTCGCAAAATCCCCTCAGCCCCCGAAGATCGGGAAATATTAATCCACATTGTGGACAAAGACTTTGCGTGATTTAAATTGTCTCTGAGTTGGACAATGTTTTAAAATGTGCCCAGAACCGCAAAAGGCTGCGTTAAGGGGACCGTGAGCTAAGCAGCACTTGGACAACACCGGAATCAAAGAACTTTGTAAAAAATCGCACACCTTAAGACAGTACATTTTTATTAAAAATTGTACCCTTGAGTTTGGTAAATTGCCCAGGGATAAAAATGGCCGTCAGAAAAGCATGGCCAAGGACAAAGGGCTTGGAAGCAGCTCGTGTATGTCTGTGAAAAGGGGGATGATCAAAGTTGGCAGTCAAATTCTGTCAATCAAAAGGGGAGTTTCCCCCTCCCTCCAGAGACAATCGATGTTTATTTACAAGAATGTTTGCACAAGGGATTAAAACCACTTGACTGCGGTTTCAATGACCACAAGAGAATGGGTTTCTGCTTACATAGTAATTCAACTCCATTCAAAACCCATCACACACAATGAAACACACCTAAACTACAGAAGAGACTTTTTAGACTAAGAAAAGGAACAGTTTAAGAATGAATGGGTTTGAATCACCCATTACTAGACAATGGGGACAGTTGTATCCCTTTTGTTAGCCCAGAAAACTCCGGATCTGGGCAGGAACATTTCGGCCCCAGAATGAAGACACATTCAAAACCCCTGCAGTTTTATTGACAGCCATCACAGACAATGGCAACTTTATTCAAACCCATCACAGACAAGGAGACGGTTTGGATCCCTTTGTTTTAGCCCAGAAAACTCCAGATGTGGGCGGGAACATTTCGGCCCCAAAATTGGGGTATATAGAGATAGCTTCTCAGAGGCCTCTCTCTCTCTCTCTCTCTCTGGCTTGCCTCCGTGTGCCCTCTACAGCGTGGGAGTCTGTCTGAAGAAGTAAGAACACCAGCAGTTTACTTTTAAAACACTGGGGTGTTTCTTTACTTCAGGACAGTGAAGATGTCATGGGAAACGGAGCTGGCATTATAGTGGTGAGCATATATTTTTCTGACCTTCCACAAGGCAACTTACGATAGGCATAGGGGTGGGGAGTAAAGTGGGATTTCATTAGAATTGTCATTTTAGTCGTTTTCCCTTGTTATGCCCGTTTTTCCTCCCCTATCTAAGCAATTTTACCGTGATTACATTGATCGTGTGGTGTAGTTTATTTAGTTAATAAAGTTTGACTTTCTTGCATTCAAACCACTTGTCCGTTTCTCATATATCATTAATTATAAGTTCCTCCAGTCAGAACTGGAAGGGTGGGTTTGGCGATTCGAAAACGCTGATTGGTATTGGTAACAGTGCAGTAGAAAAAAAGGCTGCGTGACCAGGTAAGTTACCATAAACCAGGTAAAGGAAGGTAAATTTCCGTAAACCAGGTAAAAGATGCCCCCCTACACAGGGTAAAGGAACCTAGTTAATGCAGAGCTCACTCACAGGGTCAAGGAACCTGGTTAATGCAGAGCTCACTCACAGGGTAAAGGAACCTGGTTAATGCAGAGCTCACTCACAGGGTAAAGGAACCTGGTTAATGCAGAGCTCACTCACAGGGTAAAGGAACCTGATTAATGCAGAGCTCACTCACAGGGTAAAGGAACCTGGTTAATGCAGAGCTCACTCAGGGTAAAGGAACCTGGTTAATGCAGAACTCACTCACAGGGTAAAGGAACCTGGTTAATGCAGAGCTCACTCACAGATTAAAGGAACCTGGTTGTAGTGGCGCTCCGTAGTTTTCAATATGCAGCCACTGAGCTTAAGCTTTGAGGCTTTTAGCAACGAGTAGACGCGTGTCGAAATAAAACGTTCCAAAATGTAACTTTGTCTTTTAACTGTTTACTGTAATACATTTCAAACAGGATTTCAAAGTAAAACACGTTTAAACACGTTAAAAAACTGTATTGCTCCACAGCCATCAAAGCTTCTACCTTTCCTAGCCTCGTGGTGCTTGAACTGTAAAAATGGCTGGATATATCATGTGACAAGCTTAAGGACTATACCATTGGAGCAAGAATAAAGGGGGTCTCTCAGACTATACTATTGGAACAAGAAAAGAGGGGGTTTCTCAATACAATAAGTCAGTCAGGTAAATTAACTATATTATACTAGAATATGCATCAATAATAAACAAATGTACATACATACAGTACCATAATATTTAACCAATATTTAAGGTATTTTCTTTCTTCTTTACACCTTCTTAAACTTTCATGACTCTTACATTCCGGCCCCTAATTGACTAGGCACATGAAGCATAGCAATTACTCAAACATTCTTAAGAGTCATAAACTAATGAGTTCAACATATTTACAATATAAATGTCCCCTTCCTTTTTTGTTCGGGAACCTTTCACGCTGCTTCTTGTAGCAGGCAGAGCTTTATGATCGGTCTTTCCAGGGTACTGGTCTTGGCTTGCAAACAAACGCGACGAACAACGCCTCTGGAGTCTGGCATGGTCTGAATTATTTTTCCCATCAACCAAGAATTTCTGGGGGCTGAATCATCCATGATTAAGACGAAGTCTCCAGCAATGAAGTTCCTCTTTACTTTGGACCATTTTTGACGCTCCTGTAGCAGAGGTAAATATTCTCTTGTCCATCTGGTCCAGAAAAGGTCTGACATATACTGAACTTGCCTCCACTTCCGACGTGCATACAGATCTTCCTTTTTGAAGACTCCTGGGGGCATGACTGGCTGTGTTTTCAACAACAACAGGTGGTTCGGGGTCAGGGCTTCGAGGTCATTGGGATCATCAGATGTCTTAATTATCGGTCGGTCATTAATGATTGCTTCAACCTCACACAGAACGGTTTGAAGTCCCTCGTCGTCAAGCATTTGCAGCTTCAGTACAGAACTGAGTAGTTTTCTTACGGTGCGTATCTGTCTGTCCCAGACACCTCCGTGGTGGGATGCAGCCGGTGGATTGAAGATCCACTTAATTCCTGTTTGCATCATGGCTTCCTGTATTTTGAGCTGATTCCAACCTTCAATAGCTTCCCGTAATTCTCTCTCTGCTCCAACAAAATTAGTGCCATTATCAGAACGCATAATGGACACCTGTCCTCTTCTACAGACAAAGCGCCGCAGGGCATTAATACAGGAATCAGTGTCAAGCGTGTGTGCCACCTCAATATGAACTGCTCTGATGGTCAAACAAGTGAAAAGCACACCATATCTCTTGACAAGGCTCCGTCCTCGCTTTACCTCGAAAGGCCTGAAATAGTCCACCCCTACGTTTGTAAATGGGGGCTTGTCTGGTAACAAACGGTCTTCAGGCAGGTCTGCCATTTTCTGCTCCCCAGCTCTAGCGTGTAACCGTCTGCAAACAATGCATTCAGAGAGTATTTTTCTTATTGCAGAATTAGCTCTTGGAATCCAATATCTTTGTCTTAGCTTCGCAAGCACGTGGTTCCTCCCACTGTGTCCAATACTCTGGTGTATATGCTGAAGAATGAGAGTAGCAACCCGGAGGTTCTTAGAAAGGATAGCAGGATGCTTGGCCTCCTCTGGCATAGCAGATTTGTTTAGTCACCCTCCCACCCTCAGTACTCCATCTTGGAGTGTAGGGTCCAGCTTGTAGATATGACTACCTTTCTTGATTGGAGTATTTCGCTGTAAAGCTTCGATTTCTTCTGGATATCTTTGTCTCTGACTGAAGCAAACTGTCTCCATCTCAGCCTTGGCCAAATCCTCCACGGTCAGTGAATTCTTACCCAATGTGGTCTTGTGCTGGTGCATATACTGCTGTAGAAGCATTCTCTGCTTATCAGTGTTACTTTCAGACTGACTGATAGTGGCTCGATACCTTTTTCTCTTACCGCTCAGGTGTAGCAGCAACTCTTTCAGCTTTAGAAACCATGCAACTGCTTTCCTCAACTGGTGCCATCCTGAGAAATGGTTAACAAGCTTGTTCACTGTGTCAAAGTTCTCTTTCATAGTTATGAGATTTGCTGTGACTGATCTCTTGACTTCGACGTCGTCTTCAGCAATCTGACTTGGCATATCTGGTCTTTCTGGCCATGATCTCTCTGTTTCCAGCAGATAACTTGGGCCTTGTGTCCAAGTTTCGCTCCTCATGAAGTTTTCAGCCTTCAATCCCCGTGAGGCTTGATCTGCTGGCTTTAATGAGGTGTTTACATACCTCCACTGAGATGGTTGTGCAGCTTCTCTAATTGATGAGATTCTGTTTGCTACGAAGGTCTTGAAGCGTATCTTCTCATTCTCTATACACTTCAGCACTGTCGTGCTATCCGTCCAGAAGACAGATTCTTCTAGTGGGAACCGTAACTCTTTCTGCATCACCTTGTCAACTTTAACTGCAACAACCGCTGCCGTCAACTCCAGTCTCAGGATGGTGACCTGCTTCAACAGAGCCACCCTGGATTTCCCCATGAGGAAGGAACAATGTTTCTGGCCCTGTTGATTTGTCAGCAAGAGGTAAGTAGCCGTGCCATAGCCATCCTCACTGGCGTCCGAGAAATGATGTAGTTGAGCCGTCTTTGTAACTCCAAAACTCACAGGCTTGATGCATCTGCTGACGTTGAAGCTAGAAAGTTGTTGCAAATCTGTCAACCATCTGAGCCATCTCTGAGCTTGACCTTCTGGGATATCTTCATCCCAGCCTCTCTTGTCTCTATACAGCTCTCGTAGGATCAGCTTCACCGGCAGAATGAGTGGTGTCAGGAATCCAAGAGGGTCGTAGATGGAACTGACCACGGAGAGGATCCCTCGTCTTGTGGATGGTCTTTCGTTCACCATTATTCTGAAGTTGAACGTGTCTGACTCAATGCACCATTGTAAACCAAGAGCTCTCTCGATAGGGAGGACATCGTGGCTCAGATCCAGTTCTTTGACTTCATTGGCTCTTTCCTTTTCTGGGATAGAAGCTAGAACTGCTCTGTTGTTGCTTATCCACTTAGTCAGATGGAATCCTCCATTCGAACACAGAGTTCTAAGGTTTCTTGACAGTGCAATGGCATCGTCTTCTGTTGACATGGACTTCAGACAGTCATCGACGTAAAAGTTTCTGAAGATTGTCTCCACAGCCTCTGACGGTGCCTTGCCTTTGCCATCTTCTGCAGTCTTTCTGAGAGCATAGCTTGCATAGCTGGGAGATGATGTGGCTCCGAACAAGTGTACTGACATTCTACATTCCACCATAGCTTGACTAACGTCACCATCTGGCCACCAAAGGAAACGCAGAAGATCAGCATCTTCATCAGGGACTCTGTCTTGGTAGAACATTGATTCTATATCTGACATCATGGCAACGAGCTCTTGTCTAAACCTCATCAAGACACCAATGAGGGTGTTGGTAAGATCAGGACCTTGAAGCAGCTGGTCGTTCAGTGATGTTCCTCTGAATGAAGCAGTGCAGTCAAACACTACACGGATCTTTTTCTTTTTTGGGTGATACACATCGTGATGAGGAATGTACCAGACCCTTCCATCTTCTCTGTTCAACTGTTCCTCGGGCACTTTTACAGCATAGCCTTTCGCTATGATGTTTCTCATGAAGCCTTTGTAGTCCTCGTGAAAGTTGGGGTTCTTGTTCAGCCTTCTCTTTAGACTGATGGCGCGCTGCTCCGCTATGCAGCGATTGTTCGGCATCTTCTCGGTCTGTCTTCTCAGTGGCAAACCAATGTGATAGTGGCCATCAATGAACTGTGTAGACCTTGTCATCAAATCCATGAACTGATTGTCTTCTTGTGACATCTCTGTCTTTTCCTCACAGCTGCGTTCTGAGAAGTCTGCGTTGAACTGCTGTATCAACAGCTCTTCAATGCTTGCGATAGAGATGCAATTAACTGTGACATTTTGTCGTTCCTCCTTGTTCGACTTGTTGCCATCATCTCTCCTTACCGGTCCATTGACTACCCATCCAAGGGCTGTCCTGACAGCATAGGGTCCGTCATCCTTGCTGTTTATCACCTGCCATGCTTCCATAGTTTTGTAGGCATTGGTTCCAATTAATAGGCCAATTTCTGCTTCAATGTATGGGAGATGCACCTTTCCCAGGTAAGGCCATCTCTCCACATCCTTCTGCAGGGCTAAGTTCCCTATTTTAACAGGAATCTCCCTCTGTGTGAAAACATTAGGCAGGTCTATGATGTCCTTCTCTTCAAGTCCACACACTTCTAAGTCTGACAGGATGTAACTTTGCATTGACTTCTCATGACACATGGTGCGTAATAGGATTTCTGTTCTTCTGCCTCTAATGTTCAGCTGTCGCATGAGTGTTTCTGTGCAGAATGTTGCCGAACTACCTGGATCCATGAAGGTGTAAGTCTCCACAAACTTCTCACTCCTCTTAGGCTTGATCTTTACAGGTACGATGGCAAGAATACAATCACTGTCACCGGCCCCAGTGAATCCACAAGTCTCTTGTTCTAGCGACACCAGAGCACTTGAAACAACCTTCTCGTCTTTGTTGTTTTCTTCACTCTTCTTAGAGACTTGTTCTTCTTTATGGATATGCAGCAGACTGGGATGTTTCCGAGTGCACTCTCTGCATGTTGTTCTTTGCTTACAGTTTCTACTCAGGTGCCCCTGAGAAAGACATCCAAAACATAGGCCATTTTACTTCAGAAATTCAATTCTGTCTTTATGTGGCTGTGCTTTGATGTCACTGCAGAAATCCAATGTGTGATTCTTCTGGCAGAATAAACATGGCTTCTGAAAGGCATTAGCAGGCGTCACTGTGCTGCTCTTTTTGGGAGATGATTTCTGAGACTTTTCTTCTCCAGCTTGAGTGCCGATAGTTGCAAAGCTGCGTCCCTTGGAACCACCTTTCCTGAGAGTCTTTGATTCAGCAGGCTTGGCTTTCACTCTTCCATCAGTAGTTGGGCTGACATCCTGGATGTTTCCGAACAATGGGTCCATAGCAACTTTAGCCTGTTTGCCTAGGAAATTCACTAAGTCTGCAAACCTGGCTCTACCTTTCCATCTCTCCATTATCTCAAAGGCTGTTCCTCTCCATTGTTCTATCATCCTGTAAGGAAGCTTAGAGATGATGATTCTCATAGTCATAGGATTGTCCATCTCTTCCATGAATTCAACATCCTCCATGGTGTTGCGACATCCTATGAGAAAAAGAACATATGTGTTCAATGCCTCCCCATCCTCCGATCTGATCTGTGGCCACTTAATAGCCTTTTCAATATATGCAGTGGCTATCTTCAGCTCATTACCATAGTGCTCCTGAAGCAAGTTCCTGGCTTCTATGTATCCCCGGTCCAGTCTCGTGTTCACAGCTTCTGACCAGGTCTTGTGGTTTGCCACTGGTGTACTGTTCCAGGTAGTACAACTTATCACTGTTGCTCTCTGTTTTGGAGTCAATGGCTTGTTCGAAGCATCTGATGAAGGGCTTATACTTGAGTGGGTCACCTTGGAACACTGGTATGTCTCTTTGAGGGAGTCAAAACAGATTCTGTTGTTTTACAAGCATCTCTGTAATTTCGTTCTGACGCTGCATCACTCGGTATAGGCTTCTCTCTGTGTCTTCAGGCCTCTGGTGGTCATCAGCAGGGTCTAGTCTAGACCATCTGACGTCTGGGGCAGCAGCACGTGCTCCTGTTAGTGGAGAGGCCTCTCTTCCACGCTGTAATGCCAGGAGATGGTCTTCAGACTCTCTTTTAACTCTTGAAAGTGCCCTGGATCCAACTCTGTGTGACACCATTGACTGGCAGTAGTCGTTCATGCCATCCTGTGAGCCTTCATAATCTTCAAACACTCTCAACTTGGCATTTGAGACCGCAATAGCTGTTTTTAGCTCCAGCTGTTCTTTCTTAGCCTTCAGTTGGGCCTGCAGTTGGGCCTGTTGGGCCTGTAGTTGGGCCTGTTGTTGGGCCTCTTCCCGTTCAAGAGCTTGCTTTTTCACTAAAGATGCTGCGCGCGCCGTCAACGCTGCCCGTTCAACCTCTTCTCTCATGCGCTGCGACGAGCATGTGGTAGAAGCGACTGACCTGTGTCCAGTAACAGAGCTACCTTCTTTTCGATTTTTGCTCAGTCTGGCTGAAATCTCTGAAATGCTATCATCTGGTCTGACTTCATCGTCATCTTTCTCTTTCTCTGCTGTATCAGCATCTTGGCGAATCTTCAACATCCACTGTTCTGTGGCCTTGACATAGTCCTTAATGTTAGATGATTTAAGATCAAACCAGTTGTGCTGATCAGCGTTTCCCTCATCTTCAGACAAAATGCTAATACATCTTCATTGAGTACAGTAAATTCTTCATACAACTTGGAGAAATCATAATGCATTATCTCTTCAACTTTCTCAATATTAGCATTATCTTCCATGAGACAATCAATTACCTTCATTTTTCCAGTTATCTGAGCTAATTTAGCCCTCCTTGCACCTATGCTTCTATGTAACTTCTCTTCCATTGCCTTTGGGGTGAGCTTTACTTCCCTCTTTTGGCCAACAATCCTTTGTACAGCCGGGGGAAGCCCCTCACGGCTCCATGAGGCAGCGGCCATTTTACCCGCAGCTCCTATCTAGCTTCTGAATAGAATGAACAAGGCAAGTAACAGTCACTGTAACTTCGCTTTCTTATATTGCCGTCTGGCTCCGTGGCCATTCCTGTACATACGTTCGCCGACAATTCCGTCCTTTCCTTCCTAGGGAGCTAGTTTTTGACTAATGTAGTGGCGCTCCGTAGTTTTCAATATGCAGCAACTGAGCTTTAGCTTTGAGGCTTTTAGCAACGAGTAGACGCGTGTCGAAATAAAACGTTCCAAAACGTAACTTTGTCTTTTAACTGTTTACTGTAATACATTTCAAACAGGATTTCAAAGTAAAACACGTTTAAACACGGTCAAAAACTGTATTGCTCCACAGCCATCAAAGCTTCTACCTTTCCTAGCCTCGTGGTGCTTAAACTGTAAAAATGGCTGGATATATCATGTGACAAGCTTAAAGACTATACCATTGGAGCAAGAATAAAGGGGGTCTCTCAGACTATACTATTGGAACAAGAAAAGAGGGGGTTTCTCAATACAATAAGTCAGTCAGGTAAATTAACTATATTATACTAGAATATGCATCAATAATAAACAAATGTACATACATACTGTACCATAATATTTAAACAATATTTAAGGTATTTTCTTTCTTCTTTGCACCTTCTTAATCTTTCATGACTCTTACACTGGTTAATGCAGAGCTCACTCAGGGTAAAGGAACCAGGTTAATGGAGAGCTCCCTCACAGGGTAAAGGAAGCTGGTTAATGCAGAGCTCAATCATGATGTGTATGTACCTTTAAGAGAAGAACTGATTTTATACTGCAGTAACGGCAGTGACCACACCTGTATATAAAGCCACAGCAGGCTTCTGTACTTCAGTCTTAAGTTACCCTCTGTTCAGTAAATACCTGTTATTATTGTTCTCCTGCAGTCCGTGTATTATTGATACTCGGACACTACACTGGCGACGAGCAGGTTCGAACTCACCTGCAGTACTGCATCACCTCACAGGGATCTTTCCCTGAGAAGAAGCTTCTTGGAGGTCGAAGTCAGAGCAACGGGCGTCGACCGCGGGCAACCGCCCAAGGATCCATCGGAGTTCGGAGAATTGCAGGGGAGGCTGTGGCGAGCTGGGCTTGGCTCCCCAGTCAAGGTGTTCCAGCAAATTGTGCTGGTAGCAGGTAGTGCGCTGACCCTTCCGGACTGCGGCGGGCTCGAGCTCGATCGAGTGGCTCTGCAAAAGGGGCCATGCAGCGTCGTCGGGAGGAAAAGAGAGAGAGAGAGGGTGGAGCACACAGGGCGCGGTCGGTGCTCAAGAACCAGGCAGCGTAGAGAAAATAAAACGAGGGGAAGGAAAAGTGAGATGCGCCGAAGCCGCGGGTTGCTGCCATTACCCTGTAGAACGCTAGGAGCAGCGTGGCAGCAAGGGGAAGAAGGAAAAGCGCGGGAGGCGCCATTTTATTCCATTGGGGAAGAAGAAAAAGCGTGGGAGGCGCCATTTTAATCCATTGGGGAAGAAGAAAAAGCGTGGGAGGTGCCATTTTAAATCACCCAAGATGCCGAAGAGTGGCAGTATCACTGCTTTCGACAACGAGGTAGAAGACTGGACCACGTATGTGGAAAGAATTGAAGTGTACTGCAAGGCAAATGAGGTGGCCGATGGAAAGAAGGCGTCGGTATTATCAAATTTGATGGGCGCGAGAACGTACGGCCTATTACGGAATTTAATTACCCCAGCTAAACCAATGGAGAAAAGATTTGAAGAGATTGTTAATATCTTACAGGAACACCTAAACCCTACACCGCTGCTGATAGCAGAAAGATTCAAGTTCCATAAAAGAAACCAGCACAAAGATGAGAGCAATGCTGACTATCTTACGGAACTACACAAGTTATCGAAGCACTGCCAGTTTGGAGCAGGACTGGCAGACACCTTACGGGATAAGTTTGTCTGCGGGCTCCAGAGTGAAGGAACCCAGAAACGACCACTTTTGGAAAAGGACCCGACGCTAGAACAGGCTTTCAGCGTGGCAGTATCCTACAAAGCAGCAGCACGGGGAGCTGCGGAAATACAACAGAAACCAGAAGAATACAGCGCTAACGAAATGGCGTATGGAGCAGAAAAGTGATATCGCTGCGGCAGAACAACCCATGATCAGAAGGACTGCTGGGTTAAGGACAAAGTATGCAGGCAATGTGGGAAAATGGGACACATAGCAAGAGTCTGCAGGTCGGGAAAGAAAACCAACACTACAAGAACTACTAAGGAAAAGTACAAGAAAGTAAAAAAAATGACAGACAGTAGTTCGGAATTTCAGGAGAGTGATAATGACTCTGGGAGCAGGAGACTAAGTTGTCTAAAGTTACACAATGTGATCGCAAAGGAGGATCACCGAACCATTTGGGTCACCCTCATGATAGCAGGGTCCCAAGTAAAGATGGAATTGGACACAGGATCAGCCCTAACTGTCATGAATCGACAAGACTATGAGCGGCTATTCTCACACATACCCTTGAAGGACACATCCATTGTATTGAAGACATACACAGGGCAAAAAGTCTACCCCAGAGGAAAAATAAGGGTGCCAGTTAAATACAACGGCAAGGAAACACAGAAACTGTATCTATATATACTACAAGATGGAGGACCACCATTATTGGGACGTGAATGGATCCGAAAAATACAATTGGATTGGCATTCCATTCAGGCGCTAACTGTGACTGACAAAAAGGATGATGACGTCACACCTGGCCGACTGTCAAAAATTCTAACTGACGCGAAAGAGGCGTTCCAACAAGGACTGGGGACTCTAAAAGAAGTAACGGCAATGATAAAAATCGAAGATAACGCAAACCCAAAATTTTTTAAGGCCAGACCGGTGCCGTACGCGATCCGCCCAGCCATTGAAGCAGAGCTGGAGAGTCTGGAGCGTTCGGGTGTGCTGTCCAAGGTGGACTGGAGCGAGTGGGTCACACCCATCGTTCCTGTAATGAAGAAATCATTGAGCAGCACGCCTGGGGAGCTGAAGAAGGTTCGCATCTGTGGGGACTTCAAGGTAACTGTGAACCCAGTCCTGCACACAGTACAATATCCACTTCCACGGATAGAAGATATTTTCGCCTCACTATCTGGAGGGAAACGCTTTACGAAGATTGATCTGGCCCAAGCGTATCTACAAGTGGAGGTGGAAGAAGCATCTTGGAAATACCTCACGATAAACACTCACAAAGGCCTTTACCAGTAAAATCGACTGGTATTCGGGGTAGCATCAGCCCCGGCTATTTGGCAGAGGGCGATGGAACAAGTCCTGCAAGGGATCCCGGGGACCCAGTGTTATTTGGACGACATCCTGGTTACGGGCGAAAATGACAGTGAACACCTTGCCAACCTGGAGCAGGTGCTCACTAGATTACAGGAATATGGGCTACAAGCCAACCGCCCCAAATGCGAGTTCTTCAGGAGACAAATCTCGTATTGTGGCCACATGATTGATGAGGAAGGGTTGCATAAGTCGCCAGACAAGATTGAGGCTGTAGTCAAGGCTCCAGCACCGGAAAATGTGTCGCAACTGACGTCGTTTCTCGGGTTGGTGAACTACTACCATAAGTTCTTGCCGAATTTATCTACAATTCTGCACCCACTGAACGCCCTGCTGCAAACTGGAGTAACATGGAAATGGAGTGATGAGTGTAAGCGTGCCTTTCAGAAATGTAAATGCCTAATCACTTCAAAAGAAGTATTGGCCCACTACAATCCAACACTGCTGATTCGGTTGGCATGTGATGCGTCTCCCTACGGCATTAGAGCGGTGCTGTCACACAAAATCCGTGACGGTTCAGAGAGGCCAATAGCCTTTGCGTCGCGCTCGTTAACCTCACCCGAGCGTAACTACGCCCAGATTAACAGGGAGGCCCTCAGCCTGGTGTGGGGGGTGAAGAAGTTCAATCAATATCTGCACGGGCAGAAATTCACCCTACTGAATGATCATCAGCCCCTGGTCTCCATTTTTAACCCAGAGAAGGGCGTTCCGGTGATGACGGTGCAACGGCTGCAAAGATGGTCACTTTTTCTAGGGGCACATCAGTAAGACATAGAGTACAAGGGTATGAAACAGCATGGAAACGCTGATGGGCTGTCGCGCCTACCGTTGCCTACGGTAGAGGAAGCACCTGCAGTGGACCCTGTTGAGATATTCTATGCGACCATAGTCGAATGTCTACCTGTTACAAACTCAAGTATAGAGAAGGAAACCCGAAATGACCCGACACTCTCTTGGGTCTATGATTTGACGGTGAAGGGATGGCCAGCACATGGCGACTCACTGTTGCCAGCATTCTCGCCAAGGAGAGAACAGCTGTCAGTGTGCCGGGGAACCTTGATGTGTGGATCCTGAGTGGTAATTCCACCCAAGTTGAGAGATAGAGTGCTCAATGAGCTTCATGAGGGTCATCTGGGAGGGGTAAAAATGAAGAGCCTAGCCAGGGCGTTTGTGTGGTGGCCGGGAATCGATAAAGAAATTGAGGATATGACCAAGAGATGCACAGAATGCCAGAAGGTCCAAAATGCTCCACCACAGGCCCCGCTATACCCATGGGAGTGGCCCTCATCTCCACGGCATTGGGTACACATTGATTTTGCTGGTCCATTTATGGACTCAATGTTTCTAATCGCCGTGGATGCCCATCAAATGTCCTCCACCACCACGGAGATAACTATTGCAGTCCTATGGACCATCTTCGCCAGGAATGGCTTGGCAGGACAGATTTGCTCTGACAATGGGCCACAGTTTGTGTCCGAGGATTTCCGGAGGTTTCTGAGGAATAATGGGGTGAAACATTACACATCTGCCCCATATCATCCAGCCACGAATGGATTGGCTGAGAGGTTTGTTCAGACCTTTAATAAGGCAATAAAGGCGATGTATAACGACGACATACCACTACAACACAATGTGGATAATTTCTTGTTTGCTTACCGGAATGCGACACATGCAGTCACCAACCAAGCTCCAGCCATAATGTTCTTCAACCGAAGGCTAAGATGTCGCCTGGATTTGCTCAAACCAAACATAAGATGAGATGTTGAGGATAAGCAATTCCAGCACATCAATGAGAAGCCAACCAGGAGCTTCAAGATAGGGCAACCAGTCTTGGCACGCGACTACTGAACAGAAAAATGACAGCCAGGAACGATATGCGCACAGCAGGGACCGCTAATGTACACAGTGGACGTTGGAGAGAGCATCGTAAGACGCCATGCTGACCAGATTCTAGAGTCACAGGAACAAGCCAAACCCATACCACGAGCATGTGCACCTGGTAATGAACCCGAAGTACAGATTGCGTCTACCTCAGAAGCAGTGGTTTTGGAAGCTGACGAACCAACCAATGACAATGAGCCAGAATCGACTCCGCCGCAAGAACAGGATACTCGAGAAAGGCGCTATCCTGTCAGGATCAGGAAGCCTCCTCAAAGACTGAACTTATAAATGATTATTTCAGTTGATGTATATAGTACAGAGAACATTCTAATTGTAATGAGTTATTATTTAGTTGTTAAATGAATGTTATGTACTGTTTATCTAAAAGGGGAAGAATTGTTGTGTATGTACCTTTAAGAGAAGAACAGATTTTATACTGCAGTACCAGCATTGACCACACCTGTATATAAAGCCATAGTAGGCTTCTGTACTTCATTCTTAAGTGACACTCTGTTCAGTAAATACCTGTTATTATTGTTCTCCTGCAGTCCGTGTATTTTTGATACTCGGACACTACAACTCAGGGTAAAGGAACCTGGTTAATGCAGAGCTCAATCAGGGTAAAGGAACGTGGTTAATGCAGAGCTCACTCAGGGTAAAGGAACCCGGTTAACGCAGGGCTCACTCAGGGTAAAGGAACCTGGTTAATGCATAGCTCACTCAGGGAAAAGGAACCTGGTTAATGCAGAGCTCACTCAGGGTACAGGAACCTGGTTAATGCTGAGCTCACTCAGGGTAAAGGAACCTGGTTAATGCAGAGCTCACTCACAGGGAAAAGGGACCTGGTTAATGCAGAGCTCACTTACAGGGTAAAGGAACCTGGTTAATGCAGAGCTCTCCCAGGGTAAAGGAACGTGGTTAATGCAGAGCTCACTCAGGGTAAAGGAACCTGGTTAATGCAGAGCTCACTCAGGGTAAAGGAAGCTGGTTAATGCAGAGCTCACTCACAGGGTAAAGGAACCTGGTTAATGCAGAGCTCACTCACAGGGTAAAGGAACCTGGTTAATGCAGAGCTCACTCAGGGTAAAGGAACCTGGTTAATGCAGAGCTTACTCACAGGGTAAAGGAACCTGGTTAATGCAGAGCTCACTCACAGGTTAAAGGAACCTGGTTTTTTGCAGAGCTCACTCACAGGGCAAAGGAACCTGGTTAATGCAGAGCTCACCCACAGGGTAAAGGAACCTGGTTAATGCAGATCTCACTCAGGGTAAAGGAACCTGGTTAATGCAGAGCTCACTCAGGGTAAAGGAACGTAGTTAATGCAGAGCTCACTCACAGGGTAAAGGAACCTGGTTAATGCAGAGCTCACTCAGGGTAAAGGAACCTGGTTAATGCAGAGCTCACTCAGGGTAAAGGAACCTGGTTAATGCAGAGCTCACTCACAGGGTAAAGGAACCTGCTGAATGCAGAGGTCACTCAGGTTAAGGAACCTGGTTGATGCAGCGCTCACTCAGGGTAAAGGAACCTGGTTAATGCAGAGCTCACTAACAGGGTAAATGTTAAGTCCGTGAATGATTGAGACACGGACCAGCAGGAGTGAAAACAAACAAGTCTTTACTGGTGGAAGTCAATAGCGAAACTAACAAACAGAGGCTCTCTAGCGCCTTTTATACAGGGGTGGTCACTGCCGGTACTGCAGTCTGAGACCAGTTATTCTCTTAAAGGTACATACACAACAGTAAAGGAACCTGGTTAATGCAGAGCTCACTCAGGGTAAAGGAACCTGGTTAATGCAGGGCTCACTCACAGGGTAAAGGAACCTGGTTAATGCAGAGTTCACTCCCAGGGTAAAGGAACCTGGTTAATGCAGAGCTCACTCAGGGTAAATGAACCTGGTTAATGCAGAGCTCACTCAGTGTAAAGGAAGACCTCTCCTGGTCCCTCAACACCTCCTCTCTGGTGAAGAAGGCCCAGCAGCGCCTATATTTCTTGAGGAGGCTGAAGGGATGTAATCTGTCACCCCTGATCCTCTCTAACTTCTACCGCTGCACTATAGAGAGCATCCTGACAAACTGTATCACGGTATGGTATGGCAGCTGTAGCTCCCATGACTGGAAAGCCCTGCAGCGGGTAGTCAAAACTGCCCAACGCATTACCGGCACCCGGCTACCGACCATGGAGCATATATATCAGAAACGCTGCCTACGGAGGGCACAGTCCATCATCAAAGACCCTACCCACCCCAGCCACAGTCTGTTCACCCTCCTACCATCTGGAAGACGTTACAGATGCATTCGCACCCGTACGACCAGATTTAGGAACAGCTTCTTTCCCAGGGCTGTCATCCTACTGAACTCCACAAATAAACACTAAAGCCTGCACATCTGCCAATGCACTTTATTATGGTCATATTTATGCTAATATACTGCAAGCCAAATGTATAAATGTATGTTGAATGTTTAAGTGTCCTAATCCAAATTGTACACTCTCGGGAGCCGCAAGCCTACATTTCGTTGTACTGCACTTGTGCACTAACAATGACAATAAAAGTTGATTTGATTTGATTTGATTTTTGGAACCTGGTTAATGCAGAGCTTACTCAGGGTAAAGGAACCTGGTTAATGCAGAGCTCACTCAGGGTAAAGGAACCTGGTTAATGCAGAGCTCACTCAGGGTAAAGGAACCTGGTTAATGCAGAGCTCACTCAGGGTAAAGGAACCTGGTTAATGCAGAGCTCACTCACAGGGTAAAGGAACCTGGTTAATGCTGAGCTCACTCGGGGTAAAGGAACCTGGTTAATGCAGAGCTCACTCAGGGTAAACGAACCTCGTTAATGCAGAGCGCACTCAGGTTAAAGGAGCCTGGTTAATGCAGAGCTCACTCACAGGGTAAAGGAACCTGGTTAATGCAGAGCTCAGTGTAAAGGAACCTGGTTAATGCAGAGCTCACTCAGGGTAAAGGAACCTGGTTAATGCAGAGCTTATTATGTCCGTGTGTAATTGAGGCACGGACTGCAGGAGCTGGTTACAACAGGTGTTTACTGAGTGGAGACAAAACTGGAACTACTATGCAAAGTTACTACACAGGCTTATATACAGGGGTGGTCACTACTGGTACTGCAGTATACAGGGGCTGCAGAATATAGTTCCTTCTGCAAAGTACATACACTACAATTCCTCCCCTTTTAGCTAAACAGTACATAACATTCGATTAATAATTAAATAACATATTTACAATTACAGTTGCTATATACATTAGCTGAAGTTAAGCAATTATAAATTCAGTCTTTGAGGAGGCTTCCTGATTCTGTCTGGATAACGCCTCTTTGGGGTATCCGGTTCTTCTGGCAAAGTTGATTCGGGATCAACGCCGTTGTTTGGTTCATCTGCTTCCAATATCACCGATTCTGAGGGAGATGCAATTGGCACTTCGGTTTCATCACCAGGTGTATCGGATCATGGTGTGGAATTGATGTTTTCCAGTGACTCTAGAATCTGGCCAGCATGGCGTCTTACAATGCTCTCTCCAACGTCCACGGTATACATTAGAAGTCCTTGCCGTGTGCAGATCGTTCCTGGCTGCTATTTCTCTGTGCGGTAGTCCCGGGCCAAAACTGGTTGACCTATCTTGAAACTCCTGGTCGGCCTTTCATTCATATTCTGAAACTGCCTGTTCTCCACATCGCTTCTGATGTTTGGCTTGACCAAATCCAAGCGCCATCTTAGTCTTCGATTGAAGAACATCATGGCTGGAGTTTGGTTGGTAACCGCATGTGTTGCATTCTGGTAGGCAAACAAGAAGTTATCCACCTTGTGTTGTAGGGGTATGTCTTCATTACACATTGCCTTGATAGCCTTCTTGAATGTTTGAACGAACCTCTCAGCCAATCCATTCGTGGCTGGATGATATGGGGCGGATGTGTAATGCTTAACACCATTGTTCTTTAAGAACCTCCGGAACTCTTCAGACACAAACTGTGGTCCATTGTCGGAGCAAATCTGTTCAGGCAGCCCATTTCTGGCGAATATGGTTCATAAGACTGTGATAGTTTTTTTCTGTGGTGGTTGAGGACATTTTTATTACCTCTGGCCACTTTGAATGTGCATCCACCGCAATTAAAAACATCGAGTCCATAAATGGACCAGCAAAATCAATGTGCACCCTTTGCCATGGAGATGAGGGCCACTCCCATGGATGTAGAGGGGCTTGTGGTGGGGCGTTTTGGACCTTCTGGCATCCTGTACAGCTCTTGGTCATCTCTTCGATTTCTCTATCGATTCCCGGCCACCACACAAACGCTCTGGCTAAGTTTTTCATTTTTACCCCTCCCAGATGACCCTCATGAAGCTCATTGAGCACTCTATCCTTCAATTTGGTTGGAATTACTACTCTGGATCCACACATCAAGGTTCCTCTGCACACTGACAGCTGTCTGTTCTTGGCGAGAATGCTGACAGCAGTGGTTCACCATGTGCTGGCCATCCCGTCACCGTTAAATCATAGGCCCTGGAGAGTGTCGGGTAATTTCGTGTTTCCTTTTCTATGTTTGCATTCGTCACAGGTAGACACTCGACTATGGTCGAGTGGAATATCTCCACAGGATCCACTGCAGGTGCTTCTTCCACCGTCGGCAACGTTAGGCACGACAATCCATCAGCATTCCCATGCTGTTTAGTTCCTTTGTACTCGATGTCATATTGGTGTGCCCCTAGGAAAAGGGACCACCTCTGTAGCCGTTGTGCTGTCATTATCGGGATGCCCTTCTGAGGGTTGAAAATGGAGACAAGAGGTTGATGATCAGTTAGTAGAGCAAATTTCTGACCGTGCAGGTAGTGATTGAACTTCTTCACCCCCCACACCAGGCTGAGGGCCTCTCTGTCAATCTGGGCGTAGTTACGCTCGGCTGAAGTTAACGAGCGTGACGCAAAAGCTATCGGCCTCTCTGAACCATCAAGGAGTTTATGTGACAGTACCGCTCCAATGCTGTAGGGAGACGCATCACACGCCAGTCTTATTGGTAGTGATGGGTTGCAGTGAGCCAATACTTCTCTTGAAGTGATTAGGTCTTTACTCTTCTGAAAGGCCCACTTACATTCATCGCTCCATTTCCAAGCTACTCCAGTTTGTAGTAGGGCGTTCAGTGGGTGCAGAATTGTGGACAAATTCGGCAAAAACTTATGGTAGTAATTCACCAATCCTAGGAATGACCTCAGTTGCGACACATTTTCAGGTGCTGGAGCCTTAACTACCGCTTCAATTTTGTCAGGGGACTTATGTAACCCCTCTTCGTCAATCACGTGGCCACAATACGATATCTGTTTCTTAAAAAACTCGCACTTGGGGCGACTGGCTCGTAGCCCATGTTCTCTTAGTCTAGTGAGCACCTGCTCTAGGTTGGCAAGGTGTTCACTGTCATTTTCACCTGTCACTAGGATGTCGTCCAAGTAACATTGGGTCCCCGGAATCCCTTGCAGGACTTGTTCCATCACTCTTTGCCATATCGCCGGAGCTGATGCTACTCCGCATACCAGTCGATTATACTGGTAAAGACCTTTGTGAGTGTTTATCGTGAGATACTTCCTAGAGGATTCTTCAACCTTCATCTGCAAATATGCTTGTGCTAGGTCAATTTTTGTAAAACGCTTCCCTCCAGATAGTGAGGCGAAAATATCTTCTATCCTCGGAAGAGGATACTGTACTGTGTGAAGGACTGGGTTCACCGTCACCTTGAAGTCCCCACAGATGCAAACCTTCCTTGGCTCCTCAGACTTATTGTTTAACGTTTTTTTCATGACAGGAACGATGGGTGTCGCCCACTCGCTCCAGTCTACCTTAGATAACACGCCTGCATTCTCCAGATTCTCCAGCTCTGCCTCGACAGCTGGGCGAATTGCATACAGTACCGGTCTTGCTTTGAAAAACTTGGGGATTGCATTCTCTTCTATTTTTATCGAGGCGGTTACGCCTTTAAGAGTTCCCAGTTCTTGATGAAATACCTCTTTAGCGTTAGCTAAGATTTCTGACAACCGTCCAGGTTTGACGTCGTCATCCTTTTTACCAGCCACAGTCAGTGCCTGAATGGAGTGCCAGCCTAAACTTATCTTTCTGATCCATTCACATCCCAATAATGGTGGTCCACCATCTTGCAGTATGTACAGATACAATTTCTGTATTTCTTTGCCGTTGTATTCGACAGGCACCCTTATTGTCCCTCTGGGGTATACTTTCTGCCCCGTATATGTCTTCAAGACAATGGATATCTCTTTCAAGGGTATGTGTGAGAATAGCCGCTCGTAGTCTTGTCGATTCATGACGGTCAGGGCTGATCCTGTATCCAATTCCATTTTGACTTGGGACCCTGCTATCGTGAGGGTGACCCAAATGGTTCGGTGATCCTCTTTCGCGATTACGTTGTGAAGTTTGAGACAGCTTAGTCTCTTGTTCCCGGATTCACTATCGCTCTTCTGGTCTTCAGAACTACTGTCCGTCATCTTTTGTACTTTCCTGTACTGTTCCTTAGTAGCCTTTTTGTTGTTGTTAGTCTTCTTTCCAGACCTGCAAACTCGTGCAATGTGTCCCATCTTTCCGCATTGCCTGCATATTTTGTCCTTGGACCATCAGTCCTTCTGGTCATGGGTTGTTCTGCCGCAGCGATAACATTTTTCAAATCCCCGTGTCATTTCATGGGTGCCGTATTCCTGTGGCTTTTGCTGTATTTCCGCAGCTCCCCTTGCTGCTGCATCGTACGATACTGCCAAGCTGAAAGCCTTATCCAGCGTCAGCTCTTTCTCTGAGAGTAACCTCTTCTGGGTTCCTTCACTCAGGAGACCACAGACAAATTTGTCCCGTAGAGTGTCTGTCAGTCCTGCTCCGAACTGGCAGTGCTTTGATAGCTTGTGTAGTTCCGTAAGGTAATCAGCATTGCTCTCATCTTTATGCTGATTTCTCCTGTGGAATTTAAATCTTTCTGCTATCAGCAGCGGTGCAGGTTTTAGGTGTTCCTGTAGGATATCAACAATTTCGTTAAAACTCTTCGCCATCGGTTTGGCTGGAGTGATCAGGTTCCGCAATAGGCTGTACGTTTTACGCCCATTAAGTTTAGTAGTACCGATGCCTTTTTCTCATCGGCTACTTCGTTTACCTTGCAATATACCTCGACTCTTTCCACATACGTGGTCCAGTCTTCTATTGCATTATCGAAAGCAGTGATATTGCCAGTCTTCGGCATCTTGGAAATCCAAGATGGTGGCTCCCGCGCTTTGCCTTCTTCCCCGATTTAACAAAATGGCACCTCCCGCGCTTTGCCTTCTTCCCCGCTGGATTAAGATGGTGCCTCCCGCGCTTTCTGTCTTCCCCGCTGCTGCTAGCACTGTTGCTGGCGTTTTTATGCCTTGGTGGCAACGCCCTATGGTCTTCGCGCACTTCCCCCCGCGCTGCTGCTAACGCCGCTCTCCGCGGTCCCCGTGGCAAACTGCAGCTCCTCGCGGCTTTCTGCGCTTCTGATTTATTTTATTTTCCCGTCGTCAGAGCAAACCCTACGGGACACTTTCCTCCCTCTTCTCGGGTCTGTACGCTGCCCGGCTTCGTAGCACCGGCCGCGCCCTGTGTGCTCCACCCTCTCTCTCTCTGTCCTCTTCCTGACAACGCTGCTCGGCCCCGTTGAAAAGCCACCCGATCGAGCTCTAGCCCGCCGCAGCCCAGGAAGGATCAGTGTACTACCTGCCACCAGCCTGATTAGCTGGAACACCATAGACAGGATAACCAAGCCCCGCTCTCTACAGCCTCTCCTGCAATCTTCAAATCCGATGAATCAGAGGCGGTTGCCCACGGTCGACGCTCGTTTCTGCTGTTTGTTTTTTTTTTCTTTCGTTCCTTCTTCCTTCTGGCCTCGACCTCTGACAACTTCGCCTCAGGGATGGATCCCCATGAGGTGGTGCAGAATGTAGGTAAGTTCGGATCTGCTCATCGCCAATATTATGTCCGTGTGTAATTGAGACACGGACTGCAGGAACTGGTTCCAACAGGTGTTTACTGAGTGGAGACAAAACTGGAACTACTATGCAAAGTTACTTTACAGGCTTATATACAGGGGTGGTCACTACTGGTACTGCAGTATACAGGGGCTGCAGAATATAGTTCCTTCTACAAAGTACATACACTACAGAGCTCACTCAGGATAAAGGAACCTGGTTAATGCAGAGCTCACTCAGGGTAAAGGAACCTGGTTAATGCAGAGCTCACTCACAGGGTAAAGGAACCTGGTTAATGCAGAGCTCACTCAGGGTAAAGGAACCTGGTTAATGCAGAGCTCACTCAGGGTAAAGGAACCTGGTTAATGCAGAGCCCACTCAGGGTAAAGGAACCTGGTTAATGCAGAGCTCACTGAGGGTAAAGGAACCTGGTTAATGCAGAGCTCACTCACAGGGTAAAGGAACCTGGTTAATGCAGAGCTCACTCACAGGGTAAAGGAACCTGGTTAATGCAGAGCTCACTCAGGGTAAAGGAACCTGGTTAATGCAGAGCTCACTCGGGGTAAAGGAACCTGGTTAATGCAGAGCTCACTCACAGGGTAAAGGAACCTGGTTAATGCAGAGCTCACTCACAGGGTAAAGGAACCTGGTTAATGCAGAGCTCACTCACAGGGTAAAGGAACCTGGTTAATGCAGAGCTCACTCACAGGGTAAAGGAACCTGGTTAATGCAGAGCTCACTCACAGGGTAAAGGAACCTGGTTAATGCGGAGCTCACTCCGGGTAAAGGAACCTGGTTAATGCAGAGCTAACTCACACGGTAAAGGAACCTTGTTAATGCAGAGCTCACTCACAGGGTAAAGGAACCTGGTTAATGCGGAGCTCACTCGGGGTAAAGGAACCTGGTTAATGCAGAGCTCACTCAGGGTAAAGGAACCTCGTTGATGCAGAGCTCACTCAGGTTAAAGGAACCTGGTTAAGGCAGAGCTCACTCACAGGGTAAAGGAATCTGGTTAATGCAGAGCTCAGTGTAAAGGAACCTGGTTAATGCAGAGCTCACTCAGGGTAAAGGAACCTGGTTAATGCAGAGCTCACTCACAGGATAAAGGAACCTGGTTAATGCAGAGTTCACTCACAGGTTAAAGGAACCTGGTTAATGCAGAGCTCACTCGGGGTAAAGGAACCTTGTTAATGCAGAGCTCACTCAGGGTACAGGAACCTCGTTAATGCAGAGCTCACTCAGGTTAAAGGAACCTGGTTAAGGCAGAGCTCACTCACAGGGTAAAGGAACCTGGTTAATGCAGAGCTCAGTGTAAAGGAACCTGGTTAATGCAGAGCTGACTCACAGGGTAAAGGAACCTGGTTAATGCGGAGCTCACTCCGGGTGTTGCGTCTCCTAGTGCTCGTAGTGCTTTGTAAAGACGACTGTGGACTTGGTAGTGTAAAGTCTGTGGGTTGTGCAGTTAATAAATACACAGACTTCAGAAGTAACAAACAAAACAGGTCTTTACTATTCGAAGGTCCGGGCGAATCTGCCCCAGCAATCCTGCTACAACACTTATATACTGGTGTGGTCACTATCGGTATTACAGTATACAGAAGCCAAACAAATAAAGCATTTTAATTGGAATTAATTAGTGCCACACCTAAAGTAGTTCCCTTAAAGGTGAACGGTTACATTCAATAGTTCCCTTAAAGGAAGACGGGTACATACACTACAATCCTCCCTTTTTAGCTTATTACTTCCAGAGTCCCCGTTAAACATACATATCTTCAACTTCCTATAAAACAAATTACAGATATAATCTCGGTGGAGTCAATGTCATATAAAACAATTTACAAATATAATCTCGGTGGAAACAGTTTACAGGTTCATTCTCTGCGGAAACAGTTCATAGATTCAGTCTCTGATCTTGACTCGTTCCAAACAACATTTCTTTGGTGTAGCCGGATTACCTGGCTAGCGTGACTCTTTCATAGCCTTTTTCTTGACGTAACAGGTTGAACCTTCGTCCTGTTGAACCAGCAGTGCGGACTTTTACAACCAACTGGCTGTCTTGACATTTTCCAGTTTTTCAACTAATTTAGCTCCTTTCGTAATGTCCCGCCTGGAATGGTAGAAGTGCTAATATCTTAGACAGTTATTATCTTCTGCTTCTTCTTTTTCTTTTCTGCCTTTTTGAAACTCTCGGAGCTCCTTTCTCGGCTGCCAGCTGTAGTGCCACCAACTCTCTATGTTCCTTAGACCTTAAGTGCTTCCTCCGGATTTCAGCACTTTGAGAGTTTTCATCACAAGCTGGGCAGACCACATCCTCGTAATATTCAGTGTCACTCAACAGGTCATGGTAATATTCGGGTTCGTCCTGAGTTAGGCCAGCGAGAGAGACTTCTTCTTCCTCCTCACCCATCTGGACGTTAGCTGACGGTGGTTCCTTCCCTAAACATCTTTCTTGAAAAGCCTTCTTCATGCATTCATATTCATCCCGCTCTTCCTGGGTTATCTGCCATTCCTTCACGATGGACCTCATTTGTGAGTTCAATACCTTCCTTTCCATTGGTAATTGCGTTATCAGTCTATTTAACCCTTCTACTGAAGTAACGGTTTCCACATTCTTCTGTTCACCTTGACGTGATTCAACGTACTTTTGGCATCCTTGTAAAATTTGTGTTGCCACCTCAGCTATCTCCGTGACTTTTGAGAGCTCCGAACTCGTTCCCCCTGAAGATTGAAGCTCGTGTTCAGATTGTTCCCCTTGCAGAGTCTTGTCCTTCAGCATATGAAGGAGTTGGCTGACCGTTAACTCTTCCCTGGGAACACGGTGGATCAGAGTCTTCTCCATTTCCTCCACCTCTTTCTCCAATGCTTCCACCTTACGTTCCTCTTGAACTTTGGCTTTCAGCGCTCGGAAAAGTTGCGCCCTGATGCTCTCTAGTTCATGTTCAGGGACCATTCTTACAGTGTCCTGTTCTTCCACTGAAAGGATTCCCAGTTGAATCTGTTCTTCAAGTTGTTGAACCTCGGTCATTGCCGCCTCATATTTGTCTTGGGTGTCCTTCAATGTTTTTATAAGTCCTTGGACATCCTGTCTTTCATGCTCTGCCATGAATTTCACCTCTAATTTCTCATCTATGGATGGAGCTCCTACCGATGAGTCTGTCTTGGCCTTGAGCTCATCAAGAATTTCCTGCAGCCTTTGGACTTCTTGCTCATGTTCAACCTTTAGTTGTTCATATGCTTCTACTGAAACTAGCTTTTCGGAGGCTGCCGAGTTAACCCCCTCCAGAATTGTAGCCTGGGCCTGTTCATACTGTTCTTTCAACTTCTCACACTCTGCTTGTAAGGAGTCGTAGAGAAGAACTGGAATAAAATCCTGGCTCCCTGAAGATTCCTCTTCCTTTGGTTCATTCTGTAAATATTCTAGTTCCTGAACAGCATCAGGGGAATGTGATTGGTATTTGACCACGATGGCTCTATGGTCGCTCTCTGCTTGTTTTCTTTCCCATCGTCGGCAAGTCCCTTTTAGCCTTGTCTTCCATATTCGACTTGGTCTTATCATCATCCATTTCAGAATCTGAGCTAATAGCTTGCACCGAGTCCCCCCTCATTATGGCTTTTAGGTAATGCCATTCCATGTCTATTTTCTTAATCCACTCCCGTCCTAGAAGTGGTGGTCCTCCCTCAGGTAATACGTACAAGTTCATTCTTGGGTGTTCTTTACCCCTATCTCTCACCTTGACTCTTATTTTCCCCACGGGGTATACGTTATGCCCCGTGTATGTCTGTAATACGAACTTGGTATTTCTTAAAGGTATGTGAGAGAATAGCCGGTGGTAGTCCCTTCGGTTGATGACTGATAGAGCTGATCCAGTGTCCAGCTCCATTCTTACTTGGACTCCAGCTATTTTTAGTATGACCCAGATGGCCTGTAGATCCGTTTCTTTACCCACATTGTGGATTCTCAGCCTACCCAGCTCCTGGTTGTTTGGGTCTGAGTCTGAATTCTGTTCGTCTGAACTCTTCTCAGCCACCTTGTGTACCTTGTTGTACTTTTCTTGTGGTGGCTTCCTTTGATTATTGGTCTTTTTCCCGGACCGGCATACCTTCGCGATGTGACCCAGTTTGCCACATTTCCTACACTCTTGGTTCTTAAACCAGCATTGATTCTGGTCATGCATTGTCTTCCCACAACGGTAGCATTTTGTTGTGCTTGAAGTAATTTGGTCCACCCCGAGTGCCGCCGCCTTTAGTTGCATTTCCGCCGTTCCTTTCACTGCGGCTTCGTGCGATGCAGCTATAAGGACAGCCCTGTCCAGTGTGAGGTCGTTCTCTTCCAGTAGTCGCTTCTGCGTCCCTTCTTTGGACAATCCGCATGCGAACTTGTCCCGCAGCGCTTCTGTCAGATTCCCTCCGAACTGGCAGTATTTCGCTAGCCTACGCAGTTCGGCCAAGTATTCCACATTGCTTTCGTCTTTCTTCTGCGTTCTTGCGTAGAATTTGAATCGTTCAGCCAGCATCAGCGGTGTGGGGTTCAAGTGGTCCTTCAGCACAGCCACAATCTCTTCGAAGGTCTGATCCGCTGGTTTATTTGGTGCTATTAGATGCTTCAAGAGCCCGTATGTTTTTGCCCCCATCGAGTTTAGCAATGTTATCGCCTTGTCGTCTTCCTCTATTTTGTTGGCTTCGCAATAGATCTCTATGCGTTCCACGTACGTGGCCCAGTCTTCTATTTCAGAATTAAAGTCGTTAATATTCCCTCGCTTAGGCATTTTTCTTCCCTTGGGAGCAGCACCAGTATTTCTTTAAGTATTCTTATTTATTTGTTTGTTTCTAAGATGGCGGTTTTCCCGCGAAATCGGCGGTTTCCCGCTCTTTCCTTCTCTCCCCGCCCACTTCAATGGCGGTATGTCAATCAAGATGGCGGTTTTCCTGCGAAAATGGCGGTTTCCCGCTCTTCCTTTCTCGCCCCGCCCACTTCAATGGCGGTTCCCCGCTTCTGGCGTCTTCTCCGCCTAATGGCGGCTTCCCGCGTTTCTTCCCGGTGGAAGGGGTACGCTTCCCCCACAGCGGACAGGTTCAGCTGCTGGCTGGCTTCCGCACAGCTCCCCTTACTCGGCTATGTCTTTTACTCCCGCCCGCACGGCTCTACCGGCGCTGGGTACACCCCGTTAACGGAGGACAGTTCAGCCGCTGGACTGGCTCTCACGCAGTCTCTCTCTCCGTACCCGGCTCTGTTGCTCTCTCACCCACACGTTCGGTGCTACCGGCCCTGGGTACCCCGTTGGTGGAGAACAGTTCAGCCGCTGGACTGGCTCTCGCGCAGTCTCTCACCCCGTTTTCGGCTGTGTCTCTCACCCACTCCCGCACGTTCGGTTTTGCCGGCTCTGAGTACCCCGTTGGTGGAGAACAGCTCAGCCGCCGGACTGGCTCCTCGCAGTCTCTCTCTCCGCACCCGGCTCTCACCTGCACGGTTCCCGTTCGCCTCCCCAGCCCTCTCGCAGACCGGTGTTTCCCTCCCCGGCTGCGGCTGGGTTTCTCCTCCCGCGCCTATTCGCAGGCTCAGCGCTTCGTGGCTGCGGTCGCTGCCCGGATTTTTCCCGCCGATCGCGGTCCGGCTGTCACCCGACGCCGTTGGACCCGACTTTTGGCCGGCACAGCTCCCCCTCGACCGAGGTCGAGTGCTCTGCCCTTATCCTCCGGATACTTCTACACCTTCCCCTACTCACAGTCTCTTCGGCCGCCTTGTTCCCTGCTGATCGGCTCACTCCGCACCGTGGTAGAAGGGTAGTCAGTGCCTGTTGCTAATGGAAGCTTTTGTTGCTAAAGTCTTCCACCTTTCTCCTGCTGCAGCCTCGTGTTTTCTTCCAGCAGCACGACGAGGGCGGTTGCCTCTCTTCAACGCTCTTCTTGCTTTGGTAATCTTGCCGCAGGGTACGATCGGACTCGTCGCCACTGTAAAGTCTGTGGGTTGTGCAGTTAATAAATACACAGACTTCAGAAGTAACAAACAAAACAGGTCTTTACTATTCGAAGGTCCGGGCGAATCTGCCCCAGCAATCCTGCTACAACACTTATATACTGGTGTGGTCACTATCGGTATTACAGTATACAGAAGCCAAACAAATAGTGCCACACCTAAAGTAGTTCCCTTAAAGGTGAACGGTTACATTCAATAGTTCCCTTAAAGGTAGATGGGTACATACACTACAGGTAGTTTGTAATTATAACTACTTTTTTATTTGTGTTGTAATGGCTGCCTGCTCATGGTGCGGTGTGATATTTCCATGTGCTGTGCGGCGCCTGCGCACTACTTTCCCAGCATCGTAGTGCTGCTACACTTGATTTGAGTGTTAGTACACTTGTACAATGTAGTCCCAACATAACTATGTAACATCCCTCTTTCCCAACAAAGCTAATTACATCAATTTTCTATTTTACAATGTTTCCAGTTGAATAACGTTAACAAAATACAGAACGTGAGCTTTCTTTGCTCAATTTATATACAGATATTTGTCCATGTTGTTTTACTGTTCTGTGCGAATTATAATTGTCTTTATAATTATTCGCGATACCGCTCAGGTGGTTGTATGTTACTCCTCCATCTTGTGGACTTGGCTGTAACTATTCCTTTCTGTGGTGTTTTGGTGTGTTCTTTTCATGTTGCCGGTGCTGTCGTGTTTGGCTCTGGAGAGTGCATGTTTGCAGTTGTTGTATTTCAGGTGTTTGTTTCTGGCGTTATATTGTTTTCCGTGTCTGGTACCGTAACTGCTGTTAATGTTGTCCGCTGTTTGACAGCTTCAGGTGAGGGTCTGATATGGATCCTGTTTCGCCTGTATTGGTTTCCAGGTTCTGTCTCTACCAAGTAAGATCTTGGAGTATCAGCTTTTCCCATAACCTTGGCTGGACTCCATGTTCTCAACAACGGATCTTGTATATGCATTGATTGCCCATTTAACAGCTCCGGTAGTGGTTTTGCATGCTTCTTATAGTGTGTGCTCCCCGTAGCTTGTGTTTCCATCAGCTTCTGCCAAACATCCTCTTGGTCCTGGGGAGGATATATCTTTGCTGGTAGAGTTGTTTTGTATTTTCTATCGTTTAGTAGTTCTGCTGGTGATTTCGAGTCTGCTCTCAAAGGTGTCGATCTGATTGCCTAAAAGGCGAGATCTTGGTCTTCTCCCATCTCCTTGCTTTTAATGAGAGCTCTTTTGACTGTTTGGCTCTGTCTTTCAATAAATCCGTGTCCCCTTGGGTAATGTGGGGATGAGGTAATTATTTTAAATCCGTATTTTCCAGGCAGTGCTCTGAATTCGCTGGAGGTGAATTGTGTCCCATTGTCGCAGATGACCTTCTCTGGGATGCCCTGTTCTGCGAATAAGTTCTTCGCAATTTTTGTGATTGTTGTGGCTCTCATGCCATTTATCCTTCTGACAAAAGGAAATTTTGAGTAGTAGTCTGCTACTATGATGTACCACTCCTGGTTGCACAGGAACAGATCTGTTCCGACCGTGTGCCATGGTCTCGGGGGTACTTCCATTAGAATCATCTCCTCCTTCTGTTGTGTGTTTCAGTATTTCTGGCATATGCAGCATGTGGAGACCATTTGTTCTATGCTTTTGTACATGCCTATCCAGTACACAGCTGATCCAGCTCTTAGTTTACATTTCTCCATCCCCATATGGCCTTGGTGTATTAAGCGGAGAAGTTCTGTTTGCATCGTTTTTGGGATTATGATTCTTGAGCCAGCAAGGAGAACACTGTCCTCCACCGAGATGTCATCTCTGATCGTCCAGTACTGTCGGATTTGGTTTTGGACCTGCTGGATCTTCTCCGGCCACCCCTGCATTACCTGTTGCATGAGTAGTAGCAACTCCTCTTCTTTATCAGTCTCCTCTTGAAATTGGCTAAGATTTGTGGGAGTAACATTTACAAGGTGGTGTATTTTTACTGTCAGGCCCTTCATCTCGTGTTTTTCGTGTGGTGACAATCGAGACACTGCATCTGCCAGTGCCATTTCTTTCCCTGGCCGGTATTTTAATTCGAAGTCATAACTTTGGAGTCTTAACAGTAACCTTTGCAGTCTTGCTGGGGCCTTGCTTAGGTTTTTCTTGTAAATTTGTTCGAGTGGACGATGGTCACTCTCTACCTCGAATTTTCTTCCGTATAAGTAGGTGTGGAACTTTTCGCATCCGTATGCTACTGCCAATAGCTCTCTTTCGATGTTTGCGTATCTTGTCTCTGCTGATGTCAATGCCTTCGATGCGAAAGCTATTGGTTTTCCTTCCTGCATGAGGGCTGCCCCTAGCCCCCTGGTAGAGGCATCTACCTGTAGGGTGACAGGGTTTTTTCTATCGTAATAAGACAGGCTGGTTTCTTTACATAATAATTCCTTTAGGTGTTTGAAGTTCCTCTCATGGGATTCTGACCATTAGTATTCGGTGTCTTCTTTTAGTAATTCTCTTAGGTTCGCTGTGTAGTCTGACATGTTCGGGATGAAAGAGCTCATATACTGGACCAAGCCGAGGTAGCTTCTCAGCTCCTTCTTGTCGTTTGGAGGTTTCATCTCTGCTATCGCCTCGACCTTTTCGGGATTAGGCTTGACACCCTCCGGTGTGTAGATCATGCCAAAACATTTGCATTTCGTACTTTTAACGATGCACTTCTCAGCGTTCAGCTTGATGCCAGCCATTCTGGTGCACTCCATGGCCTCGTGCAAGTGCACGTCGTGGTCTCTTTCATTTGTTCCGTAAACTTGGATGTCATCAGCGATTCCAATGGCTCCTTCACAGCCTTTGTATGTTTCACCGATCTTTTGTTGGAAGATGTCTTGGCTGACTTTCAACCCGAATGGCAGCCGCAGGAATTTATAACGCCCCAATGGTGTATTAAAAGTCATCAGGTTAGCTGATTCTTCGTCCAGTTTTACGTTCCAGTAGCCGTTTCTGGCATCCAGTTTGGAGAAGACTTTGGCTCCTGCCAGTGCTGGTGTGATTTCTTCTAATGTTGGTGTGGGGTAGTGGTCCCGCTTTATTGCCTGGTTTAAGTCTTTGGGGTCCAGACAGATTCTGAACCGCCTGTTCGGCTTTTCCGTACCACAATCGAGTTTACCCAGTCTGTGGGTTCAGTGACCTTTGCGATTATTTCTTTCTCTTCCATTTCTTTTAGTTCGGTGTATAATTTTTCTTTTAGCTCGATGGGTATTTTTCTTGGAGCGTGGATGACGGGTTTTACCTCTGGATCTATTGTTATATGGTACTTGAACTCCCCGAAGCATCCTACAGTGTCATCAAAACACTCTGGATACATGTCCATCAAATGTTTCGTGTCCATGATTTGTGGACGATTCTCCAGTGGGGTGTTGCTGTCGACTTTCAGTGATGTTTTTGTTAGTTCGTGGTTTACCGAGATTAACCCCAGCTTCTCACAGCTGTTTAATCCCAGGATCGCCAGTCCCTCAGAGTCAGTCACATAGAACATGCAGTTGATGTTTCTGCTTTTGTGTGTCCTTTTATATAGGTTGTCCGGAGTTGTCTGATCTCGCTCCCCCCATACACTGTCAGCGTGACGTTGTTTGCTTTTAAACATCCTCTTTTCGGGTATCTATCTTCGCCAAAGTTTTCGGGGAAGATCCTCTGGTATAGCCTCAGTGGAAGGATGTTGCTCTGAGCTCTTATGTCCAACTTTACTTTTAGATTGACGGTTGTGAGCTGTCCTTCGATCCTCTTTTTAATCTGGATGATAGTGTGCCATTCTTTCTTTGGGGTGCTTTCCACTCTGGACATTTTGTGTAAGAGAACCTTTATGGTTTCAATGTTCAGAGCTTTGTCGTACCCACAGTCTTCATCATCTTGCTCACCCATGGTATGGATTTTGTTTTTCTTTTGTTGGTTCTGCTGCTCACCTCTGCTTTTGGTGTGTAGCCCCTCTCTTTTAGCTCTGCACATCTTTTGCCAGTGGTTTGCTTTGCCACACGTGTTGCAGCTTGTTCCATACGCTGGGCATTTTCTTCTGTCTGTGTAGTCATGTTGTCTTCCGCAGTTTCTACACGTATTCTTCCAGCTGTCATATACTTGTTTTTGTGTGCTGTGCTTTTCGCGCAGTGCTTCTACTGTGTGATCCGGTTCGGGAGTTGTCCGCAGGTCAGCTGTATGAGTATTCAGTGTTTTCATCTGTTGTTTTGTGGCTTTGTGAGCCCTCGCTGTATTTATGGCTTCTGATATTCTGAGCTTTTCTTTTCCCATTAGTTCTTTTTGCACTTCTGTATGTGCTGATCCCCATATTAATTGGTCTACCAGCCTTTCTTCTAGTTCCGTAAACTTGAATTTGCTGGCTTCGTTTTTTAAACTCGTCAGGAAATTGTCAGCCGTTTCACCAGGTTCCTGTTTTAAGCTTTGGAATTTATAGCTTTGTATGTGGTGGTTTGATTTAGGCTCGAGATGGTTACTGAACTTTTCATAAACCTCCGTAGGGTTCGTTTTATCCTCTTCGGATAAACTCCAGCTGTTATAGAGATCTAAGCCATTTTCTCCCGCCAACAGCAGAATGTAGCTGACTTTTTCCTCGTCGGAGGAGCCTTTCAGGAAACTTTTAAATGTAAGCTCGCATTTTTGCTTAAATTTCCAGAAAGCTTCCATGATATTGTCGGCTTCCCAGTTCATGATGGGGAGCATATTCGCAGTCAGTGCATTGGACGCCGCCATTTTAGCTGCCCATACGATTCGCAGTTACAATGCTGCAGAGTTTACTTTTAAATTTCTTTCTTCAATCTGATATCGTTTTTAGTTTGCGTAAGTTTTACTCACTTATACCGCTGCCACCATGTTATGTCTTCTGGCGCTCGTAGTGCTTTGTAAAGACGACTCTGGACTCGGTAGTTCGTAATTATAACTACTGTTTTATTTGTGTTGTAATGGCTGCCTGCCTCATGGTGCGGGGTAATATTTCCAAGTGCTGTGCGGCGCCTGCGCACTACTTTCCCAGCATCGTAGTGCTGCTACACTTGATTTCAGTGTCAGTACACTTGTACAATGTAGTCCCAACATAACTATGTAACACAGGTGTGGAGATGCCGGAGTTGGACTGGGGTGGGCAAATGTAAGAAGTCACACAACACCAGGTTATAGTCCAACAGCTTTATTTGAAATCACAAGCTTTCGGAGCGCTGCTCCTTCTTCAGGTGAAGTGGAGAAATGCATAAAGACACAGCTTATATAGTCAGAGAATCATGTCACATGTTTACAGGTAACCTTTCCAACTGCCATTTATCACACCTCGGCAGAGAGATAATCACAGCAGTCAAAGGTGTGAATGGTGTCCAAACAGGTCAGTCAGGGAAACATTACATCAAAGAACAATGAGGTGGGGTCACAAGGGGTCAAATATTGCAGATGCTGGGGTCTGTCTGAAAAACAAAAAAACAGACAAAAAACATTTTTTTTGGCTGGAAATCACAGCAGGTCCGGCCGCATCTGTGTAGAGAGAACAAGCCAATGTCGACTCGAGTCTGGATGACCCTGCATCAGGTGGGGTTACATGTAGCGTGACATGAACCCAAGATCTCGGTTGAGGCCGTCCTCATGGGTGCGGAACTTGGCTATCAGTTTCTGCTCGACGATTTTGCGTTGTCGTGTGTCTCGAAGGCCACCTTGGAGAATGCTTACCCGAAGATCGGAGGCTGAATGTCCTTGACTGCTGATGTGTTCCCCGACTGGGAGGGAACACTCCTGCCTGGTGATTGTTGCGTGGTGTCCGTTCATCCCTTGTCGCAGTGTCTGCATGGTCTCGCCGATGTACCATGCTCCGGGGCATCCTTTCCTGCAACGTATGAGGTAGACAATGTTGGCCGAGTCACATGAGTATGTACCATGTACCTGGTGGGTGGTGTCCTCACGTGTGATGATGGTATCTGTGTTGATGATCTGGCATGTCTTGCAGAGGTTGCTGTGGCAGGGTTGTGTGGTGTCGTGGTCGCTGTTCTCCTGAAAGCTGGGTAATTTGCTGCGAACGATGGTCTGTTTGAGGTTAGGCGGCTGTTTGAAAGCGAGTAGTGGAGGCGTGGGGATGGCCTTAGCGAGGTGTTTGTCGTCATCGATGACATGTTGAAGGCTGCGAAGAACATGGCGTAGTTTCTCCGCTCCGGAGAAGTACTGGACGACGAAGGGTACTCTGTTGGTTGTGTCCCGTGTTTGTCTTCTGAGGAGGTCTATGCGATTTTTCGCTGTGGCCCGTCGGAACTGTCGATCGACGAGTCGAGCGTCATATCCCGTTCTTACAAGGGCGTCTTTCAGTGTCTGTAGGTGTCCATCGCGTTCCTCCTCGTCTGAGCAGATCCTGTGTATTCGCAGGGCTTGTCCATAGGGGATGGCTTCTTTAACGTGGTTAGGGTGGAAGCTGGAGAAGTGAAGCACCGTGAGGTTGTCCGTGGGCTTGCGGTAGAGTGAAGTGCTGAGGTGTCCGTCTTTGATGGAGATTCGTGTGTCCAGGAATGAGACTGATTCTGAGGAGTAGTCCATGGTGAGTTTGATGGTGGGATGGAACTTGTTGATGTTATCGTGTAGTCTTTTCAGTGATTCTTCGCCGTGGGTCCATAGGAAGAAAATGTCGTCGATGTATCTGGTGTATAGCATTGGTTGGAGATCCTGTGCAGTGAAGAAGTCTTGCTCGAACTTGTGCACCCACTGAACGCCCTGCTGCAAACTGGAGTAACATGGAAATGGAGTGATGAGTGTAAGCGTGCCTTTCAGAAATGTAAATGCCCAATCACTTCAAAAGAAGTATTGGCCCACTGCAATCCAACACTACTGATTCGGTTGGCATGTGATGCGTCTCCCTACGGCATTGGAGCGGTGCTGTCACACAAATTCCTTGACGGTTCAGAGAGGCCAATAGCCTTTGCGTCGCGCTCATTAACCTCAGCCGAGCGTAACTACACCCAGATTGACAGGGAGGTCCTCAGCCTGGTGTGGGGGGTGAAGAAGTTCAATCACTATCTGCACGGTTAGAAATTCACCCTACTGACTGATCATCAGCCTCTGGTCTCCATTTTTAACCCAAAGAAGGGTGTTCCGGTGATGACGGCGCAACGGCTGCAAAGATGGTCACTTTTTCTAGGGGCACATCATTACGACATAGAGTACAAAGGTACGAAACAGCATGGAAAAGCTGATGGGCTGTCGCACCTACCGTTGCCTACGGTGGAGGAAGCACCTGCAGTGGACCCTGTTGAGATATTCCATTCGACCATTGTCGAATGTCTACCTGTTACAAACTCAAGTATAGAGAAGGAAACCCGAAATGACCCGACACTCTCTCAGGTCTATGATTTGACGGTGAAGGGATGGCTAGCTCATGGCGACTCACTGATGCCAGTATGTCTTCAATACAATGGACGTGTCCTTCAAGGGTACGTGTGAGAATAGCCGCTCATAGTCTCGTCGATTCATGACAGTTAGGGCTGATCCTGTGTCCAATTCCATCTTCACTGGGGACCCTGCTATCATGAGTGTGACCCAAATGGTTCGGTGATCTTCTTTTGCGAGCACGTTGTGTAACTTTAGACAACTTAGGCTCCTGCTCCCGGAGTCATTATCACTCTCCTGATCTTCCGAACTACTGTCTGTCATTTTTTTTACTTTCTTGTACTTTTCCTTAGTAGTTCTTTTAGTGTTGGTTTTCTTTCCCGACCTGCAGACTCTTGCTATGTGTCCCACGTTCCCACATTGCCTGCATACTTTGTCCTTAAACCAGCAGTCCTTCTGATCATGGGTTGTTCTGCCGCAGCGATAGCACTTTTCTACTCCATGAGCCATTTCGTTAGTGCTATATTCTTGTGGTTTCTGTTGTATTTCCGCAGCTCCCCGTGCTGCTGCTTTGTAGGATACTGCCACGCTGAAAGCCTGTTCTAGCGTCAGGTCCTTTTCCGAAAGTAGTCGTTTCTGGGTTCCTTCACTCTGGAGCCCACAGACAAACTTATCCCGTAAGGTATCTGCCAGCCCTGCTCCGAACTGGCAGTGCTTCGATAACTTGCGTAGTTCCGTAAGATAGTCAGCATTGCTCTCATCTTTGTGCTGGTTTCTTTTATGGAACTTGAATCTTTCTGCTGTTAGCAGCGGTGTAGGGTTTAGGTGTTCCTGTAAGATATTAACAATCTCTTCAAAACTTTTCTCCATTGGTTTAGCTGGGGTAATTAAATTCCGCAATAGGCCGTACGTTCTCGCGCCCATCAAATTTAATAATACCGACGCCTTCTTTCCATCGGCCATCTCATTTGCCTTGCAGTACACTTCAATTCTTTCCACATATGTGGTGTAGTCTTCTATTTCGTTGTCGAAAGCAGTGATACTGCCACTCTTCGGCATCTTGGGTGGTTTAAAATGGCGCCTCCTGTGCTTTTCCTTCTTCCCCAATGGAATAAAATGGCGCCCTCCGCGCTTTTCCTTCTTCCCCTTGCTGCCAACGCTGCTCCTAGCATTCTACAGGGTAATGCCAGCACCCCACGGCTTCGGCGCGTCTCTCTTTTCCTTCCCCTCGTTTTATTTTCTCTACGCTGCCCGGTTCTTCAGCACCGACCGCGCCCTGCGCGCTCCACCCTCTCTCTCTCTCTTTTCCTCCTGACGACGCTGCACAGCCCCGTTGCAGAGCCGCTTGATCGAGCTCGAGCCCGCCGCAGTCCGGAAGGGTCAGCGCACTACCTGCTACCAGCACGATTTGCTGGAACACCTTGAATGGGGAGCCAAGCCCAGCTCTCCACAGCCTTCCCTGCGATTCTCCGAACTCCGATGGATCACTGGGCGGTTGCCCACGGTCGACACCCATTGCTCTGACTTCGACCTCCAAGAAGCTTCTTTTCAGGGAAAGATCCCCGTGAGGTGATGCAGTACTGCAGGTGAGTTCGAGCCTGCTCGTCGCCAGTGTAGTGTCCGCGTATCAATAACACACGGACTGCAGGAGAACAATAATAACAGGTATTTACTGAACAGAGGGTATGCTGAAACTGGAGTACAGAATCCTGCTACGGCTTTATATACAGGTGTGGTCACTGCCGGTACTACAGTATAAAATCAGTTCTCTCTTAAAGGTACATACACAATACATATGTCGCCCAATCTTCGACTTCATTGTCGAACGCAGTGATACTGCCACTCTTCGGCATTCCTGGGTGTGATTTAACTGTCTAAAATGGTGTCTCCCGCGCTCTCCCTTCTTCTCCGCTGGCACAAAATGGTGTCTCCCGCGCTTTTCTTTCTTCCCGCGCTCGCCCTTCTTCCCTGCTGCGACTTCCAAAAATGGCGTCTCCCGCACTCTCCCTTCTTCTCCGCGGCTCAATGGCGTCTCCCGCGCTCTCCCTTATCCTCGCGGATGCTGTTCAGCCCTTGAGCCCTGGCTGTGCTCTGCACCTTCTCCTGTGTGCCTTTCCCGCTGCCGCCGCTCGGTCCTGAAACCGGCTGCTGCTTTACCCTCTCTCTCTCTGTTTAGTTTTTCCTCGATGCCGCTCGGTTTTCAACCCCCGGCTGCGCCCTGTGCGCTTCACCCTCTCTCTTACCCCGTCGGCGCTGCTCGGCTTTTCTTTTCTCTGCCGTCGGTCGGCTCCAGCCGCCGCTGTCCGGGAAGGGTCTGCGCTGTACCTGTTGCCAGCCTGTTGCTGGATCGTCGTGGCTGGAGAACCAAGCCCGGCTCTCAACAGCCTCCCCTGCGATGTTCACTCTCTGCCGGATGACTGGGCGGTTGCTCTTGGTCGACGCCCGTGCTTCTGGCCTCGACTTTCTTCCACCGCCCTCCCGGAGCGAACCGTTGAAAGGAAATGCAGAGTTGCAGGTAGATTCGAATCGACCTCGTCGCCACTGTTGAATCCGTGATTCTTAAAGTATGATGTTTTTCAATAACTAGATGGAGGCTGTAACTTAACAATCAACAGGTGTTTACTGGAGGAGGGTAGTCCGAAGACTGACAGTACAGAGGCATGCTCAAGGCTTATGTACAGGTGTGGTCACCGCCGGTACTACAGTATACAGGAGCTGTAAAAGTAGTTCTCTCTTAAAGGTACATACACTACACAGAGCTCATTCACAGGTTAAAGGAACCTGGTTAATGCAGAGCTCACTCACAGGGTAAAGGAACCTGGTTAATGCAGAGCTCACTGAGGGTAAAGGAACCTTGTAATGTATATATACCTTCAGGGAGAGAACTACTTTTTACAGCTCCTGTATACTGTAGTCCCAGCAGTGACCACACCTGTATATAAACCCTGAGTAGTGATCTGTAGAGTTAGTTCTAGAGTAACCCTCATTCAGTAAACACCTGTTGAATCGTTCCCTGCAGTCTGTTGTCTGATTATTGAAGGACACAACAGTAAGATACACGGACATAACAGTGGCGACGAGGCATATTCGAACCTTCCTGCAACTCTGCATCAGCTCCCAGGGATTCGCGCCTGGAGAACAGTGGAAGAAGGTCGAGTCCAGAAGCACGGGCGTCGACCACGGTGCAACCGCCCAGTCATCCAGCGGAGATTTGAGCATCGCAGGGGAGGCTGTCATGAGCCAGGCTTGGCTTTCCAGTCACGGTGGTCCAGCTAAACGGGCTGGCAACAGGTACTGCGCAGACCCTACCCGGACAGCAGTGGGCTAGAGCCCGACCGAGCGGCACAGAAAAAGGCTGAGCAGCATCGACGGGGGAGAGAGAGAGGGCAGAGCGCACAGGGCACAGCCGGTGTTCAGGACCGAGCGGCGTCAACGGGGGAGAGAGAGGAGAGAGAGCAGAGCGCAGCCGGTGTTCAAAGGCCGAGCAGCGTCAACGGGGGAGAGAGGCGCACAGGAAAATGCGAGGCGCTGCCATTGCCACAAGGACCGCAGAGAGCGGCATTGGCAGCAGCGCAGGAGCAGCGCATGAAACCCACAGGGCGTCGCCATTTGCCACGAGGACCGCTGAGAGCGGCTTTGGCAGCAGCGCGGGAGACGCCATTTTAAGCCGCAGCGGGGAAGAAAGGAAAGCGGGGGAGACGCCATTTTAAGCCAGTCTAACCACACCCAAAAATGCCGAAGAGTGGCAGTATCACAGCGTTCGACAATGAAGTCGAAGATTGGACGACATATGTCGAACGCATAGAAGTATACTGCAAGGCGAATGAAGTGCCAGATGACAAGAAAGCGCTGGTATTGTTGAATTCAATGGGTGCAAAAATGTATGGCTTACTACGAAACCTAGTAACCCCAGAGAAGCCAGTAGAAAAGGATTTTGAAAACATAGTGTCAATCCTACAGGACCACTTAAACCCCACACCGCTGCTGATAGCAGAAAGATTTAAGTTTCACAAAAGGAACCAGCATAAAGATGAAAGTAATGCTGAGTATTTAACGGAACTGCACAAGCTATCGAAACACTTTGGAACGGGACTAGCAGATACTTTAAGGGACAAGTTTGTGTGTGGGCTTCAAAGTGAAGGAACCCAGAAACGGCTTCTATCAGAAAAGGATCTTACGCTGGACAAGGCTTTCAGCATTGCAGTATCACATGAAGCAGCAGCACGGGGCACGGCAGAGATACAACGGAGACCGCAAGAATATGGCACAAACGAAATGTCATACGGAACAGTGAACTGCTATCGCTGCGGCAGAACAACACACGACCATAATGATTGCTGGTTCAAGTACAAAGTGTGCAGACAGTGTGGAAAAGTAGGACACATAGCAAGAGTCTGCAGGTCGGGAAAGAAAACCAGCAGCAAGAAATCTCCACAGGAGAAGTACAAGAAGGTACATAAGGTGACGGAGAGTAGTTCAGACGAACAGAAGAGTGATACAGAGTCCGGAAGCAAGGAGCTGGGTTGTCTGAAACTACATAATGTGATCAAAATGGAGGATCACCAAACTATCTGGGTCACGCTCAAGATAGCAAGAGTCCAAATGAAAATGCAATTGGACACAGGATCAGCCCTAACAGTCATAAACCGAAGGGACTACAAGCGGCTATTCTCGCATATACCCTTGAGAGATACAAAGATTGTCTTGAAGACGTACACGGGGCAAAAAGTCTACCATAAAGGAAAAATAAGGGTGAACGTTATATATAACGGCAAGGAAACACCAAAAATGGACCTATATGTATTGCCAGATGGAGGACCACCACTACTAGGACGTGAATGGATCCGGAAGATACAGCTAGATTGGCACTCCATACAAGCACTGACTGTAGATGCCAAAAAGGATGACGACATCACACCTGGACGACTGTCAAAAATGCTAACTGACGCACAAGAAGTGTTCCAGCAGGGACTCGGAACACTAAAAGGCATAACAGCGACGATCAAAATAGAGGAAAATGCAAGCCCAAAGTTTTTTAAGGCCAGACCGGTACCTTATGCGATCCGCCCAGCCGTCGAAGCAGAGCTGGAAGGTTTGGAATGTTCAGGAGTACTGTCCAAAGTGGACTGGAGCGAGTGGGCTACACCCATCGTTCCTGTAATGAAGAGGTCGTTGAGTAATACGCCTGGGGAACCAAAGAAGATTTGCATCTGTGGGGACTTTAAGGTGACAGTGAACCCAGTCCTTCACACGGTATAACATCCGCTTCCGCGGATTGAAGATATTTTTGCCTTGCTATCTGGAGGGAAACGATTCACTAAGATTGATCTGGCCCAGGCTAACCTGCAAATGGAGGTAGAAGAAGCCTCGAAACAGTACCTCGCGATCAACACTCACAAAGGTCTCTACCAATACAACCGGCTGGTGTTCGGGGTAGCATCAGCTCCGGCTATTTGGCAAAGGGCAATGGAACAAGTGCTGCAAGGGATTCCAGGGACCCAGTGTTATTTGGACGACATCCTGGTCACGGGCAAAAATGAGAGTGATCACCTCGCCAATCTGGAGCCGGTGCTCACTGGATTGAAGGAATATGGGCTCCGGGCTAATCGCCATGAATGCGAGTTTTTCCAGAAGCAGACCTCGTATTGTGGCCACATTATTGATAAAGAGTGGTTACATAAGTCCCCTGAAAAGATTGAGGCAGTAGTCAAGGCTCCAGCACCAGAAAATGTGTCACAACTGAGGTCGTTCCTCGGGCTGGTGAACTACTACCATAAGTTCTTGCCGAATTTGTCTACCGTACTACACCCACTGAACACCCTACTGCAAACGGGGGTACCATGGAAGTGGAGTGACGAATGTAAACGAGCTTTCCAGAAGAGCAAAGCATTGATCACATCAAAAGAGGTGTTGGCTCATTTCAACCCAGCACCACCAATTCAGTTGGCGTGTGATGCATCACCCTATGGCATTGGAGCGCTGCTGTCGCACAAATTCCCGGACGGCTCGGCGAGGCCAGTAGCCTTTGCGTCTCGGTCACTAACCTCAGCCGAGCGTAACTACGCCCAGATTGACAGGGAGGCCCTCAGCTTAGTGTGGGGAGTGAAAAAGTTCAATCACTATCTGCATGGGCAGAAGTTCACCTTGCTAACTGACCACCAACCACTTGTCTCCATCTTTAATCCAAAGAAGGGCGTTCCGGTGATGACTGCGCAACGGCTACAAAGATGGTCCCTTTTTCTAGGGGCGAACCAATATGAAATCGAGTATAAGGGCACGAAACAGCATGGAAACGCTGATGGGCTATCACGCCTGCCATTGCCTACTGCGGAGGAAGCACCAGCAGTGGATCCTGTAGAAATATTTCATTCGACTATAATTGAATGCTTGCCAGTAACTAACGCTGGTATAGAGAAGGAGACCCGAAATGACCCGACACTTTCTCGGGTATATGATTTCACGGTGAAGGGATGGCCAGCAATTGGCGACTCACTGTTGCCAGCATTCTCATCCAGAAGAGAACAGCTGTCAGTATGCCAGGGGACCTTGATGTGTGGATCCCGAGTGGTAATTCCACCCAAGTTAAGGTAGAGAGTGCTCAATGAGCTTCACAAAGGTCATCTGGGAGGGGTGAAAATGAAAAGCCTTGCTAGGGCTTATGTGTGGTGGCCAGGGATTGATCAGCAAATCGAGGACCTGACAAAGAGCTGCTCAGGATGCCAGAAGGTCCAAAATGCACCACCACATGCCCCTCTACACCCATGGGAGTGGCCCTCATCTCCATGGCAACGGGTGCATATTGATTTTGCTGGTCCATTCATGGACTCAATATTTTTAATAGCCATGGATGCGCACTCGAAATGGCCTGAGGTGATCAAAATTTCCTCCACCACCACGGAGAAAGCTATTGCAGTCCTACGGACCATTTTTGCCAGGAACGGCTTGCCAGAGCAGATTTGCTCTGATAACGGACCACAGTTTGTGTCCGAAGAATTTCGAAGATTTATGAAAAGGAATGGCGTAAGGCATTACACATCCGCCCCGTATCATCGAGCCACAAATGGATTGGCTGAGAGGTTCATACAAACCTTTAAAAAAGCAGTAAAGGCCATGTGCGATGACGACATTCCACTGCAGCATAAGGTGGACAATTTCCTGTTAGCCTACAGAAATGCGACACATGCAGTCACCAACCAGGCCCCGGCCATGGTGTTCTTTAACCGAAGGTTGAGATCTCGTCTGGATTTGCTCAGACCAAATGTACGAAGAGATGTTGAGAGTAAGCAATTCCAGCACATCAATGAGAAGCCAACAAGGAGCTTCAATGTAGGGCAACCAGTCGTGGCCCGCGACTACCGAACAGAGAAATGGCAACCAGGAATGATATGCACACAGCAGGGGCCACTAATGTACACAGTGGATGTTGGGGAGAACATTGTGAGACGCCATGCTGACCAGATCCTAGAGCCACAGGAACGAGTCAACCCCATGTCTCGGCCATACGTACCTGGTGAGCAACCTGACGTACAGGTCACATCTACCTCAGAAACAATAGCATTGGAAGCTGATGAATCAACTGACGACAGGGTGTTAGAATTGCCTCCACACCAAGAGCGAGACACTCGGGAAAGGCGTTATCCAGAAAGAATCAGGAAGCCTCCCCAAAGACTGAATTTATAAATAGACTATTTTCAGTTAATGTTGCATGTTAATAGTGTTAATTTTATTTAGTTGATATTTAATTGTTAAATGAGTGTTATGGTACTGTTAATCTAAAAGGGGAGGAATTGTAATGTATGTACCTTTAAGGGGGAGAACTACTTTTTACAGCTCCTGTATCCTGTAGTACCGGCAGTGACCACACCTGTATATAAACCCTGAGTAGTGATCTGTACAGTCAGTTGCAGTTTGAACCCTCATTCAGTTAGGTTGATTGGCCATGATAAAAATTGACCCTTAGTGTTAGGGAGGATTAAATACGTGGGGTTACGGGGTTACGGGGATAGGGCTTGGGTGGGATGGCTGTCTGTGTAGGGACCGGGTGCTAGGGTTTTGATGATCAGCCATGATCTCGTTGAATGGCGGAGCAGGCTCGAAGGGCCGAATGGCCTACTCCTGCTCCGATCTTCTATGTCTATCATTCCCTGCAGTCTTTGTCTGATTATTGTAGGACACAACATTAAGATACATGGATATAACAGGTGTTAGACCCTCTGATACAGGCTTGATGTGGGGCCTGCACCTGTGATAAGCGTGTGGATGTTAGACCCTCTGATCCAGGCCTGCAGTGGGGCCTGTACCTGTGATGAGTGTGTGGGTGTTGGACACTCTGGTACTGGCTTGATGTGGGGACTGTACCTGGGGTGAGCGTGTGGGTGTTAGACCCTCTGGTACAGGCTTGATGTGGGGCCTGTACCTGTGATGAGCATGTGGGTGTTAGACCCTCTGGTCCAGGCTGCGGTGGGGCTTGCATCTGTGACGCGAGTGTACGAGTTAGACCCTGTAGTCCAGGCCGGCAGTGGGGCCTGTAGCTGTGATGTGAGTGTGGGAGTTAGACACTCTGGTCCAGGCCTGCAGTGGGGCCTGTACCTGTGATGTGAGTGTGGGAGTTAGACACTCTGGTCCAGGCCTGCAGTGGGGACTGCACATGTGACGAGAGTTTGGGAGTTAGACACTCTGCTCCAGCCTGCAGTGGGGTATACACCTGTGATGAGAGTGTGGGTGTTAGACCATCTTGTCCAGGCCTGCAGTGGGGCCTGTACCTGTGATGAGAGTGTGGATGTTTCACACTCTGGTCCAAGGCTGCAGTGGGGCCTGTACCTGTGACAAGATTGTGGGAGTTAGACACTCTGGTCCTAGGCTGCAGTGAGGCCTGTACATTTGACGAGAGTCTTGGAGTTAGACACTCTGGTCCAGGCCTGCAGTGGGGCCTGTATCTGTGATGAGAGTGTGGGAGTTAGACACTCTGGTCCAGGGCTGCATTGGTGCCTGTACCTATGACGAGAGTGTGGGTGTTTGACACTATGTTCCAGGCTGCAGTGGGGCCTGTACCTGTGATAAGAGTGTGGGAGTTAGACCATCTGACCCATGGCTGCAGTGGGGTCTGTACCTGTGATGAGAGTGTGGGTGTTAGACCCTCTGGTCCAGGCTGTGGTGGGGCCTGTATCTGGGACGCGAGTGTGGGAGTTAGACACTCTGGCCGAGGACTGCAGCGGGGCATGTACCTGTGATGAGAGTGTGGGAGTTAGACCCTCTGGTACCGTCTTGAGGTGGGGCCTGTACCTGTGAGGAGAGTGTGGGAGTTAAACACTGTGGTCCAGGCCTGCAGTGGCGCCTGTACCTGTGAGGAGAGTGTGGGAGTCAGTTCCTCTGGTCCAGGCCTGCAGTGGGGCGCATACCTGTGATTAGAGCGTGGGTGTTAGACCCTCTGTTCCAGGCCTGCAGTGGGGCCTGTATCTGTGATGAGAGTGTGGGAGTTAGAACCTCTGGTCCAGGCCTGCAATGGGGCCTATACCTGAAACGAGAGTGTGGGAGTTAGACGCTCTGGTCCAGGCCTGCAGTGGGGCCTGTAGCTGTGATGAGAGTGTGGGAGTTAGAACCTCTGATCCAGGCCTGCAGTGGGGCCTGTACCTATGACGAGACTGTGGGTGTTAGACCCTCTGGTACAGGCTTGTGGTGGGGCATGTACCTGTGACGAGAATGTTGGAGTTATCGCTCTGGTCCAGGGCTGCTGTGAGGCCTGTACCTGTGACGAGAGTCTTGGAGTTAGACACTCTGGTCCCGGGCTGAATTGGGGCCTGTACCTGTGATGAGAGTGTGCGTGTTAGAAACTCTGGTACAGGCTGCAGTGGGGCCTGCACCTGTGATGAGATTGTGGGTGTTAGGCACTCTGGCACAGGCTGCAGTGGGACCTATAACTGTGATGAGAGTGTGGGAGTTAGACCCTCTGGCACAGGCTGCAGTGGGGCCTTTACCTGTGATGAGAGTGTGGGAGTTAGAAACACTGGTCCAGGGCTGCATTGGGGCCTGTACCTGTGACGAGAGTGTGGGTGTTAGACACTCTGGTCCAGGCCTGCAGTCAGGCCTGTAGCTGTGACGAGAGTGTGGTTGTTTAACCCTCTGGTCCAGGCTGCAGTGGGGCCTGTACCTGTGACGAGAGTGTGGGAGTAAGACAATCTGGTCCAGAGCTGCAGTGGGGCCTATACCTGTGATGAGAATGTAATATTTAAACCCTCTAGTCGAGGCCTGCAGTGGGGCCTGTACCTGTGATGTGAGTGTGGGAGTTAGACCATCTGATCCATGGCTGCAGTTGGGCCTGTACCTGTGATGAGAGAGTGGGTGTTAGACCCTCTGGTCCAGGCTGCGGTGGGGCCTGTATCTGTGACGCGAGTGTGGGAGTTTGACACTTTGGCCCAGGACTGCAGTTGGGCCTGTACCTGTGACGAGAGTGTGGGGGTTAGACACTCTATTCCAGGGCTGCAGTGGGGCCTGTACCTGTGACGAGAGTGTGGGAGTTAGTCCCTCTGTTACAGGCTGCAGTGGGGCCTGTACCTGTGATGAGAGTGTGGGAGTTAGACACTCTGGTCCAGGGCTGCAGTGGGGCCTGTACCTGTGACGAGTGTGTGGTAGTTAGACACTCTGGTCCAGGGCTGCATTGTGGCCTGTACCTGTGATGAGTGGGTGGGAGTTAGACACTCTAGTCCAGGGCAGCATTGGGGCCTGTACCTGTGACGAGAGTGTGGGAATTAGACACTCTGGTCCAAGGCTGCAGTGGGGCCTGTAGCTGTGACGAGAGTGTGGGTGTTATACACTCTGGTCCAAGGCTGCAGTGGGGCCTGTACCTGTGATGAGAGTGTGGGAGTTAGACACTCTGGTCCAAGGCTGCAGTGGGGCCTGTACCTGTGATGAGAGTGTGGATGTTTAACACTCTGGTCCAAGGCTGCAGTGGGGCCTGTAAGTGTGACAAGATTGTGGGAGTGAGACACTCTGGTCCTGGGCTGCAGTGAGGCCTGTACATGTGACGAGAGTCTTGGTGTTATACTCTCTGGTACAGGGCTGTAGTTGGGCATGTACCTGTGACGAGTGTGTGGGAGTAAAACAATCTGGTCCAGGGCTGCAGTGGGGCCTGTACCTGTGATGAGAATGTAATAGTTAGACCCTCTAGTCCAGGCCTTCAGTGGGGTCTGTACCTGTGATGAGAGTGTAAAGTCCGCGCTTCAATCATACATGGACTTTGGGAGAACAGTTTAACAGGTACTTTACTGAACAAGAGGCAGCTTGAAACTGAAACTACAGAAGCCTGCTAGGGCCTTTTATACAGGAGTGGTCACTGCCGGTACTGCAGTCTAAGACCAGTTATTCCCTTAAAGGTACATACACAACAATTCCTCCCCTTTTAGATAAACAGTACATAACATTCATTTAACAACTAAATAATAACTAATTACAATTACAATTTTCTCAGTAATATATACATCAACTGAAATAGTCATTTATAAGTTCAGTCTTTGAGGAGGCTTCCTGATCCGGACTGGATAGCGCCTTTCTCGAGTATCCTGTTCTGGCGGTGGAGTCAATTCTCGCTCATTGTCATTGGTTGGTTCGTCAGCTTCCAATACCCCTGCTTCTGAGGTAGACGCAATCTGTACTTCGGGCTCATTACCAGGTGCACATGCTTGTGGTACAAGTTTGGCTTGTTCCTGTGACTCTAGAATCTGGTCAGCATGGCGTCTCACGATGCTCTCTCCAACGTCCACTGTGTACATTAGTGGTCCCTGCTGTGTGCATATCGTGCCTGGCTGCCATTTTTCTGTCCGGTAGTCGCGGGCCAAGACTGGTTGCCCTATCTTGAAGTTCCTGGTTGGCTTCTCATTTATGTGCTGGAACTGCTTATCCTCAACATCTCGTCTCATGTTTGGTTTGAGCAAATCCAAGCGACATCTTAGTCTCCGGTTAAAAAACAGTACGGCTGGAGTTTGGTTGGTTACTGCATGTGTTGCATTCCGGTAAGCAAACAGGAAGTTATCCACCTTGTGTTGAAGTGGTATGTCGTCATTATACATTGTCTTTATGGCCTTTTTAAAGGTCTGAACAAACCTCTCAGCCAATCCATTTGTGGCTGGATGATATGGGGCAGTTGTGTAATGTTTCACCCCATTATTCTTCAGGAACCTCCAGAAATCCTCAGCCACAAACTGTGGGCCATTGTCAGAACAGGTCTGTTCTGGCAACCCATTCCTGGCGAAGATGGTTCTTAGGACTGCAATAGTTTTCTCTGTGGTGGTGGAGGACATTTTAATGACCTCTGGCCATTTCGAATGGGCGTCCACAGCAATTAGAAACATTGAGTCCATAAATGGACCAGCGAAATCAATGTGTACCCGTTGCCATGGAGATGAGGGTCACTCCCATGGATGTAGCGGGGCCTGTGGTGGAATGTTTTGGGCCTTCTGGCATCCTGTGCATCTCTTGGTCATATCCTCAATTTCTTTATTGATTCCCGGCCACCACACAAACGCCCTGGCTAGGCTCTTCATTTTTACCCCTCCCAGATGACCCTCGTGAAGCTCATTGAGTACTCTATCTCTCAACTTGGGTGGAATTACCACTCGGGATCCACACCTCAATGTTCCCCGGCACACTGACAGCTGTTCCCTCCTTGGTGAGAATGCTGGCAACAGTGAGTCGCCATATGCTGGCCATCCCTTCACCGTCAAATCATAGACCCGAGAGAGTGTCGGGTCATTTCGGGTCTCCTTCTCAATATTTGCGTTTGTAACAGGCAAACATTCGACTATGGTCACATGGAATATCTCCACAGGGTCCCCTGCAGGTGCTTCTTCCGCCATAGGCAACGGTAGGCGCGACAGCCCATCAACGTTTCCATGTTGTTTCGTACCTTTGCACTCTATGTCATACTGATGTGCCCCTAGAAAAAGTGACCATCTTTGCAGCCGTTGCGCCGTCATCACCGGAACGCCCTTCTTTGGGTTAAAAATTGAGACCAGGGGTTGATGATCAGTCAGTAGGGTGAATTTCTGCCCGTGCAGATAGTGATTGAACTTCTTCACCCCCCACACCAGGCTGAGGGCCTCCCTGTCAATCTGGGCGTAGTTACGCTCGGCTGAGGTTAGCGAGCGCGACGCAAAGGCTATTGGCCTCTCTGAACCGTCACGGAATTTGTGTGACAGCACCGCTCCAATGCCGTAAGGTGACGCATCCCATGCCAACCGAACCGGTAGTGTTGGGTTGTAGTGGGCCAATACTTCTTTTGAAGTGATTTGGCATTTACATTCCTGAAAGGCACGCTTACACTCATCACTCCATTTCCACGTTACACCAGTTTGGAGGAGGGCGTTCAGTGGGTGCAGAATTGTAGATAAATTTGGCAAGAACTTATGGAAGTAGTTCACCAACCCGAGGAACGACCTCAGTTGCGACACATTTTCTGGTGCTGGAGCCTTGACTACAACCTCAATCTTGTCCGGCGACTTATGCAACCCTTCCTCATCAATCATGTGGCCACAATACGAGATTTGTCTCTTGAAGAACTCGCATTTGGGATGGTTGGCTCGTAGCCCATATTCCTGCAATCTCGTGAGCACCTGTTCCAGGTTGGCAAGGTGTTCATTGTCATTTTCGCCCGTAACCAGGCTGTCGTCCAAATAACACTGGGTCCCCGGGATCCCTTGCAGAACTTGTTCCATTGCCCTCTGCCACATAGCCGGGGCCGATGCCACCCCAAATACCAGTCGATTGTACTGGTAAAGGCCTTTGTGAGTGTTTATCGTGAGGTATTTCCTAGAAGCTTCTTCCACCTCCATTTGTAGATACGCTTGAGCCAGGTCAATTTCTGTAAAACGTTTCCCTCCAGATAGCGAGGCGAAAGTATCTTCTATCCGCGGAAGCGGATACTGTACTGTGTGCAGGACTGGGTTCACAGTCACCTTGAAGTCCCCACAGATGCGAACCTTCCTTGGCTCCCTCGGCGTGCTGATCAATGCTTTCTTCATTACAGGAATGATGGGTGTGGCCCACTCGCTCCAGTCCACCTTACACAGCACCCCCGAATGCTCCAGACTCTCCAGTTCAGCTTCCACAGCTGGGCGTATCGTGTATAGCACCAGTCTGGCCTTGAAAAATTTTGGGGTTGCGTTATCCTCAATCTTGATGGTTGCCTTTACTCCTTTTAGAGTCCCAAGTCCTTGTTGGAACACCTCTTCCGCGTCAGATAGAATCTGTAACAGACGTCCAGGTGCGACGTCATCATCTTTTTTGTCGGTCACAGTTAGTGCCAGAATGGAATGCCAATCCAATTGTAGTCTTCGGATCCATTCACGTCCCAATAATGGTGGTCCTCCATCACGTAGTATATACATGTATAGTTTCTGTGTTTCCTTTCCGTTATATTCAACTGGCACCATTATTTTTCCTCTGGGGTAAACGTTTTGCCGCGTGTATGTCTTCAATACAATGGACGTGTCCTTTAAGGGTATGTGTGAAAAAAGCCGCTCATAGTCTTGTCGATTCATGACAGTTAGGGCTGATCCTGTGTCCAATTCCATCTTCACTGGGGACCCTGCTATCATGAGTGTGACCCAAATGGTTCGGTGATCTTCTTTTGCGAGCACGTTGTATAACTTTAAACAACTTAGTCGCCTGCTCCCGGAGTCCTTATCACTCTCCTGATCTTCTGAACTACTATCTGTCAGTTTCTTTACTTTCCTGTACTGTTCCTTAGTAGTTCTTGTCGTGTTGGTCTTCTTTCCCAACCTGTAGACTCTTGCTATATGTCCCATTTTCCCACATTGCCTGCATATTTTGTCTTTAAACCAGCAGCCCTTCTGCTCATGGGTTGTTCTGCCGCAGCGATAGCACTTTTCGGTTCCATACGCCATTTCGTTAGCGCTGTATTCTTGTGGTTTCTGTTGTGTTTCTGCAGCTCCCCGTGCTGCTGCTTCGTAGGATACTGCCACGCTGAAAGCCTGTTCTAGCGTCAGGTCCTTTTTTGAAAGTAGTCGTTTCTGGGTTCCTTCACTCTGGAGCCCGCAGACAAACTTATCCCGTAAGGTGTCTGCCAGTCCTGCTCCGAACTGGCAGTGCTTTGATAACTTGCGTAGTTCCGTAAGATAGTCAGCATTGTTCTCATCTTTATGCTGGTTTCTTTTATGGAACTTGAATCTTTCTGCTATCAGCAGTGGTGTAGGGCTTAGATGTTCCTGTAAAATATGAACAATCTCCTCAAAACTTTTCTCCATTGGTTTAGCTGGGGTAATTAAATTCCGCAATAGGCCGTACATATTCGCACCCATCAGATTTAAGAATACCGACGCCCTCTTTCCATCAGCCACCTCATTTGCCTTGCAGTACACTTCAATTCTCTCCACATACGTGGTCCAGTCTTCTACCTCGTTGTCGAAAGCAGTGATACTGCCACTTTTCGGCATCTTGGGTGATTTAAAATGGCGCCTCCTGCGCTTTTGCTTCTTCCCCAATGGAATAAAATGGCGCCTCCCGCACTTTTGCTTCTTCCCCGACGGGATAAAATGGCACCTCCCGCGCTTTTGCTTCTTCCCCTTACTGCCACGCTGCTCCTAGCGTTCTACAGGGTAATGGCGGCGACCCGCTGCTTCGGCGCGTCTCGCTTTCCTTCCCCCCCCGTTTAGTTTCTCTCCGCTGTCCTGTTCTCGAGCACCGACCGCGCCCTGTGCGCTCCACCCTCTCTCTCTTGTTTTCTTTTCCCGGCGACGCTGCGCGGCCCGATTTGTAGAGCCGCTCGATCGAGCTTGAGCCCGCCACAGTCCGGAAGGGTCAACGCGCTACCTGCTACCAGCACGATTCGCTGGGACCACAGTCTCTCCCGCAATTCTCCAAATACCGATGGATTCTTTGGGCTGTTGCCCTCGGTCGAGCCCGTTGCTCAGACTATGACCTTCCAGGACCTTCCTTTCAGGCGAGATCCCCGTGAGATGATGCCACACTGCAGGTGAGTTCGAATTTACTCATCGCCACTATAAAGTCCGCGCTTCAAACATACACGGACTTCGGGAGAACAGTTTAACAGGTACTTTACTGAACAAGCGGCAGCTTGAAACTGAAACTACAGAAGCCTGCTAGGGCCTTTTATACAGGGGTGGTCACTGCCGGTACTGCAGTCTAAGACCAGTTATTCCCTTAAAGGTACATACACAACAGAGAGTGTGGAAGTTAGACCATCTGATCCATGGCTGCAGTGGGGCCTGTGCCTGTGACGAGAGGGTGAGTGTTAGACCCTCTGGTCCAGGCTGCGGTGGTGCCTGTATCTGTGATGCGAGTGTGGGAGTTTGACACTCTGGCCCAGGACTGCAGTGGGCCCTGTACCTGTGACGAGAGTGTGGGAGTTAGACACTCTGGTCCAGGGCTGCAGTGGGGCCTGTACCTGTGACGAGTGTGTGGGAGTTAGACACTCTGGTCCAGGGCTGCATTGTGCCCTGTACCTGTGATGAGTGGGTGGGAGTTAGACACTCTAGTCCAGGGCAGCATTGGGGCCTGTACCTGTGACGAGTGTGTGGGTGTGTGACACTCTGGTCCAGGGCTGCAGTGGGCCCTGTACCTGTGATAAGAGTATGGGAGTTAGACACTCCAGTCCAGGCTAGATTGGGGCCTCTACCTGAGATGAGAGTGTGGGTGTTAGACCCTCTGGTCCAGGCTGCGGTGGGGCCTGTATCCGTGACGCGAGTGTGGGAGTTCGACCCTCTGGTCCAGGCCTGCAGTGGGGCCTCTACCTGTGATGAGTGTGTGGGTGTTAGACCCTGTAGTCCAGGCCTGCATTGGGGCCTGTAGCTGTGATGAGAGTGTGGGAGTTAGACCCTCTGATCCAGGCCTGCAGTGGGGCCTGTACCTGTGATGAGAGTATAGGTGTTAGACCCTCTGGTACAGGCTTGATGTGGGGCCTGTACCTGGGATGAGCGTGTGGGTGTTAGACCCTCTGGTACAGGCTTGGTGTGGGGCCTGTACCTGTGATGAGCGTGTGGGTGTTAGACCCTCTGGTCCAGGCTGCGGTGGGGCCTGCATCTGTGATGCGAGTGTGCGAGTTAGACCCTGTAGTCCAGGCCGGCAGTGGGGCCTGTAGCTGTGATGAGAGTGTGTGTGTTAGACACTCTGGTCCAGGCCTGCAGTGGGGCCTGCACCTGTGATGAGAGTGTGTGAGTTAGACATCCTGGTCCAGGGCTGCAGTGGGGCCTGTACCTGTGCAGAGAGTGTGGGTGTTGGACCCTCTGGTCCAGGCCTGCAGTGGGGCTTGTACCTGTGACGAGAGTGTGGGAGTTAGACATTCTGGTCCAGGACTGCAATGGGGCCTGTACCTGTGATGAGAGTGTGGGAGTTAGACACTCTGGTTCAGGCTTGATGTGGGGCCTGTACCTGTGATGAGCGTGTGTGTGTGTGGTATCCGAGTTGTAAGGTCAGAAACTGAGAGAAGCGAGATATTAGGAACAAAACCCAACTGTTTATTTACACGGTGTAGCAGAGAGACATAGCTTTTACAAGCTGGACCAAGGCAGATAATTCTTACTGCACGAGCCAAGATGGAGGATCAACCTCTGAGTCATACCCATAATGCAATGCCACATTACTGTATAAACTGGTGTACCATGACATAGAATACATGACCCATTACCTTAAATACTGGTGAATGTGAACCCTTAATATTTGGCTCCATCTGGTGGATAACTTAAACATTACATCCCAGATTACTTTATCCCTCCCCTCTTAAGTTAAACATTAATTTCTTAACAACATTCTTAAAAAGTCCCATAAGGAAACTCCTTTAACGATAGTCCATACTGAACGAATCTAGCAGGTCGTTATCAATCTCTCTGGTGGCTTGTGAGGCCTTGGTGAACGTCTTACAGTCAAGTCTCTGCTTGGTTGTGGCAGAGCCACCTGCTGCTCCTGAGCAGTACTCAGAGTATCTGACTCTGCTACGATGGTTTCCTCTTGATAAAGGGGTCCAGGTGGAACCGGCTCTGTTCATGGTGGAGGTACCACCGATGCATTTGGATAACTGGGGGCCAACTTGTCCTCCGACATCTCCTCTGGAACCTCCATTTTGATTTCCCCTTGTCTGGTCAGTATCTGATCGACATGTCTGCGTACTACCTGACCAGTTCCCACCATGACCGTATATGATACTGGACTGGTCATTGAGTCTATGATGCCAGGAATCCATTTTGGACCATAACTGAAATTCCTGGTAAGGACCGCATCTCCTTCTCCAAAACTGCGGCTCTTTGTCCTTCTGTCATGGTTCTCCTTTTGTTTGATTTGTCGGTTTTCCACCTTCCTTTTTAGGTCTGGATGAACCAGGTCAAGAGTGGAGCGTAGTCGACATCCTAACAACAGCTCAGCAGAAGAGAGTCCTGTGGTAGATTGAGGTGTATTTGGAGGAGGGGACGGAGTGTAACATATCAAAGTTTGCAGATGATACTAAGATCGGAGGGAAAGTAGTGAGTGAGGAGGACATAAAAAACCTGCAAGGGGACATCGACAGGCTAAGTAAGTGGGCAGAGATTTGGCAGATGGAATACAATACTGGAAAGTGTGAGGTTATGCACTTTGGCAGGAAAAATCGTAGAGCAAGTTATTATCTTAATGGCAAGAAACTGGAAAGTACTGAAGTACAAAGTGATCTGGTGGTCCTGGTGCACGAAACTCAAAAGGTTAGTATGCAGGTGCAGCAAGTGATTAAGAAGGCCAATGGAATGTTGGCTTTCATTGCTAGGGGGATAGAATATAAAAATAGGGAGGTATTGCTTCAGTTGTACAAGGTATTGGTGAGACCGCACCTGGAATACTGCGTACAGTTTTGGTGTCCATACTTAAGAAAGGACATACTTGCTCTCGAGTCAGTACAAAGAAGGTTCACTCGGTTAATCCCGGGGATGAGGGGATGGACATATGAGGAGAGGTTGAGTAGATTGGGACTCTACTCATTGGAGTTCAGAAGAATGAGAGGCGATCTTATTGAAACATATAAGATTGTGAAGGGGTTGGATCGGGTGGATGCGGGGAAGATGTTCCCGATGATGGGTGAAACTAGAACTAGGGGGCATAGTCTTAGAATAAGGGGCTGCTCTTTCAAAACTGAGATGAGGAGGAACTACTTCACTCAGAGGGTGGTTGGTCCATGGAATATGCTACCCCAAAAAGCTGTAGAAGCTACATCATTACATAAATTTAAAACAGAAATAGACAGTTTCCTAGAAGTAAAGGGAATTAAGGGTTACGGGGAGCGGGCAGGAATTTGGACATGAGTCTAGGTTCGGATCGGTCATGGCCCTGTGGGTAGCGGAGCGGGCCCAGGGGCCATGTAGCCTGATCCTGCTCCTATTTCGTGTGTCTAATTCTGTTAGATTCAGGGGATGGTTCTGTGATAGTGGATTGGCGGTTAGGATCAGATCAGCCATGATCTTATTGAATGGCGGAGCAGGCTCGAGGGGCCGATTGGCCTAATCCTGCTCCTATTTCTTATGTTCTTATGTTCTTATGTTATTCTATAGCTGAACAGAACTCGTGACACCTTGGCTGCCAAACTCCCTTCCGCACTTTTTTTCATCATCTCCTTAAATGTTTGTACGGCTCTCTCTGCAAGTCCATTTGAAGACGGACGATATGGAGCTGAGGTCACGTGCACTATGCCATTGTTTCTCATGAACTCTTTTGTTTCTGTACTCACAAAACACATGGCATTGTCACTTACTACGATCTCCGGTAGCCCTTGATTATTAAACTCCGATGCAGGCAGTCAAAAGTAACAGTAGATGAAGCAGAATTTACAGGATAAACATCCATCCATTTGGAATGGGCATCAATGATTATGAGGAACATCTTTCCCATGAATGGACCCGCATAATCTACATGTAATCTTCTCCATGGTTTATCTGGCCACTCCCAGGGGTGGAGAGGAGCCGCTGCTGGTGCCTTCCTGTGTACTTGATAATTGCTGCATGTCTTGACTAGATTTTCGATCTCCTCATCTAGCTTTGGCCACCACAAGTAACTCCTTGCCAAGGCTTTCATACGCGAAACTCCAGGATGACACTGATGTAGTTGCCCTAGGATAGACGGTCGTGCTGGCTGTGGAATAATCACTCGTGCTCCCCACAACACGCAACCATCCTGCACACTCAGCTCTGTCTTCCTGACACTGTAAGGTGTGATATCAGTCCCTTCCGGATGCTGTGGCCAACCCCTCATCACATATTCTCGGACTCTAGACAGTACTGGATCTTTACCGGTCCATGTCCTTACTTGTTCTGTGGTCACAATTGCCGTGTCCATGTCCTCCAACATCAAAACTCTGTCCTCTGGAGCTGCACGGATAGGTGTACCTGGCAGTGGAAGACGGCTCAAGGCATCTGCGTTCCCATGGTACTTGCCCGCCTTGTAAACGATGACATACTCATATGCCCTCAACGTCACTGCCGACCTCTGGATCCGGGGTGACACCATCTGTGGTACTGCTTTTATTCTGCCCTTGCAGCGCGTTCCTATGCAGAGCTAGACAGGTAGCTAACAACTTGATATCTTCCCATAAAAATCACAAGGCTTGACTTTTCTTGTAAACTTTACTGAAAGATTCTTATTGTGAAACTGGAATACAATACAGAAATGGAAGCACACATTAGTACACACGCACATAACTGATATGCATACACAAATTTAGGTAAGCCTGAGCAACACAATACATTTGGCATGTAACTTACCAAAACACATGGAAACACAGCTTACTGTGAATATACATTTAGCAAACTGAAAGGCATTCTCTTACATTCACTTTAAATTAGCCCTGTACATACTGCATCAAAATACAGCTACAAGTTAACCAGCTAGACAGAGAGCAAGCACTTCACAGCTAGCTGTGTAAGTTTGCTGACAGAGAAAAGTTACAAACTAAACATTTTCTGCAAAATATAGTGTACACTAATCATCTATAACATTCTCAAGTACTTACAGACAAATAGTGCCCAAGGCCGGAGCATAGCAAGAAAATAACTTCCCAGACCATGTGTGGCTGCAGGTCTGTGATATACAGTAGTGTAGGAACGGAGGTTCCTATCCGAATAATGAAGTCCAACGCAGTGAAACGAAATAATCAAGCTTTAATATACAAATAACTTTAACTAATAAAACTACAAGAGCAGATGTAAGCAGGTCTGTCCAGTCCCACAGCCTCTCCAAGACTGCCACTAAATACTGGAACCCGACGTCATGACGTCATCATGTTCTCCGCGCCAACTGGGGGTCATGTGATCGGTGTCATGACGTCATCACGCGGAAGTACAAGAAACTACACGCAGCTTAAAGGTGCAGTCCTCAACTGCACTACAGAGTAGTTAAAGGAATGATTATTGTTCAGTGTCTCTTGGTGGCTCCGCCACAGGCGCCCCCCCAGAATTCCCTTTAACAGACAGCGTCAAACGAGCAGGAGGTTTAATGATTCTGCCCGAACGACTACGAACTTCAGATGATGGAACGTTGGAAGATGAGCCAATACTTGGTTGTGTCTGAAGCGGTACATCTGGGGTGGAGGAAACAGTAGCAGGAGGTGTAGACAAGGATGAAGCTGAAGCAGCCAATTTAATAGTAGACTGCTGCATAATTGGTCTAGCAGCCAACGGTGGTTGGCCACGATGAGGTGGCTGAGCAACAACCACTGGTTCACTCCGATCCAGATGGGCTGGTTTAAGTCGGTCGATGGAGATGGTATCAGACTTACCTCCTACTTTGACCGTAAAATATTTATCTCCCGCAGCGATGACACGAAACGGTGCAGCATAAGGTGGTCTGAGTGTATCTCTATGAGCATCCTGCCGAATAAAAACATAATCGGAACTCATAAGGTCTGCCAGAACATGAGGCCTCTGTAGGTTGTGATGCGAGGTTGGAAAAGGCAGGAAATTCTTTGCCACCTCCTGATGCTGAAGGAGCTGCTGAGCAGGCGACCACGGTTCTGTATGTGGAGGGAGGAAATCCCCTGGTACTCGAAGTGCTTGACCGTAGACTAACTCAGCCGATGAAGCCTGGAGGTCATCTTTGGGGGCTGTACGAAGGCCTAGCATCACCCAAGGGAGTCTATCCACCCAGTTGGAACCACGCAAGCTGGCACGGAGGGACGCCTTTAGAGACCGATGAAACCTCTCACATAAGCCATTTGCTTGCGGATGGTAAGCGGTGGTACGGTGCAGCTTGGTACCCAAGCCCTGTGCAACTGCATTCCACAACTCTGACGTAAATTGTGGACCTCGGTCAGAGGAGATATCAGATGGCACTCCAAACCGGGCCACCCACGATGAAATGAACGCCCTGGATACGTCCGCTGTAGTAGTAGCAACCAAGGGAATCGCCTCTGGCCACCTGGTAGTACGGTCCACTATTGTCAGGAGATGCATAAAACCCCGCGAAATGGGGAAGGGGCCCACTAAGTCCACATGTACATGGTCAAACCGGCGTTCAGGCACTGGAAAAATGGCCACTGGAGCCTTAACGTGACGGTGGACCTTTGATTTTTGACAGTCCACGCAATTGTTTGTCCAGTCCCGAACGTCTAAATGCATTCCCTTCCAAACAAATTTACGGGACATAAGTCGTTGTGAAGCTCACATCCCCGGGTGTGATAAGCCATGTATAACCTGAAAAATCTTCTTACGCCATTCGACTGGCACAATGGGCCGGGGCACTCCCATGGATATGTCACACAAGAGCGTGGTTCCTGCTGATTGGAACATAACATCGGCTACCTGCAAGCTGGAAGGCATGGTCCGATACGCCTGAACTTCAGGATCCGCCAGCTGTTCTTTCGCCAACCCGACGAAATCGATTCCCAGGTGAATTGCCTGGACTGGGGCACGCGAAAGGCAATCAGCCACAAGATTATCTTTGCCAGACACATGTCGTAAATCCGTCGTAAATTCAGATATAAATGTAAGGTGGTGCTGTTGCCGGGCTGACCACGGCTCCGCCGTTTTGGCCATTGCAAAAGTGAGCGGTTTATGGTCCACAAATACAGTAAACGGACGCCCTTCTAGGAGAAAACGAAAATGCCGGATGGCCAAAAACAAGGCCAGCAACTCCCTATCAAAAGTGCTATATTTTCGCTCATTTTTACGCAGTTGGCGGCTAAAAAAGGCCAATGGCTGCCAAGTCCCGTCAACCCATTGTTCCTGAACTGCCCCGATGGCGTAATCGGAGGCATCGGTAGTAAGGGCGATGGTTGCGCCCGGGTGTGGGTGTGCAAGCATAGTTGCACCTGCCAATGCCGCCTTGGTGTCCAGGAATGCCTGGTCCATCTGTGGTGTCCAAATGATAACATCTTTACCCGACTTCCCTTTAAGCGCTTCGTACAGTGGCTGCATTAATTGGGCTGCCTTGGGGACAAAACGATGATAAAAATTTACCATCCCCAGGAACTCCTGAAGAGATTTAAGTATATGAGGCCGCGGGAATGCCGTAACTGCCTCTACCTTAGTGGCCAGTGGGACGGCGCCTTCTGAGGTGATCCTATGCCCCAGAAAGTCAATGCTGGTTAACCCAAACTGGCATTTGGCTAGATTTATGATGAGGCCATGTTGGCTGAGACGGGCAAAAAGTGTACGTAAATGAGCCATGTGCTCTTCCTTATCCTTACTAGCAATGAGAATATCATCCAAGTAAGTGAAAATGAAAGGAAGGTCCCGTAACACAGAGTCCATAAGTCGCTGAAAAGCCTGAGCTGCATTTTTCAATCCAAACGGCATGCGAAGGAACTCAAAAAGGCCAAACGGTGTGATGACCGCCATTTTGGGGATGTCTTGAGGGTGCACAGGAACTTGGTGATATCCACGAACGAGATCTACTTTGGAAAATATTGAGTTGCCAGCCAAATGAGCCGAAAAATCTTGTATATGCGGTATTGGATACCTATCCGGCATAGTGGCTTCGTTAAGGCATCTGCAATCCCCACAAGGCCTCCATCCGCCACCTGGTTTAGGTACAATGTGTAGTGGGGAAGACCAAGGACTATCGGAGCGTCGGACAATCCCAAGGCGCTCCATAATCTGAAACTCTGCCTTTGCGGCTATAAGCTTTCCGGGTTCCAATCTTCGTGCCCGAGCGTAAACAGGCGATCCCGTTGTGGTGATATAATGCACCACACTGTGCTTCGCGACTGCTGCCGAGAATGTAGGCCTGGTGAGCCCCGGGAACTCGCCAAGTAGGCGCCTAAACCCTTCCTGTGATGGAACCGCACAGGCAACCGACCAGGAGACAGCAGTACTGCGGTGACAAGGCACCGCATGGAAAGTAGACGCATTAATGAGTCGACAATGTTGGACGTCGACCAGAAAACCATAGGCACAGAAAAAATCAGCCCCCAGGATGGCCTGTGATACTTTAGCCGTTATAAATTCCCATACAAAACGTTGACCTCCAAGAGTTAAATTAACTGTCCGTTTACCGAACGTGCGAATGGCCGCACCATTGGCTGCCTCGAGAGAAGGGCCGTGACCGCCGGATTGTAGATCTAGCTTTGAAACTGGCAAAATACTGCACTGAGAACCAGTATCACACAAGAATCGTCGCCCTGTTCTAGAATCAGTAATAGAGAGGAGTTTTCCTGCTGAACCGACTGCCATGGTGAACTGGGTGTGTTTGTCAGCCCCTGTCTTCTTCATCGAAGTTTGTGAGCCTGCCGGAGATTTTTTTTCAACAAAACTGCAGGGAGGACGGCAGCGTCGAGCCTTGGCGCCAAAACGGGCGTGGTACACACACCAGCCTGCTGGAGGAGGGCTGGACTTTGCTCGCATAGGAGAAAGATGCCTCGTGGCTGCGCAACTCTGCTGTGTGACCATAAAAGTCTTATCTGCCTCTGCAGCCAGCTCGGCACAGTCCGTAATCGTATAACTGGCCAAGACTGCCTGAATTGGCTCGGGTAGCTGGCAGAGGAAGAGCTCTCGAAATAAAAAACATTGGGGCTCCGAATCCAAAAGCGTGAGCATTTGGCTCATCAATTCTGATGGTTTTGAGTCCCCAAGACCGGGCATAGCGATAAGCCTGCGTGCACGCTCTGACTTAGTTAAACCAAACACCTGTAGTAAACGATCTTTTAAAGCTTCATACTTGCCCTCTGCCGGTGGATTCCCCAGGATGCTGATGACCCGTGAAGCCGTGGCGCTGTCCAGAGCGGAAACCACGTAATAATAACGGGTTGAATCCGCTGTAATGTCCTGGATAGCAAACTGGGCTTCTGCCTGGAAAAACCATGCTGCTGGTTGCTGTTCCCAGAACTGCGGCAATTTAAGGGCAACGGCGTTCGTGTTCATTGTAAGTATCTCGAAGAAAGTTGTCCAATGAGCTCGGGGTCACCAATGTAGGAACGGAGGTTCCTATCCGAATAATGAAGTCCAACGCAGTGAAACGAAATAATTCAAGCTTTAATATACAAATAACTTTAACTAATAAAACTACAAGAGCAGATGTAAGCAGGTCTGTCCAGTCCCACAGCCTCTCCAAGACTGCCGGAACCCGACGTCATGACGTCATCACGTTCTCCGCGCCAACTGGGGGTCACGTGATCGGCGTCATGACGTCATCACGTGGAAATACAAGAAACTACACACAGCTTAAAGGTGCAGTCCTCAACTGCACTACAGAGTAGTTAAATGAATGATTATTGTTCAGTGTCTCTTGGTGGCTCCGCCACAGTAGTTTACTTTGCTGCACTTTACTGTGCTTTACTGCACTTTACTGTGCTTTACTGCACTTTATTGTGCTTTACTGCACTTGCTAGGTACCAAATATCCACTAGGTGGCGGCACACAATGGAAATCGACCCAAATTACTCAAACCCCTGAATTAACTGGAAAACTAACATAGTTTCCTAAAGGAAGGCAGCACACGCCCCGCTTGGTACATTGTACCACTACAGATACAAAATAAACCTAAAGAAAACATCCTTTGGCTGCAAACATACTCAGAATCCTTTCTCTAGGTTTCTTCAGAAAGGAGGACTACGATCTCTGAGACTGGCCTCAGAAACACTTTGACAGTCCCCTCCGTGACAATCTTCACCTCCACCTTGTGGACCCTCTTGTCCCTGCTCGGCAGAGTTTTGACAACCAGTCCCACTGGCCATTCATTTCTGTGTGCTTGGCTGTCTTTCAGCAAGACAACTTCTCCCACTTTGACATTTGGCTTGTCTTCTGTCCATTTCGTACGGCTCTGTAGGGTGGACAAATACTATCCTCTCCATCTCTTCCAAAAAGTGTCTGCAAGACACTGGACTTGCTTTCACTGCTTCCCGTGCAGCTCAGCCATGTCAAAGTTTCCAGAGGGGCCTGAAATAGCACTCATCTTTTGAGTCAGGAGCATCGCTGGGGTGAGGACTGCAGGCATGTCTGGGTCAGTGGACACCGGCACCAGGGGTCTTGCGTTCATGATCGCCATGACTTCAGCCATGAGAGTGCTCAAGACGTCGTGTGTGAGATGAGTGGGTCCCGTCCGAAGCAGCATAGCATCCAGAATACGCCTGGTAACACCGATGAGCCTCTCCCATGAACCACCCATGTGGGATGAATGCGGGGGGTTAAACACCCACGTGCATCCTTTCTTTTGGAGGTAGCTTCTTACCGCTGCATTGTCCGTGTGGATGTCCAACTCCTTACAGGCACCCACGAAGTTAGTCCCTCTGTCGGAGCGGAGAAGTTTGGCTGGACCACGGATTGAGTAAAACCTCCTCAGGGCACTGATGGTTAGGAAAGCTTTGTCATCCATGGGTAGTGTTGGTTTGTCATCATCCTTGGACCTTTCAAACACTGAGCATCCTAGGCTGTCTATGCTCACAGTGAGGCCTGCCTCTTCCTCACAGGCAGAGGAGGTTGACCTATGATGCTGCGTCATGCCATCGTAGTCTTCCTTTACCTGGATCCTGTTTGGGCATGGGCTGAGAAAGGATGTATGACTGTTGTGCAACAAGTTTGTTTTATATACGTTGACATCCGCTGGTTTGTGGACTGTTCCCAGGCAAACTCCACCCACGAGAACCCATCCCAGGTCAAGCCGCTGCGCATAAGGAGCATTGTGGGGCCCGTTGATTTGCTCATGCACCTTGTGCACCCTTAAGATGTCTCTTCCCAAGAGCAGGAGGATTGGAGCGTCCGGGTCCACAGCTGGGATCTTGTTGGCAACTGGCTATAGGTGGGGCTGATGGCGTGCGACCTCTGGGGAAGGAATTTCCGTCCTATCATCTGGCATCATGTCACACTCAATTAAGGTGGGGAGGGGAAGCTGTAGTTTCCCATCCATGGACTCGATCATGAAGTTGCCAACTCTCCTACCCATAGTCTCTGTTGTCCCTGAACAGGTTTTCAGCATGTACGGAGCTGCGCTGGCCTTGACTTCAAAGAGATTGAAGAATTCTGTCTTCGCTAGAGACTTGTTACTTTGCTCATCAAGCACTGCATACATCTTGATTGCCTTCTCCTTTCTCCCTGCAGGATATGCTTTAACCAAGCAGATTTTGGAGCATGAGCGTGGGCTGCTTGCATTTCCACAAACCTCTGTACACTTGGAGGTGACTGAAGAAGATGCGCTTTCGCTTTGCTCCCCGCTATCCTCTTTGTCAACCGCAGCACTCTCGGTGGTCGAAGGAGGAGGACCTGGATGCAGGGCTGCGATGTGTTTTTCACTGTTGCACTCGAAGTACTTGATTGTCGCCTTGCAATCTTTTGCCGTGTGCATAGTCGACCCACAACACCTGAAGCAGATGCAATTCTCTTTCAGGTATGATTTGCGCTCATCAATAGGCTTGCCTCTAAAGCTTCGACACTTTTTGAGTGGGTGGGGCTTCTTGTGTATTGGACACATTCACTTTATTCCCAGCAGAACTGGATTGGTTGACTGAGGGTTCGGCTGGAACATCTGTTTTGTGCACGCTCACAGAGGCTTTGTTGCTCTACTTTGTGGGTTTCTCTGTTCTCGAAGGAGCATAACTGCTGGAGGTGGAGAAAGTGAAACTTGGATCATTCCTCACCTTTGCCTGTTGTTAGACGAACCTGGAGAAGAGAGAGAAGGGGGGAAATGCCACTCCATAGTCCTCCTTGTACTTGGATCCCTTAGCTATCCATTTCTCTTGAAGGTTGTAGGGGAGCTTTTCCACTATTGGGTTTACCCCACGAGCTGTATCCAAATACGAGAGGCCTGTCAGGTAACCTTCTCCCTTAGCACACTCCAGTTCAAGGAGAATGTCACCCAGTTCTCGAAGCTCGACATTATCTTTGTTGGTTAGCTTCGGAAAGTCCTCAATCTTCTTAAGCAGTGCGTGTTCAATGACTTCTGGTGTCCCATAACAGTCTTCGAGACATCGCCAAACCAGGTTGAGGCCTGCTGTGGGATTGCGGACGTGCGCTGAGCGAATTCTCCTCGCCTGTTCTGACGACTCAGCTCCGAGCCACTTTGTCATCAAATCTAGTTCTTCTCTGGCTGACAGATTCAAGTCCTTGGTGGTACTCCGGAAGGATGCTTTCCATGACCAATAATTTTCAGGACAGTCATCAAATTCTAGAAGACCTGAACTTAACAATTCTCGGCGGATGAGGTACCTAGCGAGGTCTTGTGCACCTAGTGGCTCGGGTGAGGACTGCTTGGCTGGATTGGCCGAGTGCTGTGGAGGTCTCTGCAGGTAAGTCTTACTTGTTTCGTCTCTTTTAAGCTCAGTGTCTCCGAAAACAGGCTGTTTGTTACTGTGGTGAGTAGCTGGTTCTGCTTCGAGATACCTGGATGTTTCCTTGAAGAACAATTTGGAGTGTTGTTGGACATACTCACTTGTACATTGCACTGGACTGAGGGGCTGTTCTGGAACATATGGTTCATGGCTGTGCTCCCCGCCTTCGTTCTCCTCACCTTCTTCATAAGCTGCAGCTTTAGCTTCAGCGGCAGCGGCAGCTCTCTGGCTTTGGAGAATGTGGAGACTGGCGTCGAGGTCAGCTCTCTGCTTCATCACACTAGCTTCTTTTTCAGTGAAGGACAATTGAGCCTGGGCAGCTTTTGCCTTGGCATGTGCTTTGGCGGCTGCAGAAGCTGTCGATGACGACGGTCTGCTGGACCGCCGAGATGATCTAGAGGGTGCTTTAGAGGACTGTGACTTGGCATCGGTTGCTCGGAGAGGCTCATGCTTCTCGATTGGCTGGTTGACGTCCTCTATGGTATATTGTCTTCCTGAGCGTAGACTCATGGTAGCTGAGTGGTATCTTCTTGTGCTTGAGCCCGCTGTGCTGTTGTCTTTTCACTATTCTGCCCTTGCAGCGCGTTCCTATGCAGAGCTAGACAGGTAGCTAACAACTTGATATCTTCCCATAAAAATCACAAGGCTTGACTTTTCTTGTAAACTTTACTGAAAGATTCTTATTGTGAAACTGGAATACAATACAGAAATGGAAGCACACATTAGTACACAAGCACATAACTGATATGCATACACAAATTTAGGTAAGCCTGAGCGACACAGTACATTTGGCATGTAACTTACCAAAACACGTGGAAACACAGCTTACTGTGAATATACATTTAGCAAACTGAAAGGCATTCTCTTACATTCACTTTAAATTAGCCCTGTACATACTGCATCAAAATACAGCTACAAGTTAACCAGCTAGACAGAGAGCAAGCACTTCACAGCTAGCTGTGTAAGTTTGCTTACAGAGAAAAGTTACAAACTAAACATTTTCTGCAAAATATAGTGTACACTAATCATCTATAACATTCTCAAGTACTTACAGACAAATAGTGTCCAAGGCCGGAGCATAGCAAGAAAATAACTTCCCAGACCATGTGTGGCTGCAGGTCTGTGATATACAGTAGTTTACTTTACTACACTTTACTGTGCTTTACTACACTTTACTGTGCTTTACTGCACTTTACTGTGCTTTACTGCACTTGCTAGGTACCAAATATCCACTAGGTGGCGGCACACAATGGAAATCGGCCCAAATTACTCAAACCCCTGAATTAACTGGAAAACTAACATAAATTCCTAAAGGAAGGCAGCACAGCTTTCATTTCATTAAAAAGAGATAGAAGAGGTTTATGATCGGTGCATGTGGTGAATTTCCTGCCATATATGTACTTGTGAAACCTCTGTAACCCAAACATTACTGCTAACGCCTCTTTATCTAACTGGGAATAGTTTTTTCCGCTGGTGTCAGAGTTCGAGGCATAAACCCTATTGGCCTTTCTGTTCCATTGTCCAAGCTGTGTGAAAGAACCGCCCCCACCCCATAAGGTGAAGCATCACAAGAGAGAATGATGCCTTTCTCTGCATTGTAGTGAACCAGCACATCCGAGGACAGCATCAGTTTCTTGGACTGTTCAAATGAAACCCTCTGTTCCTCTTCCCACTGCCACTGTATCCCCTTGTGCAGAAGTTTGTGAAGAGGTGCTAACACTGTTGCCAAGTTTGGTAAAAATCTGTTATAATAGTTTAGCAGTCCCAGGTAAGCTTTTAACTCAGTCACATTGGTAGGAGCTGGGGCCTCCTGCAGTGCTTGTACCTTCTCCTTGATTGGATGGAGCCTGGTGGCATCCACTCTGTGTCCCAGGAACACGGCCTCATTCCGCAGGAAAGTGCACTTATTCCTCTTGAGCCGTAACCCAGCCTTATCCAATCTTTGTAGTACCTCTCTCAGAGTGCTCAGATGCTCCTGGTCAGTTCTTCCCATCACCAGAATGTCATCCAGATAGATTGAAACATGTGGGATCCCTTGCAGTACACCCTCAATAGTCCTCTGGAAAATAGCTGGACTAGATGAGACACTGAATGGTAAGCGGTTATAGGTAAACAAACCCTTGTGTGTATTTATGGTGAAATACTTCTTGGATTCCTCATCTAGTGTAATCTGCAAGTATGCATGACTCATATCCAGCTTCGTGAATTTCTTCCCTCCAGCGAGGTTCGCCAAGAGATCCTCTGTTTTGGGAATAGGATACTGTTCTAGTTTAGACACCCTTTTTACTGTCAATTTATAATCTCCACAGAGACTTACCGAATTGTCCGGTTTTAAAACAGGTACAATGGGTGCTGCCCATTCTGAACATTTCATGGGTTCCAGTATGTTCTCTCTCAAAAGACGATCAAGCTCAACCTCTACCTTCGGTTTCATGGCATACGGCACAGGTCATTGTTTAAAAAACCTTGGCAGTGCCTCCTTGTCTACATAAATCTTAGCTGGGGGGCCATTAAATGTGCCAAGTTCTTCCTTGAACACGTTCTCATGTGCAATCAACACTTCTTGCAAAGACAACTGTTTGCCTCCCTCTATTTGATTTATTGCTCCCCAATCTAATTTAAGTTCTTGTATCCAGCTCCGACCTAACAGGTTTGGTCTGGAACCCGATACTACAACTGCAGGTAGCTGTTCCACGGTGTCCCTGTGTCGCACAGTTACAGTAGCTGTACCCAATGTCGCCACTCGTTCACCGGTATATGTTTTAAGCTGCATAGAGCAAGACTTTAAGTCTGGAACTTTTGCACGGTTCCACAATTTTGAGTACTCCTCCCTGTTCATTATGGTTACGCCGCATCCTGTATCCACTTCAAAGTTGACCTTAGAGTCATTTACTGTCAGTTGCAAAGTGATAGGATCCACTTTTGGAATGTTCTCTACCATAACTATGCATTATGAACATGTCGTCTTCTTTCTCAGCTTCTCCGCTGATGTGATGTGCTCCCTGTTTTTTCACTTCTCTTCCTAGGTTTTGCTTTCCTCCCCCTTTTGGTTTGTATTCCTCCACGGTTGCTTTTGCCCTGCATGCATGTTTTATATTTCCTTTTTTCCCACACTTGTGGCACTTTTCCTCCCGAAACCTGCATTCCCTCGCCAGATGATCGCCATTGCATCTATAACATGCCTTTACATGCTCACGTTGTGGTTTCTGACGCATATTTAACTTGTGCACAACAACCTGACCTGCAACTTGCTTTGTAGTAGCCCAGTTGGAACCTTGTATTTCTTTTACATCTCGGCTTGCTGTCTGTATGGCTTGAGCAAGTTCCAACGCTTTTTCATACGCAAGCCTAGTCTCGGACAATAATCTCCGCTGCATTCGATCATCCATTATCCCGCAAACTAGCCTATCTCTCAGCATGTCTTTCAGGTTGTTGCCGTAATTGCAATCATGTGCCAATTTCCTCAACACCGCTACATAATCAAATACAGTCTCTCCCAGTTTTCTGTCCGTGAATTAAATTTGAAATGCTGTACAATCTCACTCGGTCTGGGATTGAAATGGTCCTTCAGCAAGGCCACTAAGTTAGCAAATGATTTGTCTCCAGGCTTTTCAGGACTGCATAAGTTTCTCATTAAACTATACGTCTGACTTCCCACAGAAGTGAGCAAAATAGCTCTCCTTTTTCCGACATCATCTATATCATTTGCTTCAAAGAAATGCATCAACACCTCGCAGTATTCATCCCAGGTCTGCGTCTGAACATCAAAAGCAGAGATCTTTCCTACCGTAGCAGCCATGATCCGTAATTCAGTATTCCTTTCCTTTTTTTTTCTTCGTCAAGATGCGATCTGTTGATCCTCATCGCCAATATGTGATATCCGAGTGGTAAGGTCAGAAACTGAGAGAAGTGAGATATTAGGAACAAAACCCAACTGTTTATTTACACGGCGTAGCAGAGAGACATAGCTCTTACAAGCTGGAGCAAGGCAGATAATTCTTACTGCACGAGCCAAGATGGAGGATCAACCTCTGAGTCATACCCATAATGCAATGCCACATTACTGTATAAACTGGTGTACGAGGACATAGAATACATGACCCATTACCTTAAATACTGGTGAATGTGAACCCTTAATATTTGGCTCCATCTGGTGGATAACTTAAACATTACGTCCCAGATTACTATAGGGTGTTAGACCCTCTGGTCCAGGCCTGTAGTGGGGCCTGTACCTGTGACATGAGTGTGGGAGTTAGACACTCTGGTCCAGGGCTGCATTGGGGCCTGTACCTGTGACGAGTGTGTGGGAGTTAAACACTCTGCTCCAGGGCTGCAGTGGGGCTTGTACCTGTGATGAGAGTGTGGGAGTAAGACATTCTGGTCCAGGCCTGCAGTGGGGCTTGTACCTGTAATGAGAGTGTAAGTGTTAGAACGTCTGGCCCACGTCTGCAGTGGGGCATGTACCTGTGACGAGAGTGTGGGTGTTAGACCCTCTGGTACAGGCTTGACATGGGGCCTGTACCTGTGATGAGCATGTGGGTGTTAGACCCTTTGGTCCAGGCCTGTAGTGGGGCCTGTACCTGTGACATGAGTGTGGGAGTTAGACACTCTGGTCCAGGGCTGCATTGGGGCCTGTACCTGTGATGAGTGTGTGGGAGTTAGACACTCTGGTCCAGGGCTGCTGTGGGGCTTATACCTGTGATGAGAGTGTGGGAGTTAGACATTCTGGTCCAGGCCTGCAGTGGGGCTTGTACCTGTGATGAGAGTGTGAGTGTTAGAACATCTGGTCCACGCCTGCAGTCGGGCTTATACATGTGACGAGTGTGTGGGAGTTAGACACTCTAGTCCAGGCTGCTGTGGGGCCTGTATTTGATGAGAGTGTGGGTGTTAGACACTCTAGTCCAGGTCTGCACTGGGGCCTGTACCGTTGATGAGAGTGTGGGTGTTAGACCCTCTGGTCCAGGCTGCAGTGGGGCCTGTACATGTGACGAGAGTGTGGGTATTAGACCCTCTGGCACAGGCTGCAGTGGGGTCCGTACCTGCAATGAGAGTATGGGAGTTAGACACTCTGGTCCAGAGCTGCAGTGAGGCCTAGACCTGTGATGAGAATGTGTTAGTTAGACACTCTGGTCCAAGTCTGCAGTGGGGCATGTACCTGTGACGAGAGTGTGGGTGTTAAACCTCTGGTCCAGGCTGCAGTGGGGCCTGTACCTGTGATGAGAGTGTTAGTTCCTCTTGTCCAGGCCTGCAGTGGGGCTTCTACCTGTGATGAGAGTGTGGGAGTTAAACATTCTGTTCCAGGCCTGCAGTGGGGCCTGTACCTATGACGAGAGTGAGGGAGTTAGACACTCTGGTCCAGGGCTGCAGTGGGGCCTGTACCTGTGAAACATAGAAACATAGAAGATAGGAGCAGGAGTAGGCCATTCGGCCCCTCGAGCCTGCTCCGCCATTCAATGCGATCATGGCTGATCATCCAAATTCAGTACCCGGTCCCTGCTTTCTCCCAATACCCCTTGATCCCTTTAGCCTTAAGAAATATATTCAACTCCTTCTTGATTATCTATATATATAAAACGGTCCGTCCGTCTGTCCGTCTGTCTGTATGTCTGTCTGTATATCTGTATGTCCGCAATACATTCAAAAGTTATAGAGCGTACCTACACATATGTTATATCAAAAGAAAGGTTATGACCAGGGGAGTGTCATAGGCATATTTACTTTATCGTCAGACAAAAATTGTTCCGACAGTATACAAAAAACGTTCAAAAATCCACTCATTAGCGGTTGACCAACCCTACCGCTCATTAGCGTTGAGTGACGTGATGGTTGACCAATCCTACAGTTCAGTGACCTGATGGTTGACCAATCGGTGCATCATGGGCGGGACCTAATCCTGCAGCCTCCCGAAACTTCGCCGCCATTTTTTCCCCTGCTTTTCCTCAAAGCTGCGTCAGCCTGCCGGAGCGGGAGGTGAGTTGGGGTCACTTGGGCCAGGCCTCACAACCGCTTGGCCCGAGACACAGAGCGGGGGAGTGGCAGCGGCCGGCCGCAAACCGCGCGGCCCGAGACGGCGCGGCCCGCCGGAGCGGGAAGTGAGTTGCGCTCACTCGGGCCGGGCCTCACAACCGCTCAGCCTGAGACACAAAACGGGGGAGCGGCAGCGTGCGGCTGTTAACCGCGCGGCCCTCTAAACTGCCCTGGCAATATTTAATGTATTGGCCTCTACTGCCTTCTGTGGTGGAGAATTCCACAGGTTCACCACTCTCTGGGTGAAGAAATTCCTCCTCATTTCTGTCCTAAATGGCCTACCCCTTATCCTTAGACTGTGATCCCTGGTTCTGGACTCCCCGACCATCGGGAACATCCTTCCTGCATCTAGTCTGTCCAGTCCTGTCAGAATTTTATAAGTTTCAATGAGATCCCCTCTCATTCTTCTAAACTCCAGCGAGTACAAGCCCAATTGAACCAATCTCTCCTCATACGCCATTCCTGCCATCCCAGGTATCAGCCTGGTGAATCTTCGCTGAACTCCTTCCATGGCAAGAATATCCTTCCTCAGATAAGGCGACCAAAACTGCACACAATACTCAAGATGTGGTCTCACCAAGGCCCTGTACAACTGCAGCAAGACATCCTTGTTCTTGTACTCAAACCCTCTCGCTACGAAGGCCAACATGCCATTTGCCTTCTTAACCACCTGCTGCACCTGCATGGTTACCTTCAGCGACTGGTGCACAAGGACACCCATGTGTTGTTGCACTTCCCCTTCTCCCAATCTATTGCCATTCAGATAATAATCTGCCTTCCTGTTTTTGCCACCAAAGTGGGTAACTTCACATTTATCCACGTTATATTGCATCTGACATGCGTTTTCCCAATCACCCAACCTGTCCAACTCATCCTGGAGTTTCTCGGCATCCTCCTCACAGCACACACGCCCACCCAGCTTTGTGTCATCTGCAAATTTGGAGATATTACATCTAGTTCCCTTGTCTAGATCATTAATATATATTGTGAATAGCTGGGGTCCAAGGACCGATCCCTGCGGTACCCCACTAGTCACTGCCTGCCACTCGGAAAATGACCCATTTATTCCAACTCTTTGCTTTCTGTCTGCCAACCAGTTCTCTATCCAAGTCAATACCTTGCCCCCAATCCCATGTGCCTTAACTTTACATGCTAATCTCTTATGCGGGACCTTATCGAAAGCCTTCTGAAAGTCCAAATACACCACATCCACTGGTTCTCCCTTATCTATTTCACCAGTTACATCCTCAAAAAATTCTAGTAGATTAGTCAAGCACGATTTACCTTTTGTAAATCCATGTTGACTTTGTCCGATCTTGTCACTGTTTTCCAAGTGCTCTGCTATTTTATCTTTTATAATGGACTCTAGCATTTTCCCCACTACCGAAGTCAGGCTTACTGGCCTGTAATTTCCCGTTTTCTCTCTACCACCTTTTTTGAATAGTGAGGTAACATTAGCTACCCTCCAATCCATGGGTACTGTTCCAGATTCCATCGAATACTGGAAGATGATCAGCAAAGCATCAACTATTTCTAGGGCCAATTCCTTAAGTACCCTAGGATGTAGTTTATCAGGCCCTGGGGATTTATCGGCCTCCAATCCCATCAATTTCCCTAACACCATTTCCCTACAAATACTGATTTCTTTCAGTTCCTCCCTTTCATCAGACCCTATGTTCCCTGACATCTCTGGAAGGTTATTTGTGTCCTCCTTTGTGAAGACAGAACCAAAATATGTATTTAATTGGTCTTCGATTTCTTTGTTCCCCATTATAAATTCCCCTGATTTTGACTGCAAGGGACCTACGCTTGACTTCACCAATCTTTTTCTCTTCACATATCTATAAAAGCTTTTACAGTCAGTTTTTATGTTCCCAGCAAGCTTACTCTTATATTCTATTTTCCCTTTCTTAATTAATCCCTTTGTCCTCCTTTGTTGAATCCTAAACTGCTACCAATCCTCAGGTTTACTGCTTTTTCTGGCCAATTTATATGTCCTCTCCTTGGATCTTATGCTAACCCTAATTTCCCTTGTTAGCCACAGTTGAGTCACCTTTTTTGTTTTATTTTTATGCCTAACTGGGATGAACAAATTCTGCAGTTCATCCATGCGGTCTTTGAATGTTTGCCATTGCCTATTCACCGTCAACCCTTTGAGTGACATTCCCCAATCAATCCTACCCAACTTGCGCCTTAGACCATCGTAGTTTCCTTTATTTAAATTTAGGACCCTAGTCTCTGAGTCGACTACTTCATTCTCCATCTTAATGAAAAATTCGATCATATTATGATCACTCCGACCCAAGGGGCCTTGGACAACAAGATTGCTAATTAATCCTTTCTCATTCCATAATACCCAGTCTAAGATGGCCTGATCTCTGGTTGGTTCCTCGACATATTGGTCCAGGAAACCATCCCTTAAACACTCCAGGAAATCCTCCTCCACAGTATTGTTACTAATTTGGTTAGCCCAATCTATATGTAGATTAAAGTCACCCATGATGAATGCTGTGCCTTTATTGCACGCTTCTCTAATTTCCCTTTTAATGCCATCCCCAACCTCCGCATTACTGTTTGGAGGTCTATATACCACTCCCACTAATGTTTTCTGCCCCTTGGTATTTCTCAGTTCTACCCATACAGATTCCACATCATCAGAGCTAATATCCTTCCTTAAAATTGTGTTAATCCCTTCATTAACCAGCAATGCTAACCCACCACCTTTTCCTGTGGCAAGAGTGTGGGAGTTACACCCTCTGGTACTGGCTGCAGTGGGGCCTGTACCTGTGATGAGAGTGTGGGAGTTAGACACTCTGGTCCAGGGCTGTAGTGGGGCCTGTACCTGTGACGAGTGTGTGGGAGTTAGACACTCTGGTCCAGGGCTGCATTGTGGGCTGTACCTGTGATGAGTGTGTGGAAGATAGACAATCTGGTCCAGGGCTGCAGTGGGGCCTGTACCTGTGATGAGAATGTAATAGTTAGACCCTCTAGTCCAGGCCTGCAGTGGGGTCTATACCTGTGATGAGAGTGTGGGTGTTACACACTCTGGTCCAGGCCTGCAGTGGGGCCTGTACCTGTGATGAGTGTGTGGGTGTTAGACCCTCTAGTCCAGGCTGTAGTGGGGCCTGTACCTGTGCTGAGTGTGTGGGTGTTAGACCCTCTAGTCCAGGCTGCAGTGGGGCCTATACCTGTGACGAGAGTGTGGGTGTTAGACACTCTGGTCCAGGCCTGCAGTGGGGCCTGTACCTGTGATGAGATTGTGGGCGTTAGACACTCTGATCTAGGCCTGCAGTGGGGCCTGTACCTGTGACGAGAGTGAGTGTGTTAGTCACGCTTGTCCAAGGCTGCAGTGGGGCCTGTACCTGTGACGAGGGTATGGGAGTTTGACAATCTAGTCCAGGAATGCAGTGGGGCCTGTACCTGTGACGAGAGTGTGGGTGTTAGACACTCTGGTCCAGGCTGCAGTGGGGCCTGTACCTGTGATGAGAGTGTGGGTGTTAGACACTCTGGTCCAGGCTGCAGTGGGGCCTGTACCTGTGATGAGAGTGTGGGCGCTAGACACTCTGGTCGAGGCCTGCAGTGGGGCCTGTACCTGTGACGAGATGAGTGTGTTAGTCACGCTTGTCCAAGGCTGCAGTGGGGCCTGTACCTGTGACGAGAGTGTGGGTGTTAGACACTCTGGTCCAGGCCTGCAGTGAACATAGAAGATAGGAGCAGGAGTAGGCCATTCGGCCCCTCGAGCCTGCTCCGCCATTCAATAAGATCATGGCTGATCATCCAAATTCAGTACCCTGTTCCTGCCTTCTCTCCATATCCCTTGATCCCTTTAGTATTAAGAAATATATCCAACTCCTTCTTGAATATATTTAATGAATTGGCTTCTAGTGCCTTCTTTGGTAGAGAATTCCACATGTTCACCACACTCTGGGTGAAGAAATTCCTCCTCATCTCTGTACTGAATAGCTTACCCCTTATCCTTAGACTGTGACCCCTGGTACTGGACTCCCCGACCATCGGGAACATCCTTCCAGCATCTAGTCTGTCTAGCCTTGTTAGAATTTTATAAGTTTCGATGAGATCCCCTCTCATTCTTCCAAACTCCAGCGAGTACAAGCCCAATCGACCCAATCTCTCCTCATAGGCCATTCCTGCCATCCCAGGTATCAGTCTGGTGAATCTTCGCTGCACTCCTTCCATGGCAAGAACATCCTTACTCAGACAAGGCGACCAAAACTGCACACAATACTCAAGATGTGGTCTCACCAAGGCCCTGTAAAACTGCAGCAAGACACCCTTGTTCCTGTACTCAAACCCTCTCGTTACGAAGGCCAACATACCATTTGCCTTCTTAACCGCCTGCTGCACCAGCATGCTTACTTTCAGCGACTGGAGTGTGGGAGTTAGACCTTCTGGTCCAGGGCTTGGGGCGCGGCCTGTACCTGTCATGAGAGTGTGGGAGCTAGACCCTCTGGTCCAGGCCTGCAGTGGGACATGTACCTGTGATGCGAGTGTGGGTGTTAGACACTCTGGTCCAGGTTTCAGTGGGGCCTGTACCTGTGATGAGAGTGTGGGTGTTACACCCTCTGGTCCAGGCTGTAGTGGGGCCTGTACCTGTGATGAGAGTGTGGGAGTTAGACCCACTGGTCCAGGTTTCAGTGGGGCCTGTACCTGTGTTCAGAGTGTGGGTGTTATACACTCTAGTCCAGGCTGTAGTGGGGTCTGTACCTGTGATGAGAGTGTGGGTGTTAGACACTGTGGTCCAGGCAGCAGTGGGGCCTGTACCTGTGATGAGAGTGTGGGAGTTAGACACTCTGGTCCAGGCCTGCATTGGGGCCTGTACCTGTGATGAGAGTGTGGGTGTTAGACCCTCTGGTCCAGGCTACAGTAGGGCCTGTACCTGTGACAAAAGTGTGGGAGTTAGACACTCTATTCCAGGCTAGATTGGGGCCTGTACCTGTGATGAGAGTGCGGGAGTTAGACACTCTAGTCCAGGCCATATTGGGGCCTATACCTGTGATGAGGTTGTGGGTGTTAGACCCTGTACAGGCCTGCACTGGGGCCTATACCTGTGAGGAGAGTGTGGGAGTTAGACACTCTGGTCCAGGCCTGCAGCGGGGCCTGTACCTGTGACGAGAGTTAGGGAGTTAGACACTCTGGTCCAGGGCAGCAGTGGGGCCTGTACCTGTGATGAGAGTGTGGGTGTTAGACACTCTGGTCCAGGGCTGAAGTGGGGACTGTACCTGTGATGAGAGTGTGGGAGTTAGACCCTCTGGACCAGGGCTGCAGTGGGGCCTGTGCCTGTGATGAGAATGTAATAGTTAGACCTTCTAGTCCAGGCCTTAAGTGGGGCCTATACCTGTGATGAGTGTTTGGGTGTTAGACCCTCTATTCCAGGCCTGCAGTGGGGCCTGTACCTGTGATGAGTGTGTGGGTGTTAGACCCTCTAGTCCAGGCTGCAGTGTGGCCTGTACCTGTGACGAGAGTGTGGGAGTTAGACACTCTGGTCCAGGGCTGCATTGGGGCCTGTACCTGTGATGAGAGTGTGGGTGTTAGACCCTCTGGTCCAGGCTGCAGTAGGGCCTGTACCTGTGACAAGAGTGTGGGAGTTAGACACTCTATTCCAGGCTAGATTGGGGCCTGTACCTGTGATGAGAGTGCGGGAGATAGACACTCTAATCCAGGCTAGATTGTGGCCTGTACCTGTGATGAGATTGTGGGTGTTGTTGAATCCGTGATTCTTAAAGTGTGATGTTTTCCAATAACTAGACGGAGGCTGTAACTTAACAATCAACAGGTGTTTACTGGAGGAGGGTAGTCTAAAGACTAACAGTACAGAGGCATGCTCAAGGCTTATATACAGGTGTGGTCACTGCCGGTACTACAGTATACAGGAGCTGTAAAAGCAGTTCTCTCTAAAAGGTACATACACTACAATTCCTCCCCTTTTAGATTAACAGTACCCATAACATTCAAATAACAGTTAGCACATTAACATGCACATTAAACTGAAATAGTCCATTTATAGATTCAGTCTTTGGGGCGGCTTCCTGATCCTTTCTGGATAGCGCCTTTCCTGAGGTTCTTGTTCTTGGTGCGGACGCGATTCTGGCCCCCTTTCGTCGGCTAGCTCATCAGTTTCCGCTGCTTCTGTTTCTGAGGTAGATGCTACTGGTATGTCAGGTTCATCCCCAGGGGCGCGAGACATGGGGTTGACTCGTTCCTGTGACGATAGGATCTGGTCGACGTGGCATCTCACAATGTTCTCCCCGACATCCACTGTGTACATTAATGGCCCCTGCCGTGTGCATATCGTTCCGGGTTGCCATTTCTCTGTTCGGTAGTCACGGGCCAAGACTGGTTGTCCTACATTGAAGCTCCTTGTCGGCTTCTCACTGATGTGCTGGATTTGTTTATGCTCAACATTTCTTCGCACATTTGGTCTAAGCAAGTCCAGACGAGATCGCAACCTTCGGTTAAAGAACATCATGGCCGGGGTCTGGTTGGTAACTGCATGTGTCGCGTTTCGGTAGGCTAACAGGAAATTGTCCACCTTATGCTGTAGTGGAATTTCATCATCGCACATGGCCCTTATCACCTTTTTAAAGGTTTGTACGAACGTCTCAGCCAATCCATTTGTGGCTGGATGATAGGGGGCGGATGTGTAATGCCTTACCCCATTCCTTCTCATGAATTTCTGAAACTCTTCGGACACAAAATGTCGTCCGTTATCAGAGCAAATCTGCTCTGGCAAGCCGTTCCTGGCAAATATTGTCCGTAGGACTGCAATCGTTTTATCTGTAGTGGTTGAGGACATTTTTATCACCTCAGGCCATTTCGAGTGCGCATCCACTGCTATTAAGAACAGTGAGTCCATGAATGGACCAGGAAAATCAATATGCACCCGTTGCCATGGAGAGGAGGGCCACTCCCATGGGTGTAGAGGGGCATGTGGTGGTGCATTTTGGACCTTCTGACATCCTGAGCAGCTCTTTGTTAGGTCCTCGATTGGTTGATCGATCCCCGGCCACCACACATAAGCCCTAGCAAGGCTTTTCATTTTCACCCCTCCCAGATGACCTTCGTGAAGCTCATTGAGCACTCTCTCCCTTAACTTGGGTGGAATTACCACTCGGGATCCACATATCACTGTCCCCTGGCATACTGACAGCTGTTCTCTTCTGGATGAGAATGCTGGCAACAGTGAGTCGCCATGTGTTGGCCATCCCTTCACCGTCAAATCAAATACCCGAGACAGTGTCTGATCATTGCGGGTCTCCTTCTCTATATCCGCGTTAGTTACTGGCAATCGTTCAATTATCGACGAATAAAATATTTCGATAGGGTTCACTGCTGGTGCTTCCTCCACCATAGGCAGTGGCAGGAGTAATAGCCCATCAGCGTTTCCATGCTGTTTCGTGCCCTTATACTCTATTTCATATTGGTTCGCCCCTTGAAAAAGGGACCATCTTTGTAGCCGTTGTGCAGTCATCACCGGAACACCCTTCTTTGGATTAAAGATGGAGACAAGTGGTTGGTGGTCAGTCAGCAAGGTGAACTTCTGCCCATGCAGTTAGTGGTTGAACTTTTTCAGTCCCCATATTAGGCTGAGGGCCTCCCTGTCAATCTGGGCGTAGTTGCGCTCGGCTGAGGTTAGTGACTGAGACGCAAAGGCTACTGGCCTCTCCAACCCGTCTGGGAATTTGTGCGACAGCACCGCTCCAATACCATAGGGTGATGCATCACACGCCAACCGAATTGTTAGTGCTGGGTTGAAATGAGCCAGCACCTCTTTTGATGTGATCCATTCTTTGCACTTCTGGAAAGCTTGTTTACATTTGTCATTCCACTTCCATGGTACCCTCGTTTGCAGTAGGGTGTTCGGTGGGTGTAATACTGTAGACAAATTTGGTAAGAACTTATGGTAGTCGTTCACCAGCCCGAGGAACGACCTCAGTTGTGTCACATTTTCCGGTGCTGGAGCCTTGACTACTGCCTCAATCTTTTCAGGGGACTTATGTAACCCCTCTTCATCAATAACATGGCCACAATACGAGATCTGCTTGTGGAAAAACTCACATTTGTGGCGATTAGCTCGTAGCCCATATTCCTTCAATCTAGTGAGCACCTGCTCCAGGTTGGCGAGGTGATCACTTTCATTTTCGCCCGTGACCAGGATGTCGTCCAAATAACACTGGGTCCCTGGAATCCCTTGCAGGACTTGATCCATTGCCCTTTGCCAAATAGCCGGAGCTGATGCTACCCCGAACACCAGCCGGTTGTATTGGTAGAGAACTTTGTGAGTGTTGATCGTGAGGTATTGTTTCGAAGCTTCTTCTACCTCCATTTGCAGGCACGCCTGTGCCAGATCAATCTTAGTGAAGCGTTTTCCTCCAGATAGCGAGGCGAAAAGATCTTCAATCCGTGGAAGCAGATATTGTAACTTGTGAAGGACTGGGTTCACTGTCACCTTAAAGTCCCCACAGATGCGAACCTTCTTTGGTTCCCCAGGCGTATTACTCAACGACCTCTTCGTTACAGGAACGATGGGTGTAGCCCACTCACTCCAGTCCACTTTGGACAGTACTCCTGAACGTTCCAAACCTTCCAGCTCTGCTTCGACGGCTTGCCTTAAAAAACTTTGGGCTTGCATTTTCCTCTATTTTGAGTGTCGCTGTTATGCCTTTTAGTGTTCCGAGTCCCTCCTGGAACACTTCTTGTGCGTCAGTTAGCATTTTTGACAGTCGTCCAGGTGTGACGTTGTCATCCTTTTTGGCCTCTACCGTCAGTGCCTGTATGGAATGCCAATCACGTCCTAGTAGTGGTGGCCTTCCATCTGGCAATACATATAGATCCATTTTTGGTGTTTCCTTGCTGTTGTATATCACGTTCACCCTTATTTTTCCTTTGGGGTAGACTTTTTGCCCCGTGTACGTCTTCAAGACAATCTCTGTATCTCTCAAGTGTATATGTGAGAATAGCCGCTTGTAGTCCCTTCGGTTTATGACTGTTAGGGCTGATCCTGTGTCCAATTCCATTTTCACTTGGACTCCGTCTATCTTGAGCGTGACCCAGATAGTTTGGTGATCCTCCATTTTGATTACCTTATGTAGTTTCAGACAACCCAGCTCCTTGCTTCCGGAGTCTGTATCACTCTTCTGTTCGTCTGAACTACTTTCCATCACTTTATGTACCTTTTTGTACTTCTGTGGATATTTCTTGCTGCTGGTTTTCTCCCCTGACCTGCAGACTCTTGCTATGTGTCCTGCTTTTCCACACTGTCTGCACACTTGGTCCTTGAACCAACAATCCTTCTGGTCATGTGTTGTTCTGCCGCAGCGATAACACTTCACTGCTCCATATGACATTTCATTGGTGCCATATTCTTGCGGTCTCCGTTGTATCTCTGCAGCGCCCCGTGCATCTGCTTCGTGTGATACTGCCATGCTAAAAGCCTTGTCCAGCATAAGACCCTTTTCTGATAGAAGCCGTTTCTGGGTTCCTTCACTTTGAAGCCCATATACAAACTTGTCCCTTAACGTATCTGCGAGTCCCATTCCAAACTGGCAGTGTTCCGATAGCTTGCGCAGTTCCGTTAAATACTCAGCATTACTTTCATCTTTATGCTGGTTCCTTTTGTGGAACTTAAGTCTTTCTGCTATCAGCAGCGGTGCGGGGTTTAAGTGGTCCTGTAGGATGGCCAATATGCTTTCGAAATCCTTATCCACTGGCTTCTCTGGGGTTACTAGGTTTCGCAGTAAGCCATACGTTTTTGCACCCATGGAATTCAACAATGCCAGTGCTTTCCTGGCATCTGGCACTTCATTCGCCTTGCAGTGCACTTCAATGCGTTCCACATATGTCGCCCAATCTTCAACTTCATTGTCGAACGCTATGACACTGCCATTCTTCGGCATCCCTGGGTGTGGTTAGACTGGCTAAAATGGTGTCTCCCGCGCTCTCCCTTCTTCTCCGTTGGTCAAAATGGCGTCTCCCGTGCTTCCCTTTCTTCCCGCGCTTGCCCATCTTCTCCGCTGCGGCTTCAAAAATGGCATCTCCCACGCTCTCCCTTCTTCTCCGCGGCTCAAATGGCGTCTCCCGTGCTTCCTTTCTTCCCCCGTGGACGCTGCTCAGCCTTTGAGCACTGGCTGCACTTCTGCGCGTTTTCCTGCGCGCCTCTCTCATTGCCGCTGCTCTGTCCTGAACCCCGGCTGTGCTTTACCCTCTCTCTCTTTTTGTTTTCCGTCGACGCCGCTCGGTCTTCTACCCCCGGCTGCGCCCTGTGCGCTTTACCCTCTCTCTTACCCGTCGACGATGCTCGGCCTTTTCTGTGCCGTCGGTCGGTTCCAGCCGCCGCTGTCCGGGAAGGGTCTGCGCCGTACCTGTTGCCAGCCTGTTGCTGGATCGTCGTGACTGGAGAACCAAGCCCAGCTCTCAACAGCCTCCCCTGCGATGCTCACTCTCTGCCGGATGACTGGGCGGTTGCTCGTGGTCGACGCCCGTGCTTTTGGCCTTGACTTTCTTCCACTCTCCTCCAGGAGCGAATCCCTGGGAGGAAATGCAGAGTTGCAGGTAGGCTCAAATCGGCCACTGTTAAATCCGTGAATCTTAAGGTATGGTGTACTTCAATAAATAGACGGAGACTGCAGATGAACAATCAACAGGTGTTTACTGGATGTGGTTATTCTAAAAACTAACAGTACAGATCCCTACTCAGGGTTTATATACAGGTGTGGTCACTGCCGGTACTACAGTATACAGGAGCTGTAAAATTAGTTCTCCTCTTAAAGGTACATACACTACACCTCTACCTGTGATGAGCATGTGGGTGTTAGGCCCTCTGGTCCAGGCTGCGGCGGGGCCTGTATGTGTGACGCGAGTGTGGGAGTTCGACCCTCTAGTCCAGGCCTGCAGTGGGGCCTGTACCTGTGAGGAGTGTGTGGGAGTTAGACCCTCTGGTCCAGGCCTGCAGTGGGGCCTGTACCTGTGAGGAGAGTGTAGGAGTTTGACACTCTGGTCCAGGGCTGCAGTGGGACCTGTATCTGTGAGGAAAGTGTGGGAGTCAGACACTCTGGTCTAGGGCTGCAGTGGGGCCTGTACCTGTGATGAGAGTGTGTGTGTTAGACACTCTGGTCCAGGCCTGCAGTGGGGCCTGTACCTGTGACGAGAGTGTGGGAGTTAGACATTCTGGTTCAGGGCTGCATTGGGGCCTGTACCTGTGATGCGAGTGTGTGTGTTAGACACTCTGGTCCAGGCCTGCACTGGGGCCTGTACCTGTGATGAGAGTGTGGGAGTTAGACCCTCTGGTCCAGGCCTGCAGTGGGGCCTGTACCTGTCATGAGAGTGTGGGAGTTAGACCCTCTGGCCCAGGCCTGCAGTGGGACCTGTACCTGTGATGAGAGTGTGGGAGTTAGACACTCTGGTCCAGGGCTGCAGTGGGGCCTATTACTGATGAAAGTGTGGGAGTTAGACCCTCTAGTCCAGGCTGCAGTGGGGCATGTAACTGTGATGAGAGTGTGGGTGTTAGACCCTCTGGTCCAGGCTGCAGTGGGGCCTGTACCTGTGATGAGAGTGTGGGAGTTAGACCCCCTTGTAGTGTATGTAACCGTTCCACCTTTAAGAGAACTATTTTAAGGGTTGCACTACTTTATCTTGGCTGCTGTATACTGTAATACCGGTGGTGACCACACCGGTATATAAGTGCTGTGTAATGAATATTGGGCAGTTCCACCCTGACCTTCAACTAGTAAAGTCCTGTTAAAGTTTACTCTTGTGGTCTGTGTAGTAATTCTCAATATAACACACAGACTTAACAGTGGTGACGAGTACGATCTTACCCTGCGGCAGAGATACATCCAAGGCAGTTTAACGGGCGTCGAGAGGAGGCATCCGCCCTCATCATTCTGCTGAGAAAAGACTCGAGTCTGCAGAGCGAAGGAAGAATTCTGACACGAAGCCTTCCATCAGCAACAGGCAGTGATCATCCCTTCTATCACGGTGGTGGGTAAGCCGATCAGCGACGAGCAGCAAGTCGGCCACGTTGATTGTGAGTAGGGGAGAAAATAACAACAACAAAAAAATGGAGGATATAAGGGCGGAGAACTCGACCACGGCCGGGGAAAAGAGGCGGACAGAAGTCGGGGCCAGAGGCGCTGAGACTGGGGCAGCGTTAGGCACGGAAGCCGCGGTGAATACAAACGCAGCCGGTGCGAAAGACCGGCCTGCAAGCGGGCTGGGAGACGCAACAGCGTCGAGAGAGAGAGCTCGACCGCGACCGGTGAAAAAGGCCGGGCAGCTACCGAGGCCGTGAGGCGCAGCGACCGGGTCAGCGTAAGGCGCGGGAGAAAAAAAAAAAAACGCGGAGAACTCAGCCGCAGCCAGGGGGAAAGGACCGGACTGCAAGAGGGGCTGGGAGGCACGATTTGAAAACCGCTGGGGAGGGCGAATGCAACAAATCGGCAATCGCCATTACAGCCAGCGGGGGAGAAAGGCAAATGCGGGAAGCCGCCATTTTCGGAGGCGGGGGAAGAAGGCAAGCGCGGGAAACCGCCATTTTGTAAAAAAAAAAAAAAATTCTTTTGTTTCTCAAGAAGATCGCGAGGATGCCAAAGCGTGGTAACATCAACGATTTCGATCCCGATGTTGAAGATTGGGACACGTATGTAGAACGCATAGAGATACATTGTAAGGCAAATAAAATATCAGATGAAGATAAAGCACTAACCTTACTAACCTCAATGGGTGCGAAGACATACGGGCTATTGAAGCATCTTCTATCACCAGCTAAACCGGCGGATCAGACTTTTGCTAATATTGTTGCTGTCCTGAAGAATCATTTGAACCCCACACCGCTGATGTTAGCGGAACGATTTAAATTTTATGCGAGAACGCAACTGAAAGAGGAAAGCAACGCGGAGTATTTAATTGAACTGCGCAAGCTGGCGAAATACTGTCAGTTTGGGGAAAGCCTGACAGAGGCACTGAGAGACAAATTCGTGTGTGAATTGTCGAAAGAAGGAACACAAAAGCGGTTGCTTGAAGAGAATGATCTTACACTTGATAAGGCTGTCACTATTGCAGCATCGCACGAAGCCGCAGCGAGAGGCACCGCGGAAATGCAGCTGAAGGCAGCGGTACTCAGCGTAGATCAAATGGCTTCGGGTACAATGAAATGTTATCGTTGTGGGAACACAACACACGATCAGAACCAATGCTGGTTTAAAAATCAGGAATGTAGAAAATGTGGCAAGCTTGGTCACATAGCTAAAGTATGCCGGTCAGGAAAGAAGACCAGCAACAAAAAGCCACCACAGGGAAAGTGCAGAAAGGTACATAAGGTGGCTGAGAAGAGTTCGGATGAACAGAATTTGGATTCAGACTCCAACAGCAAGGAACTGGGTAGTCTAAGAATTTACAACGTGAGTAAGGAAGCTGACCGACAAACTATCTGGGTCACACTGCAGATAGCAGGAGTCCAAGTGAAGATGGAAATGGACACCGGATCGGCGTTGACGGTCATGAATAAGCAAGATTACAAAAAGTTATTCAAACATATTCCCCTACGGGATACGGAGATAGTATTGCAGACATACACGGGGCAAAAAGTATACCCCATCGGAAAGATAAAAGTCAAGGTGATACACAAGGGCAAAGAACACCAAGGAATGGACTTATATGTACTACCTGAGGGAGGTCCACCACTTCTGGGACGGGAGTGGATCAGGAAAATAAATATGGACTGGCACTCCCTAAACGCAATAACGGTAGATTCCGGAAAAAAAGATGTCAAACCTGAACGATTGTCCAGAATATTGGATGAGGCTAAAGAGGTGTTCCAACAGGGACTGGGAACACTGAGAGGAATTAAGGCAAAAATCCAGATTGCAGAACATGCAAACCCAAAATTTTTCAAAGCCAGACCGGTACCTTATGCGATACGACCTGCTGTGGAAGCTGAGCTGGAAGGGCTTGAACATTCGGGAGTACTGTCTAAGGTGGACTGGAGTGAGTGGGCCATGCCCATTGTTCCCGTCATGAAGCGTCCATCGAGTAACAAGCCAGGGGAACTGGGGAAGGTCCGCATCTGTGGAGACTTCAAGATCACGGTTAATCCGGTGCTTCACACGGTGCAATATCCGCTTCCGCGGATTGAGGACATCTTTGCTTCATTGTCTGGCGGGAAGCACTTCACCAAGATAGACCTGGCGCAAGCGTACTTACAGATGGAAGTTGAGGAAGAGTCGCGCCAGTATCTCACAATCAACACGCACAGAGGCTTGTATCGATATAATAGACTGGTTTTTGGAGTGGCTTCGGCTCCAGCAATTTGGCAGAGGGCCATGGAGCAGGTATTACAGGGAATTCCAAGCACTCAATGTTACTTGGACGATATCCTGATTACAGGAGATGACGATGAGGAACACCTCGCAAATTTGAAACTGGTGCTCACCAGGTTGAAGGAATATGGCCTTCGAGTTAATCGCCAGAAATGTGAGTTCTTTCAGAAACGTATCTCGTACTGCGGTCATGTCATTGACCAGGAGGGGCTGCACAAGTCACCTGACAAGATCGAAGCTGTTGTGAAGGCTCCCGCTCCGGAAAATGTATCACAGTTAAGGTCGTTCCTAGGGTTGATTAACTATTACCATAAGTTTCTGCCAAATCTATCCACGGTGCTGCACCCGCTGAATGCTCTTTTGCAGAAAGAAGTACCATGGAAGTGGAGCGAGGACTGTAAGAAGGCCTTTCGCAAAAGCAAGGCATTGATCACCTCAGTGGAAGTGTTGGCTCACTTCAACCCAACGCTACCTATTCGTTTAGCTTGTGATGCTTCTCCTTATGGTATTGGAGCAGTACTCTCACACAAGTTGCCAAATGGCTCGGAAAGGCCAGTCGCATTTGCATCCAGATCATTGACCTCCGCTGAGCGCAACTATGCTCAGATAGATAGGGAGGCTCTCAGCCTGGTGTGGGGAGTAAAGAAGTTTAACCATTACCTGCAGGGCCAGAAGTTTACACTGCTGACAGACCACCAGCCGTTGGTATCCATATTCAACCCTAAAAAGGGCGTTTCCATTATGACAGCGCAAAGGCTACAGAGGTGGTCCCTTTTCCTAGGGGCACACCAATATGACATAGAATACAAAGGATCAAAACAGCATGGGAATGCTGACGGTTTATCACGCCTACCGTTGCCAACGGTAGAAGAGGCGCCTACAGTGGACCCAGTGGAGATGTTCCACTCAACCATAGTGGAATGTCTACCAGTAACAAATTCTACGATTGAAAAGGAAACAAGAAATGACCCGACTCTCTCACGAGTCTACGATTTAACGGTGAAGGGATGGCTAGCACATGGCGAACCACTGTTGCCAGCATTTTCGCAAAGAAGAGAACAGCTGTCAGTGTGCCGAGGAACTTTGATGTGTGGATCCAGAGTGGTGATTCCACCCAAACTCCAGCAAAAAGTGCTAAAGGAGCTTCACGAGGGGCATCTGGGTGGAGTGAAAATGAAGAACCTAGCCAGAGTGTTCGTGTGGTGGCCAGGTATCGATGGAGGCATCGAAGAAATGACCAAGAGCTGTTTAGGATGCCAGAAGGTCCAAAACGCCCCACCACAAGCTCCTCTGCATCCATGGGAGTGGCCCTCATCTCCATGGCAAAGGGTACATATCGACTTTGCTGGTCCATTTATGGACTCAATGTTCTTAATCGTGGTGGATGCACACTCCAAGTGGCCGGAGGTAATAAAGATGTCCTCCACCACCACGGAAAAAACCATCACAGTATTAAGGACCATATTTGCCAGGAATGGGCTGCCGGAACAGATCTGTTCTGATAATGGACCGCAATTTGTGTCCGAAGAATTCAGGAAGTTCTTAAAAAACAATGGGGTTAAGCACTACACGTCCGCCCCATACCATCCCGCCACCAATGGATTAGCTGAAAGGTTTGTCCAGAGCTTCAAGAAGGCCATAAAGGCCATGGGTAATGAAGACATAAATCTACAACATAAGGTAGATAACTTCTTGTTGGCGTACAGGAATGCAACACATGCGGTCACAAACCAAACTCCTGCCATGACGTTTTTCAATAGAAGACTAAGATGCCAGCTGGATTTGATCAAGCCAAACATCAGAAGGGACGTAGAGAACCGGCAATTTCAAGGCATGAATGAAAGGCCAACTAGAACCTTCCAGATAGGTCAACAAGTTTTGGCCTGGGACTACCGTACCGAGAAATGGCAGCCTGGAACTATTTGCACACGACTAGGACCGCTGATGTATACCGTGGACATTGGTGAAAGCATAATAAGGCGCCATGCTGACCAGATCATAGCGTCATCTGAAAAGGGACAACCTACACCACAACTCTATATGCCTAATGATGAAGCAGAGATACCCATAGTATCTACCTCCGATCCGGTGATACTGGAACCAGATGAACCCAACACTGACATTCAAGCCGAATCGACCTTGCCAAAAGAACCTACTACACCACCGAAAACTACTACACCACCGAGGCGTTATCCGGACCGAGTCAGGAAGCCTCCAGAGAGACTGAATCTGTGAACTGTTTTTACATTAAGTTGTGTATATATGTTATGATGTTATGTTTAATGGGAATATATACTGTTAACCTAAAAAGGGAGGATTGTAGTGTATGTAACCGTTCCACCTTTAAGAGAACTATTTTAAGGGTTGCACTACTTTATCTTGGCTGCTGTATACTGTAATACCGGTGGTGACCACACCGGTATATAAGTGCTGTGTAATGATTATTGGGCAGTTCCACCCTGACCTTCAACTAGTAAAGTCCTGTTAAAGTTTACTCTTGTGGTCTGTGTAGTAATTCTCAATATAACACACAGACTTAACACCCCTGGTCCAGGTTGCAGTGGGGCCTGTACCTGTGATGAGAGTGTGGGAGTTAGACACTCTGGTCCAGGCCTGCAGCGGGGCCTGTACCTGTGATGAGAGTGTGGGTGTTAGACACTCTGGTCCAGGCCTGCAGTAGGGCCTGTACCTGTGACAAGATTGTGGGAGTAAGACACTCTGGTCTGGGGCTTCAGTGGGGCCTGTACCTGTGACAAGAGTGTGGGAGTTAGACACTCTATTCCAGGCTAGATTGGGGCCTGTACCTGTGATGAGAGTGTGGGAGTTAGACACTCTAGTCCAGGCTAGATTGGGTCCTATACCTGTGATGAGATTGTGGGTGTTAGACCCTGTAGTCCAGGCCTGTAGTGGGGCCTGTACCTGTGACAAGAGTGTGGGAGTTAGACCCTCTGGTCCAGGGCTGCATTGGGGCCTGTACCTGTGACGAGTGTATGGGAGCTAGACACTCTTGTCCAGGGCTGCAGGGGGGCTTGTACCTGTGGTGAGAGTGTGGGAGTTAAACATTCTGGTCCAGGCCTGCAGTGGGTCTTATACATGTGACGACTGTGTGGGAGTTGGACACTCTAGTCCAGTCTGCTGTGGGGCCTGTATGTGATGAGAGTGTGGGTGTTAGACCCTCTGGTACAGGCCACAGTGGGGTCTGTACCTGCGATGAGAGTGTGGGAGTTAGAAACTCTGGTCCAGAGCTGCAGTGGGGCCTAGACCTGTGATGAGAATGTGTTAGTTAGACACTCTGGCCCAAGTCTGCAGTGGGGAATGTACCTGTGATGAGAGTGCGGGTGTTAAACCCTCTAGTCCAGGCTGCAGTGGGGCCTATACCTGTGGCGAGAGTGTGGGTGTTAGACCCTCTGGTCCAGGCCTGCAGTGGGGCCTGTACCTGTGACGAGTGTGTGGAAGATAGACAATCTAGTCCAGGGCTGCAGTGGGGCCTGTACCTGTGATGAGAATGTAATAGTTAGACCCTCTAGTCCAGGCCTGCAGTGGGGCCTATACCTGTGATGAGATTGTGGGTGTTACACACTCTGGTCCAGGCCTGCAGTGGGGCCTGTACCTGTGATGAGTGTGTGGGTGTTAGCCCCTCTAGTCCAGGCTGTAGTGGGGCCTGTACCTGTGATGAGTGTGTGGGTGTTAGACCCTCTAGTCCAGGCCTGCAGTGGGACCTGTACCTGCGATGAGAGTGTGGGTGTTAGACCCTCTAGTCCAGGCCTGCTGTGAGGTCTATACCTGTGATGAAACATAGAAACATAAAAGATAGGAGCAGGAGTAGGCCATTCGGCCCCTCGAGCCTGCTCTGCCATTCATGCGATCATGGCTGATCATCCAAATTCAGTACCATGTTCCTGCCTTCTCTCTATGTCCCTTGATCCCTTTAGCCTTAAGAAATATATCCAACTCATTCTTGAATATATTTAATGAGTTGGCTTCAACTGCCTTGTTTTGCAGAGAATTCCACAGGTTCACCACTCTCTGGGTGAAGAAATTCCTCCTCATCTCTGTCCTGAATGGCTTACCCCTTATCCTTAGACTGTGACCCCTGGTTTTGGACTCCCCGACCATCGGGAACATCCTTCCAGCATCTAGTCTGTCTAATCCTGTTAGAATTTTATAAGATTCGATGAGATCCCCTCTCATTCTTCTAAATTCCAGCGAGTACAAGCCCAATCGACCCAATCTCCCCTCATACGTCATTCCCGCCATCCCAGGTATCAGCCTGGTGAATCTTCGTTGCACTCCTTCCATCGCAAGTACATCCTTCCTCAGATAAGGCGACCAAACTGCACACAATACTCAAGATGTGGTCTCACCAAGGCCCTGTACAACTGCAGCAAGACATCCTTGTTCCTGTACTCAAACCCTCTCGCTACGAAGGCCAACATACCATTTGCCTTCTTAACTGCCTGCTGCACCTGCCGGTTCTGTTAAAGGAGTATGAGCAGCTAGGAGTCAAATTAAAAAACAGAACCTCAAGGGTAATAATCTCTGGATTATTACCTGAGCCACGAGCGAATTTGGCTAGGACAAATTAAATTAGAGAGTTAAATGCGTGGCTCAAAGACTGGTGTGGGAGAAATGGGTTTTGCTTCCTGGGACACTGGCACCAGTACTGGGGCAGGAGGGAGCTGTTCCGTTGGGATGGGCTTCACTTGGCCAGTGCTGGGACTAGAGTCCTGGCGGATCATATAACTAGGGCTGTAGAGAGGGCTTTAAACTAACTAGTGGGGGGGAGGTTCCTAGAGAGCAAATAATAAAAATGACAACAGAGAAGGTCATAGACTTAGGTAGCAGAGGGGAAATTAAAAACCAGAGCGTGTCAGGAAGGGGCAGAAGGTATGGAGTAAAAGGTAAAGTAATAAAAAGGGCAAAAGCAGGAACTAAGTGTCACAAAACATATTTGAAAATTCTCCATCTGAATGCACGTAGCATTCGCAACAAAATAGACGAGTTAATGGCACAAATAACTACTTATGGGTATGATCTTGTGGCCATTACAGAAACATAGCTGCAGGGTGACAATGCCTGGGAATTAAACATACCAGGTTATTTAACGATCAGGAAGGACAGGCAGGAAGGAAGGGGAGGTGGGGTGGCTATGTTAATAAAGGAAGGAATCACTGTAATACAGAGAAATGATATTGGGTCAAAAGATCAGGATAATGAAACAGTTTGGGTGGAGGTAAGGAATAATAAGGGGAAAAAAACATTAGTGGGCGTAGTCTATAGGCCTCCGAACAGTTGCAACTCTGTTGAACGGAGTATCAATCAGGAAATAGTTGAGGCATGTAATAAGGGAACATCTATAATTATGGGGGATTTTAACTATCATATTAATTGGACAAATCAAATTGGGCAGGGCTGCCTTGAGGATGAGTTCATTGAGTGTATTAGGGATTGGTTTCTTGAGCAGTATGTAACTGAACCGACCAGGGGGCAAGCAACCTTAGATCTGGTCCTGTGTAATGAGACAGGATTAATTAAATATGTCCTAGTAAAGGATCCCCTTGGAATGAGTGACCATAACATGGTTGAATTCCATATTCAATTAGAGGGTGAGAAGGTTGGATCTCAAACAAGCATGCTAAGCTTGAATAAAGGAGACTATAAAGGTATGAGAGCGGAATTGAGTAGAGTGGATTGGAAAATAGATTAAAGAGTAAGACGATACATGATCAGTGGTGTACATTTAAGGAGTTATTTTACAACTTCCAAAAAATATATATTCCACTGAGAAGAAAAGGGTGTAAAAGAAAAGACAGCCATCCGTGGCTAAGTAAAGAAATTAAGGATAGTATTTGACTAAAAACAAGGGCATATAAGGTAGCCAAATCTAGTGGGAGGATAGAGGATTGGGAAAACTTTAAAAGATAGCAAAAAATAACAAAAAGATTGATTAAGAAAGGGAAGATAGATTATGAAAGTAAATTAGCAAAAAATATAAAAACAGATAGTAAGAGTTTTTATAGTTATATATAAAGAAAAAGGGTGGCTAAAGTAAATGTTGGTCCCTTAGAGGATGAGACCGGGAAAGTAATGGTGGGAAATATGGAGATGGCAAAAACACTGAATGAATATTTTGTATCAGTCTTTACAGTAGAGGACACTAAGAATATCCCAACACTGGACAAACAGGGGGCTATAGGGGGGGAGGAGCTAAACACGATCAAAATCACGAAGGAAGTGGTACTCGGTAAAATAATGGGACTCAAGGCGGATAAATCACCTGGACCTGATGGCTTACATCCTAGGGTCTTGAGGGAAGTGGCGGTAGGGATTGTGGATGCATTGGTAATAATTTTCCAAAACTCCCTGGACTCAGCAAAGGTCCCGGCAGACTGGAAAACTGCTAATGTAACACCCTTATTTAAAAAGGGCAGTAGACAGAAGGCTGGAAACTATAGACCGGTTAGCCTAACATCTGTGGTAGGTAAAATTTTGGAGTCCATTATTAAGGAAACAGTAACAGGACATTTGGATAATCATAATTTAATAGGACAAAGTCAGCATGGTTTTATGAAGGGGAAGTCATGTTTGACAAATTTGCTGGAGTTCCTTGAGGAAGTAACATATAGGGCGGATAAAGGGGAACCAGTGGACATAGTGTATTTAGACTTCCAAAAGGCATTTGACAAGGTGCCACACAAAAGATTATTGCTTAAGATAAAAAATCACGGGATTGGGGGCAATATTCTGGCATGGATAGAGGATTGGCTATCTAACAGAAGGCAGAGAGTTGGGATAAATGGTTCATTCTCAGACTGGCAATCAGTAACTAGTGGTGTTCCGCAGGGGTCAGTGCTGGGTCCCCAACTCTTTACAATCTATATTAACGATTTGGAGGAGGGGACCGAGTGTAACATATCAAAGTTTGCAGATGATACTAAGATGGGAAGGAAAGTAGTGAGTGAGGAGGACATAAAAACCTGCAAGGGGACATAGACAGGCTAAGTAAGTGGGCAGAGATTTGGCAGATGGAATACAATACTGGAAAGTGTGAGGTTATGCACTTTGGCAGGAAAAATCGTAGAGCAAGTTATTTTCTTAATGGCAAGAAACTGGAAAGTACTGAAGTACAAAGGGATCTGGGGGTCCTGGTGCACGAAACTCAAAAGGTTAGTATGCAGGTGCAGCAAGTGATTAAGAAGGCCAATGGAATGTTGGCTTTCATTGCTAGGGGGATAGAATATAAAAATAGGGAGGTATTGCTTCAGTTGTACAAGGTATTGGTGAGACCGCACCTGGAATACTGCATACAGTTTTGGTGTCCATACTTAAGAAAAGACATACTTGCTCTCGAGTCAGTACAAAGAAGGTTCACTCGGTTAATCCTGGGGATGAGGGGATGGACATATGAGGAGAGGTTGAGTAGATTGGGCCTCTACTCATTGGAGTTCAGAAGAATGAGAGACGATCTTATTGAAACATATAAGATTGTGAAGGGGTTGGATCGGGTGGATGCGGGGAGGATGTTCCCGATGATGGGTGAAACTAAAACTAGGGGGCATAGTCTTAGAATAAGGGGCTGCTCTTTCAAAACTGAGATGAGGAGGAACTACTTCACTCAGAGGGCGGTAAGTCCATGGAATATGCTGCCCCAAAAAGCTGTAGAAGCTACATCATTACATAAATTTAAAACAGAAATAGACAGTTTCCGAGAAGTAAAGGAAATGAAGGGTTACGGGGAGCGGGCAGGAATTTGGACATGAGTCTAGGTTCGGATTGGACATGGCCCTGTGGGTAGCGGAGCAGGCCCAGGGGCCGTGTAGCCTGATCCTGCTCCTATTTCGTGTGTCTAATTCTGTTAGATTCAGGAGATGGTTCTGTGATAGTAGATTGGCGGTTAGGATCAGATCAGCCATGATCTTATTGAATGGCGGAGCAGGCTCGAGGGGCCGATTGGCCTACTCCTGCTCCAATTTCTTATGTTCGTATGTTCAGGTGTATAAAAACGATCCTGATTTATTTAGCTGTCTCTTACATTAGTAAACCCTGCCTTTGCCTTAGTAACAGTGAAGTGTTAGATCCGTGATTCTGAGAGTACGATGTTTTTCAATAACCACACGGATGCTGTAACTTAACAATCAACAGGTATTTACTGGAGTAGGGTAGTCTCAAGACTTGGGGTACAGAGGCATGCTCAAGGCTTATATACAGGTGTGGTCACTGCCGGTACTACAGTATACAGGAGCTGTAAAAGTAGTTCTCTCTTAAATGTACATACACTACAATTCCTCCCCTTTTAAATTAGCAGTACACATAATATTCAAATAACAATTAACACTTTAACATGTACATTAAACAACAATAGTCCATTTATAGATTCAGTCTTTGGGGCGGCTTTCTGATCCTTTCGGGATAGCGCCTTTCCTGAGGTTCTTGTTCTTGGTGCGGAGGCGATTCTGGCCCCTTTTTGTCGGGTTGTTCATCGGTTTCCACTGCTACTGGTTCGGAGGTAGATGCTACCGGTATGTCGGGTTCATCCCCAGGTACGCGAGACATGGGGTTGACTCGTTCCTGTGATGCTAAGATCTGATCGACGTGGCGTCTCACAATGTTCTCCCCGACATCCACTGTGTACATTAATGGCCCCTGCCTTGTACATATCGTTCCGGGTTGCCATTTCTCTGTTCGGTAGTCACGGGCCAAGACTGGTTGTCCTACGTTGAAGCTCTTTGTCGGCTTCTCATTGATGTGCTGGAATTGTTTATCCTCAACATTTCTTCGCAAATTTGGTCTGAGCAAGTCCAGATGAGATCTCAACCTTCGGTTAAAGAACATCATGGCCGGGGTCTGGTTGGTAACTGCATGTGTCGCGTTTCGGTAGGCTAATAAGAAATTGTCCACCTTATGCTGTAATGGAATTTCATCGTCGCACATGGCCTTTCTCGCCTTCTTAAAGGTTTGTACGAACCTCTCAGCCAATCCATTTGCGGCTGGATGATACGGGGCGGATGTGTAATGCCTTACCCCATTCCTTCTCATAAATTTTCGAAACTCTTCGGACACAAACTGTGGTCCATTATCAGAGCAAATCTGCTCTGGCAAGCCGTTCCTGGCAAATATGGTCCGTAGGACTGCAATCGTTTTCTCTGTAGTGGTTGAGGACATTGCTATTAAGAACATTGAGTCCATGAATGGACCAGCGAAATCAATATGCACCCGTTGCCATGGAGAGGAGGGCCACTCCCATGGGTGTAGAGGGGCATGTGGTGGTGCATTTTGGACCTTCTGGTATCCTGAGCTGCTCTTGGTTAGGTCTTCGATTTGTTGATCGATTCCCGGCCACCACACATAAGCCCTAGCAAGGCTTTTCATTTTCACTCCCCCCAGATGACCTTCATGAAGCTCATTTAGCACTCTCTCCCTTAACTTGGGTGAAATCACCACTCTGGATCCACACATCACTGTCCCCTGGCATACTGACAGCTGTCCTCTTCTGGATGAGAATGCTGGTGACAGTGAGTCGCCATGTGTTGGCCATCCCCTCACCGTCAAATCATATACCCGAGACAGCGTCGGATCATTGCGGGTCTCCTTCTCTATATCCGCGTTCGTTACTGGCAATCGTTCAATTATTGACGAATAAAATATCTCGATAGGGTCCACTGCTGGTGCTTCCTCCGCAGTAGGCAGTGGCAGACACGATAGCCCATCAGCGTTTCCATGCAGTTTCGTGCCTTTATATTCTATTCCATATTGCTTCACCCCTAGAAACAAGGACCATCTTTGTAACCATTGTGCAGTCATCACTGGAACGCCCTTCTTAGGATTAAAGATGGAGACACATGGTTGGTGGTCAGTCAGCAATGTGAACATGAAGATAGTGGTTTAATTTTTTTACTCCCCATACTAGGCTGAGGGCCTCCCTGTCAATCGGGGCGTAGTTGCGCTCGGCTGAGGTTAGTGACCGAGACGCAAAGGCTACTGGCCTCTCCAACCCGTCTGGGAATTTGTGCGACAGCACCGCTCCAATACCATAGGGTGATGCATCACATGCCAAACGAATTGGTAGTGCTGGGTTGAAATGGGCCAACATTGTTGTGTCTGTGTGTTGATAGAGACACTGAAGACAGGAGTTGGTTTCATTGGTGTTTACTAAACAAAGTCTGGAGGGGAACTAACTGATACAACACAATATACAGGCTTATATAGCCCGAGTGGCCATTACCGGCATTACAGTACACATGGGGCTCTTAAAGGCACATACACTACAATTCCTCCCCTTTTAGCCAACCAGTACATAATATTTTAAGTAATTATTAATTACATGTTACAAGAAAAATAATCTACACATTGCTGCAGTTAATTAATTATAAGTCAGTCTCTCTGGAGGCTTTCTGACTCAGTCCGGATAACGCCTCGGTGGTGTAGTAGTTTCTGGTGGTGTAGTAGGTTGTTTTGGCAAGGCTGATTCGGCTTGAATGCCAGTGTCGGGTTCATCGGGTTCCAGTATCACTGGATCGGAGGTAGATATGGGTATCTCCACTTCATCGTTAGGCGTATAGAGTTGTGGTGTAGGTTGTCCCTTTTCAGATGACTCTATGATTTGGTCAGCATGGCGCCTTATTATGCTTTCTCCGATGTCCACGGTATACATCAGCGGTCCTAGTCGTGTGCAGATAGTTCCAGGCTGCCATTTCTCGGTACGGTAGTCCCAGGCCAAAACCTGTTGACCTATCTGGAAGGTTCTAGTTGGCCTTTCATTCATGCCTTGAAATTGACGGTTCTCCATGTCCCTTCTGATGTTGGGTTTGATCAAATCCAGCCGGCATCTTAGGCTGCTATTGAAGAACATCATGGCGGGAGTTTGGTTTGTAACCGTATGTGTTGCATTCCTGTATGCGAACAAGAAGTTATCCACCTTGTGCTGAAGTTTTATGTCTTCATTACCCATGGCATTTATGGCCTTCTTGAAGGTCTGGACAAACCTTTCAGCCAATCCATTGGTGGCGGGATGGTATGGGGCGGACGTGTAGTGCTTAACCCCATTGTTTTTTAAGAACTTCCTGAATTCTTCGGACACAAATTGCGGTCCATTATCAGAACAGATCTGTCCCGGCAGCCCATTCCTGGCAAATATGGTCCTTAATACTGTGATGGTTTTTTTCGTGGTGGTGGAGGACATCTTTATTACCTCCGGCCACTTGGAGTGTGCATCAACCGCGATTAAGAACATTGAGTCCATAAATGGACCAGCAAAGTCGATGTGTACCCTTTGCCAGGGAGATGAGGGCCACTCCCATGGATGTAGAGGGGCTTGTGGTGGGGCGTTTTGGACCTTCTGGCATCCTAGGCAGCTCTTGGTCATTTCTTCGATGTCTCCATCAATACCTGGCCACCATACAAATGCCCTGGCCGTTGGCAACGGTAGGCGCGATATCCCGTCAGCATTCCCATGTTGTTTTGATCCTTTGTATTCTATGTTGTATTGGTGTGCCCCTAGAAAAAGGGACCACCTCTGTAGCCTTTGCGCTGTCATAACGGGAACACCCTTTTTAGGGTTGAATATGGAGATGAGGGGTTGATGGTCAGTCAACAAGGTAAGTTTTTGTCCGTGTAGGTAATGGTTGAATTTCTTCACTCCCCATACCAGGCTGAGTGCTTCCCTGTCGATTTGGGCATAGTTATGCTCAGCTGAGTTCAATGAGCGTGATGCAAAAGCTATCGGCCGTTCCGAGCCATCAGGGAATTTATGCGATAATACTGCTCCTACGCCGTAAGGGGATGCATCGCACGCCAGTCTGATTGGCAGTGATGGGTTGTAATGAGCCAAAACTTCTTTGGACGTGATTAAGTCTTTGCATTTATGGAAGGCACGTTTACAGTCTTCGCTCCATTTCCAAATTACTCCTGTTTGTAGCAGTTCATTAAGAGGGTGTAGAAGAGTTGATAAGTTCGGTAGTAATTTATTAATCCCAGGAACGACCTTAATTGTGAAACATTTTCAGGTGCTGGGGCTTTTATGACCGCTTCAATTTTTTCAGGTGACTTATGCAACCCTTCCTTATTAATTATGTGGCCACAATATGATATTTGATTTTGGAAAAATTCGCACTTGGGGCGATTTGCTCGTAGGCCCCGTTCTCTCAGCCTAGTGAGCACCTGCTCCAAATTGGCAAGGTGCTCGTTGTCGTTTTCTCCTGTTACAAGGATGTCGTCTAGGTCGCATTGAGTCCCCGGAATCCCTTGGAGGACTTGCTCCATAGCTCTTTGCCAGATAGCTGGAGCGGATGCTACTCCGAAAACCAGTCGATTGTACTGGTACAGACCTTTGTGTGTATTTATCGTGAGATATTTTTTTAGAGGCCTCTTCAACCTCCATCTGTAGATATGCCTGTGCCAAGTCAATTTTGGTGAAACGTTTCCCTCCGGATAGTGAGGCAAAGATATCTTCTATCCTCGGAAGAGGATACTGTACCGTCTGAAGGACCGGGTTTACAGTCACCTTGAAGTCTCCACAGATGCGAATTTTTCTCTATTCTTCAGATTTATCATTATTCAATGCTTTCTTCATGACTGGAACGATGGGTGTTGCCCACTCGCTCCAATCTATTTTGGATAATACGCCTGCCTTTTCCAAATTCTCCAGCTCTGCCTCGACTGCTGGACGAATTGCGTATGGCACCTTAAAAAACTTGGGAATTGCTGCATCTTCCACTTTTATTGAGGCGGTGATGCCTTTCAAGGTTCCTAGTTTCTCTTGAAACACTTCTTTGGCGTTGGCCAAGATGTCTTTTAATCGTTCAGGTATGACGTCATCATCGTTTTTTTTCTTACTGGTCACCGTCAGTGCCTGAATGGAGTGCCAGTCTAAACGTATTTTCCTGATCCATTCACGTCCCAACAGCGGTGGACCACCATCTTGTAGAATGTATAAATACAACTTTTGTATTTCCTTGCCGTTGTATACAACAGGCACCCGTATTTTTCCTTTGGGGTATACTTTCTGCCCCGTATATGTTTTCAAGATAATGGATGTGTCTTTTAAAGGTATATGCGGAAATAGCCGCTCGTAATCCCGTCGATTTATGACGGTCAGAGCTGATCCTGTATCTAGCTCCATTTTAACTGGGGACCCTGCTATCGTGAGGGTAACCCAAATGGTCTGGTAATCATCTTTGGCAATTACATTATGTAATTTGAGACAGCTTAGTCTCTTGTTTTCGGAGTTGCTATCGCTCTTCTGGTCTTCGGAGCTACTGTCCGTCATCATTTGTACCTTTCTGTACTTTTCTTTATTGATTTTTTTTTCCTGTCTGTGGATTTTTTTTGTCCAGATCGGCAAACCCGTGCAATGTGTCCAATCTTTCCGCATTGCCTGCATGCTTTGTCCTTGAACCAGCAGTCCCTCTGGTCATGGGTGGATCTGCCACAGCGATAACATCTCTCGAAACCCTGTGTCATTTCATGGGTGCCGAAGTCCTGTGGGCTAGATTTTCAGTATAGGCAGTTTTGGGGCGCTAGCTTTAGCGCCCGCCCGAAGTTAGCGCCCGCCCCAAAGTAGCGCCCCGTTGCCGGGAATTCAGTGGCTTCGCCCTAAGAGGTTGGTGGAGCGCTAAAAGAGGCGTTCCACTACTCTCTTTAGGCGCTAAGCCGGCGGTCCAGAGGGATAGCGCCCAGGCGGGGCGCAGCACGGGTGCGGTCATTTTTGCACTGACAGCAGATCCCGTGGTGCCGACCAGCTCTTAAAGGGGGAAGGGACGAATTGGTCTGCTGCCACGCCCTGCACACTGCAGCCTTGCAAAGAGGCCTCAACACTACTGCTCAGCCCCAGGGAGTCATGGCAACGCCAGAGAAGGCCCGTCAGCGTGCCCTGCGCTTCTCAGAGGGTGATCTGGACATAATGGTCACAGCTCTGGAGGTGAGGCGCAAGATCTTGTTTCCAGAGAGTGGGAGGAATCCAACCCACCACGACTACACCAAAGCCTGGAAGCAGATCGCCCAGAGGGTGACGTTCACCGGCGAGGCCCCCAGGACCCACAAACAATGCCGTAAGAAATACAACGATCTGACCAGGATTGTGAGGGTGAGTAGCCTTTCCAGTCTCCTCCTCATTCTTGCATGTACACCTGACATGCTGGGCAAAGGGACCTGAAAGTCCTATTGGCCAGCCCTCAGCCAGCAGCATTGGGACAGTCATGAGCATCAAATGGCCATTCAGCACTCTACACTTTGGCCAAGCTATTCCACCATGGGAGGCAGTGGACAGTACATCAGGGCTTCACTCTGTCCAAGCTATTCCACCATGGGAGGCAGTGCACAGTACATCAGGGCTTCACTCTGTCCAAGCTATTCCACCATGGGAGGCAGTGGACAGTACATCAGGGCTTCACTCTGTCCAAGCTATTCCACCATGGGAGGCAGTGCACAGTACATCAGGGCTTCACTCTGTCCAAGCTATTCCACCATGGGAGGCAGTGGACAGTACATCAGGGCTTCACTCTGTCCAAGCTATTCCACCATGGGAGGCAGTGCACACTACATCAGGGCTTCACTCTGTCCAAGCTATTCCACCATGGGAGGCAGTGCACACTACATCAGGGCTTCACTGCGCACTTACAGCCCGTCCTTTCTCTTGCAGGCTAAAGTAGCGTTTAATCGCCAGGCCCGTGCCAGGGGTGGCCGCGCCAAGCTGCAGAAGCTCACTCGGCTGGAGGAGCGCGTGTGTGTGCTCATGGGAGCCCGTGTGATTGTCCCCACAGCGTGCGGTGTATCCGACCCTCCACTGCCCGGCAATGGTAAGGACCTCGCCTTTTGGCCCTCTCGCGTCGCACTGGCCCATCCGAGCTACCTCCTTTGCCACTGTCCCACCAATGCGCTGAATCCCACCAGTCCTAACTCCCTCGCTGACGCCGTCTCCTCACTCTGAAGCTACTCTTGTGCATTCCTGCTTTCAGCTGGTGATGACCAGGACCCTGAGGCTGCCAGTGACAGCACCTCCAACCAGGAGGAGGAGGAGGAGCAAGCCGGACCTTCGGGGGAACAGTCACGTCCCGCAGGAGAGGAGGAAATGCTTGACACCTCCTCACTGGACGAGTGCCTGGAGGAACTGTCGCAGGGCAATGCAGCTTCTGGGACCAGTGGCGTCCAGCCACCCAGCAGCCGTGCGCGTGGCCCGCGGCCTTCCCCCCAAAGGGGGGAAGGATCAGAGGGGAGTGCTGCTGCTCGGCACACTCGCCGTCACCAACGCGGCAAGGGTCCCCTAGTTCGGCCCCCTCCTCCCCAGCGGGAGAGTCGCGACTCCAGTCCGGACACCTTCACTTCGGAGGAGGTGCGGAAGCTCGATCAGATGGCCGACGACTCGGACCGGCGCCACACGGAGCTCATGAGCGTGGTGGGGCGCATGCCTGAGGCCATCGAGTCGCTGGCGACCAGTGTGCGCGAGTTCGGGGCAGCAACTGCCGCGACTGGCCGCATGCTAACTGATGCCGTCAAGACCCTGGCGGATGTGATGCGCGCGCACACCAGGACCACAGGGCCACTCACTGCTGCCACACGCGCTGTCTCAGGCAGGCATCGCCAGGGCAGGCGCCGCGCTGGACCATCCCAGCAAGCCGGCCGTCGGCTGATTGCTGCGGATCCTGCAGTGCGGGCCCGGCCGAGTGCCACCGCGCCACAGCACCAGCCAGCGCATTCCAGACGCCAGCTGGCCCACATTGCGCCATCCGTCGCCGCCATTCCCCCTCTGGGGCGTCAAGGGCAAGCGGCTGCAGCTGATGGTGGCCAGGCTCAGGTGCGCCACTCAGGAGACGGCCCCTCGAGGCCCAAACGCCGTGTAGGCCGCCCCCCAGCGGCATCTGGCGGAAGGGCATCTGAGCCTCAGGCGCCTTCCCCCAGCCTCGCAGCAGCCACTGGGCAGAGCTTGCGAAGGAGCAGCAGGCAGGGCAGGGGAGGCAAAATGCTGGCCAAGGTCTCGCCCTCGCGGGCCACTCAGTAGAGGGTGTGGCCAGCTTTCCTTTAATATGGCGGTGGCCATCTTTATTTTGCCCATGGTTGTGCTTTTGGAGGGCTTTTTTTTTGCGTTAGGCCGACGTTGAGGCCCGGTTTCAATAAAGGTGGAGTGGCTCCTCCCCAGTTTGTGGGAGTGAGTCGTTTGTTGGGCTTTTTGTGGGGCCCGTTTATTGTTTTTGGGGATTCATGTGGGAAGGGCTTTTCATTTTTGTGTAATAAAAAATTATCTTTATTCATGCAGTCTCCATGGTTGTTCTTCTTAGTGTTTGTTGGCTTCGCCGGCTGAGGGCTTGCGGAGCGGCTGCATTCATCTTCCCTCATGGCCCCTGGCCATTCCCTGACAGGGGGCTTAGAAGTACCGTGTAATAAGGTGGCGTCGTGCGGCCCTTGGCCCTGGTCGCTCCCTCCTGGGAACGTACTCCTGCTCCTCCTCCTCCTCCTCCTCCTCATGCTCCTCCTGCTCCTCCTCCTGAGGTGCTGGTCCAACGTCAGGTGGCAGTGCCTGAGTCCTGCGGATAGCCAGGTTGTGTAGCATGCAGCAAACCACCACAAATTGGGAGACCCGGTCCGGCGAATACTGGAGAGCTCCTCCGGAGCGATCAAGGCAGCGGAACCGCTGCTTGAGGACCCCAATAGTTAGCTCGATGATGTTGCGGGTGGTTTGATGGCTCTCGTTGTAGGCCTCTTCAGCAGCGGTCCTGGGCGCGCGGAGCGGGGTCATGAGCCAGGTGCACAAAGGATAGCCTTTGTCCCCGAGTAGCCATCCTCTTGGGGGAGGCTGTGCCTGGAACATGTCATGCACAGTACTCTGCCGCAGGATAAAGGCATCGTGGCTGCTGCCTGGGAAGCTGGCATTGACTGCCATGATGCGCTGCTTGTGGTCACAGACCAGCTGCACATTCAGAGAATGGTAGCCCTTCCTGTTGCGATACTGCTCGCCATGCTCCAGAGGGGCCCGCAAAGCCACATGCGTACAGTCAATGGCGCCCTGCACCAAGGGGAATTCCCCGAGTCTGGAAAATCCCAATGCGCGCTGATGCTGGCTCTCCAGGGCCATGGGGAAGGAGATGAATTGGCTTCTCCTTCTGAACAGTGCTTCGGTCACCTGGCGGATGCAGCGATGCGCGCCGTACTGGGAGATGTTTGCTATGTCCCCAGCAGCGTATTGGAAGGAGCCGGTGGCATAGAAGTTCAATGCCACTGTCACCTTCACTTCCACCGACAGAGACGTCCTGCACCTGAGCTTTGGCCGCAGATCTCGGCGAAGCAGGTGGCAGATCTCTGCAATCACCCCCTTTCGGAATCGGAGCCTTTTAACACATCGCGCGGCACTCATGTTTAGGTAGGAGCGCTGCTGGCGGTATAGCCTGACTGGGTAAGGCCTACGTGGCCGACGCCTGTAGCCCCCTCTGCCTCTAGCCAGGGCTGCCCCTCTCACAATGCGTCTGCGAGCCCTACGGACATGGGGCTGCAGCTCCGCGTTGGCACCCCATGCAACCCCCATCAAATCCTGGCAAACACTCTAATTTCCAAATGGCCACTTGCAGCGCTGTTGCCTGAGTCCAAAAATACCTGGCTCTTGCTGCTTGAAACCAGTTAGCTATCCTCCTTGTTGTGTCTCCAGAAATGCGTTGCACAAGACTGTTTTCTGAAAAAAGGATGGCCTTTATACTGGAGAGGACGTTCCCTTTAATTAGCGCCCCCCGGGGCCCACGCTGGTTGTGTTGCGTTCCTTTTTCCAAACGCTCCGGCCGCCCGCCGCACAATGGGGCGGTCCGACTGAAGTTTGCAATCGGGGCGGCCAAAGGGCGTTGCACGAGGATGTGACGTCATTTTCTGCGCGCGCATCCGGGCGGGCGCTAAACTTTGCGCCGGCGCTAACGGGCAACTTAATTTGGGGCGGGGCGCAAACTGCGCTGCGCCCGGGCGCTACACGCATAGCGCCCGGAAATCACTTCTCTTAAGGCGCTAACTGCTGGCGCAAGCAACTGAAAATCTAGCCCTGTGTCTTTTGTTGTATCTCTGCAGCTCCTCTTGTGGCTGCTTCGCATGATACAGCCATACTGAAAGCCTTGTCCAGTGTTAAATCTTTTTCAGAAAGCAGCCTTTTCTGTGTTGCTTCACTTAAGAGACCGTAGACGAATTTGTCTCGAAGATAATCTGCTAGTCCTGCCCCGAATTGGCAGTGTTTTGATAGCTTTCTTAATTCGGTGAGGTAATCAGCGTTACTTTCATTCTTGTGTTGATTTCTCTTGAAGAATTTGAATTGTTCCGCTATCAGCAGTGGTGTTGGGTTTAAGTGCTCAAATAGGGTATCAACAATTTCTTTAAAATTCTTGTCCTTTGGTTTGGCTGGAGTGATTAAATTTCGTAACAGCCCGTATGTCTTTGCGCCCATTAGATTTAGCAGTACTGAAGCTTTTTTTTCATCTTCTATTCCATTTGCGGTGCAATATACCTCCACTCTTTCCACATATGTGGTCCAATCCTCTATCTCGTTATCAAAAGCATCAATATTGCCAGACTTAGGCACCCTAGAAATAAAATAGCGCTTCCCGTGCTTTTCTTTCTTTTCTGCAGAAAAGATATGGCGCTTCCCGTGCTTCCTCGCCGCTGCTGCCGATGACAACGCTGTTTCCCGCGGTTTCCGTTCTTTTTATTTATTTATTTACAGTTGGAGACTCGTTCCCGCCGGACTCTCTCTCTAGGGCTGAACGCCGACCTGCTTGCAGCGCTGGCCGTCTCCCGAGTGCTCCCTCCCCGTCTGTTACTGCTTGCCTCCGCTTTCGCTGCTTGGCCTAGCTGTAGAGCCAGCCGCTGGAGCCCCAGCCGACGCCCAGGAAAGATTATTGCAGTACCTGCCACCAGCTTGGCTAGCTGGTGAAACCACAGCTTTTTCTTTTTCTTGATTTTTATTCAACTTTGGACGCCAGAGGAATCGATGTCCTTGAGGTGCTGCTGAATTGCAGGTAAGTCCGTTTCCAATTCGTCACCACTGTTGTGTCTGTGTGTTAATAGAGACACTGAAGACAGGAGTTGGTTTCATCGGTGTTTACTAAACAAAGTCTGGAGGGGAACTAACTGATACAACACAATATACAGGCTTATATAGCCCGAGTGGCCATTACCGGCATTACAGTACACATGGGGCTCTTAAAGGCACATACACTACAAACACCTCTTTTGATGTGATCAATTCTTTACACTTCTGGAAAGCTCGTCTAGTTCGTCATTCCACTTCCATGGTACCCCTGTTTGCAGTAAGGTGTTCAGTGGGTGTAATACCGTGGACAAATTTGGTAAGAACTTATGGTAGTAGTTTACCAGCCCTAGGAACGACCTCAGTTGTGACACATTTTCCGGTGCCGAAGCCTTGACTACTGCCTCAATCTTTTCAGGAGACTTATGTAACCCCTCTTCATCGATGACGTGGCCACAATACGAGATCTGCTTCTGGAAAAACTCACGCTTGTGACGATTAGCTCGTAGCCCGTATTCCTTTAATCTGGTGAGCACCTTCTCCAAATTGGCGAGGTGATCACTGTCATTTTCGCCCGTGACCAGGATGTCATCCAAATAACACTGGGTCCCTGGAATCCCTTGCAGGACTTGATCCATCGCCCTTTGCCAAATAGCCGGAGCCGATGCTACACCGAACACCAGCCGATTGTATTGATAGAGACCTTTACGAGTGTTGATCGTAAGGTATTGTTTCAAGGCTTCTTCTACCTCCATTTGGAGGTACGCCTGGGCTAGATCAATTTTGGTGAAGTGTTTACCTCCAGATAGCGAGGCGAAAATATCCTCAATTCGTGGAAGCGGATATTGTACCGTGCGAAGGACTGGGTTCACTGTCACCTTAAAATCCCCACAGGTGCGGACCTTCTTTGGTTCCCCAGGCGTATTACTCAACAACCTCTTCATTACAGGAACGATGGGTGTAGCCCACTCGCTCCAGTCAACTTTGGACAGTACTCCTGAACGTTCCAACCCTTTCAGCTCTGCTTCGACAGCTGGTCTGATCGCATAAGGCACTGGTCTGGCCTTAAGAAACTTTGGGCTTGCATTTCCCTCTATTTCAATCATTGCTGTTATGCCTTTTAGTGTTCCGAGTCCCTCCTGGAACACTTCTTTTGCGTCAGTTAGCATTTTTGACAGTCGTCCAGGTGTGACGTCGTCATCCTTTTTGGCCTCAACCTTCAGTTCCTGTATGGAATGCCAATCCAATTGTATCTTCCGGATCCATTCACGTCCTAGCAGTGGTGGTCCTCCATCTGGCAATACATATAGGTCCATTTTAGGTATTTCCTGGCCTTTGTATATCACTTTCACCCTTATTTTTCCTTTGGGGTAGACTTTTTGCCCCGTGTACGTCTTCAAGACAATCTCTGTAGCTTTCAAGGGTATATGTGAAAATAGCCGCTTGTAGTCCCTTTGGTTTATGACTGTTAGGGCTGATCCTGTGTCCAATTCCATTTTCACTTGGACTCCTGCTATCTTGAGCGTGACCCAGATAGTCTGGTGATCCTCCATTTTGGTTACCTTATGTAGTTCAGACAACCCAGCTCCTTGCTTCCGGAGTCTGTGTCACTTTTCTGTTCATCTGAACTACTGTCCATCACCTTGTGTACCTTTTTGTACTTCTCCTGTGGAGATTTCTTGCTGTTGGTTTTCTTCCCAGACCTGCAGACTCTTGCTATGTGTCCTGCTTTTCCACACTGTCTGCACACTTGGTCCTTGAACCAACAATCCTTCTGGTCATGTGTTGTTCTGCCGCAGCGATAACAGTTCCCTGTTCCATTGGACATTTCATTGGTGCCATATTCTTGCGGTCTCCGTTGTATCTCTGCAGCGTCCCTTGCGGCTGCTTCGTGTGATACTGCCATACTGAAAGCCTTGTCCAGCGTAAGATCCTTTTCTGATAGAAGCCGTTTCTGGGTTCCTTCACTTTGCAGCCCACACACAAACTTGTCCCTTAACGTATCTGCTAGTCCCACTCCAAACTAGCAGTGTTTCGATAGCTTGCGCAGTTCCGTTAAGCACTCAGCATTGCTTTCGTCTTTGTGTTGGTTCCTTTTATGGAACTTAAACCGTTCTGCTATCAGCAGCGGTGTGGGGTTTAAGTGGTCCTGTAGGATTTCTACTTTGCTTTCGAAATTCTTGTTCACAGTCTGCTCTGGGGTTATTAGGTTTCGCAGTAACCCATAAGTTTATGCACCCATGGAATTTAACAAAACCAGTGCTTTCCTAGCATCTGGCACTTCATTCGCCCTGCAGTACATCTCAATACGTTCCACATATGTCGTCCAATCTTCGACATCATTGTCGAACGTAGAGATACTGCCACTCTTCGGCATCCCTGGGTGTGATTTAACTGTCAAAAATGGCGTCTCCCGCGCTTTCCCTTCTTCTCCGCTGGCACAAAATGGCGTCTCCCGCGCTTTCCTTTCTTCCTGCGCTCGCCCTTCTTTTCCGCTGCGGCTTCTAAAAATGGCATCTCCCGCGCTCTTCCTTCTTCTCCGCCGCTCAATGGCGTCTCCTGCACTCTCCCTTCTTCTCCCCGTGGACACTGTTCAGCCCTTGAGCCCTGGCTGTGCTCTGCGCGATTTTTTTCTGTGCGCCTTTCCCGTTTCCGCCACTCGGTCCTGAACCCGGCTGCTGCTTTACCCTCTCTCTCTCCGTTTTGTTTTTCCTCGACGCCGCTTGGTTTGCAACCCCCGGCTGCGCCCTGTGCGCTTCACCCTCTATCTTACCCCGTCGACGCTGCTCGGCTTTTTCTCCGCCGTCGGTCGGCTCCAGCCGCCACTGTCCAGGAAGGGTCTGCGCTGTACCTGTCGTCAGTCTGTTGCTGATCGTCGTGGCTGGGGAACCAAGCCTGGCTCTCCACAGCCTCCCCTGCGATGTTCACTCTCTGCCGGACGACTGGGCGGTTGCTCGTGGTCGATGCCCGTGCTTCTGGCCTCGACTTTCTTCCACCGCCCTCCCGGAGCGAATCCTCAAAGGGAAATGCAGAGTTGCAGGTAGACTCGAATCGCCACTCGTCGCCACTGTTAGATCCGTGATTCTGAGAGTATGATGTTTTTCAATAACCACACGGATGCTGTAACTTAACAATCAACAGGTGTTTACTGGAGTAGGGTAGTCTCAAGACTGAGGCTCCAGAGGCATGCTCAAGGCTTATATACAGGTGTTGTCACTGCCGGTACTACAGTATACAGGAGCTGTAAAAATATTTCTCTCTTAAAGGTACATACACTACACCAAGCACCACTCGAAGTTTGTCATCTTCCTGACGGGAGCTCAAATTCTGACCCTTTGCTATTGTGCCATTGTGTGTTTGACTTTACATTTCTGGCAAGTCTCTCTGAAAAAATTATATTTTAAGCTTTTTAACAATAACAACTTGTATTTATATAGCGGCATTAATCTCGTAAAACATCCCAAGGTGCCTCACAGGAGCATTATCAGACTCAAATTGACACCAAGCCAAAGAAGGAGACTGTAGGACACGTGACCAAGAGCTTGGTCAAAGAGGTAGATTTTAAGGAGGGTCTTAATGGAGGAGAGAGAGGTGGAGAGGTTTAGGGAGGGAATTCCAGAGTTTAGGACCTAGGCAGATGAAGGCTCGGCCACCAATGGTGGGGCGAAGGAAGTGGGAGAGGCACAAGTGGCCAGAGTTGGAGCCGCGCAGAGATCTTGGAGGGTTGTAGGCAATTTTCCCTGTAATTTTTTGGGGGGCAGCTCGGCCCCTTTAATGTGCTGCGCGGCCCCTTTAATGTGCTGCGCGGCCCATTTAATGTGCTGCGCGGCCCGTTTAATGTGCTGCGTGGCCCCTTTAATGTGCTGCGCGGCCCGTTTCATGTGCTGCGCGGCCCCTTTAATGTGCTGCGTGGCCCATTCTAAAGTCCACTCATGCACGTTTTTTCAGTTTGAAAGCTGGCTCACCGGCTATGCGTGACGCCTGGAGATAAAGGGAACATTGGTTGTGGGGCTGGAGGAGGTTACACAGATAGGGAAGGGCGAGGCCCTGGAGGGATTTGAACGCAAGGATGAGAATTTTAAAATTGAGACTTTGCCGGATTGGGAGCCAATGTAGGTCAGCGAGCAATGGGGTGATGGGTGAACGGGACTTGGTGCATGTTCGGATACAGGCAGCAGAGTTTTGGATGAGCTTAAGTTTATGGAGGGTGGAAGATTTGAGGCCGGCCAGGAGTGCATTGGAATAGTGAAGTCTGGAGGTAACAAAAGCATGGATGAGGGTTTCAGCAGCAGATGAGCTGAGGCAGGTGCGGAGATGTTTTGCTTGAAGTGCTGGATAGATGGCACTCTAGATTTGAACACAGCCCAGAGAGGTGGGATGGCCAGGCCATGAGGGCTCAATGTGAATGGGGTTTGGTGCGGTGTCTACAATATTTGGACCCACAGTTATAATCACGCATCATTCAACAAAAAAATGTTGGGCCAAACTACAAGAATGGCTGATGGAAGAGCAAAGGGGCTTTGGGGTTAGAGGTTCACAGAACACTGGTAAGAACCCATCTGGACACTGCGTTCAGGTCTGGGCACCGTACCTCAGGAAGGAGATACTGGTCTTGGAGAGAGTGCAGCACAGATTCACCAGAATGATACTGGGGCTAAATTATGAGGACACATTGCATTGATTAGGCTTGTATTCTCTTGACTATAGAAGACTGAGGCATGATCTGATTGAGGTGTTTAAAACGTTAAAATGATTTGATAGGGTAGATACAGAGAAACTATTTCCTCTGGTGGGGGAGTCCAGAACAAGGGGGTCATAACCTTAAAATTAGAGCCAGGCCGGTTAGGAGTGAATTCAGGAAGCGCTTCTTCACTCAAAAAGGGTAGTGGAAATGTGGAACTATCTCCCCCAAAAGGCTGTGGAGGCTGGGGGACAATGTGAGCTTTCAAGACTGAGGCCGATAGAGCTTTGTTAGGTAAGGGTGTCAATGGATATGGAGCAAAGGAGGCATTTGGGGAGGTTACTGGAACACGCCTGTGTGAAACTGAACCCGGCAAGTGGACAACTCAATCAGGACAGAAAGAGGGGGAAAAAAACTGACTGTACAATAAAAATAATATATAACTTTAAAAAACATAAAATAAATCACCTGACATCGATGGGTAATCTATCCAGACCTTGCTGCCTGTTTAAATTATTTTATTATTCTGCCTTTGTTTCCTATTTGGGTCAGGGAGGAGGTGCCTTCTATATTTGTCCTGTACTATGTGAGGTCATTTCCTCCCCACAAACCCTTTCAGGGATTCGAACAAACACAAGAAAAAACAAACAAGTGGAAAATTCATTTAAAATTAGCGACGCCTTAGCAGTCTGTGGGAGGCGGTGTGTCACCCTGTCTGTCCCAAAGGTCAGTTGTGAAGTATACTGCCCACCACTGTGGAAACTGAATACAACAACAACACACAATAACTTGCATTTATATAGTGCCTTTAACATAGGAAAATGTCCCAAGGCGCTTCACAGAATCTGAACTGGTTCTACTGGTTTTTCAGCTCTGCTGGTTTGTAGGTAGCAGCTCCACTTACTGTCCGATGACTCATTCTACCGGTTTTCAGCTTCGCTGGTCGTTGGTTTATGGTTTTATGTTTTCTCCGCCACTTTGATCTATGGTGACCTCCAACTTGTGTCAATTTAGCCATCATCTCTCTGCACCGCTACCAACTCTCATTCCTACAGCAACAACCTCCATCCTCGAACTCTCTATCCTTCAAATAGCTTCTGGACTTCACTCACCTGCTTTGGACAGCGGTTCGTCGATGCTCCGTGCTGGCCCCATCCTGCTCATGTTGGCTTTGTCCTTCCATAGGACCGCTGACTTTGACCCTGGTCTCCCGACTATTGTCCACAACCTATTCCCCTGTTGTTGTTGTTGATTATCAAACAAAATTTGACACCGACCCACATAAGGAGCTATTAGAACAAGTGACCAAAAGCTTGGTCAAAGAGGTAGGTTTTAAGGAGCGTCTTAAAGGAGGAGAGAGAAGCGGAGAGGTTTAGGGAGGGAATTTCACAGCTTCGGGCCGAGGCAGCTGAAGGCACGGCCGCCAATGTTGGGGCGAAGAAAATCAGGGATGTGCAAGAGGCCAGAGATAGAGGGGTGCAGATATCTCAGAGGGTTGTAGGGCTGGAGGAGATAGGGAGGGGCGAGGCCATGAAGGGATTTGAACATGAGGATGAGACTTTTAAAATCGAGGTGATGCCGGACCTGGAGCCAATGTAGGTCAGCGAGCACAGGAGTGATGGGTGAACGTGACTTGGGTGAGTTAGGATACGGGCAGCAGAGTTCTGGATGAACTCTGGAAGGTCCATCTTTTGATTCCTGGTTAGCTGGGCCACGGTGGGGTTGGGTAGGCCAGGTCGGAGCTGTGAACTACAATTGGCCACACTCTCCCCCACCTAAGGAGAAGGAACATCAAATCAACCAGAGTTCCCACTCCTGCTTGCTGGCCAATGCGTTTATCAAACATCCAGTGAGGATAGATTGGGATCGGCCCGATTCCTCCTGTGATGCCTCCTGTAGCTGAACATCTGCCAACACTCCATAACTTGGCTTGCATATGAATGATGCTCAGTTGGGTTAGGTGCCCAGGGGCTGGTGAACGTCTGTGGAATTGGGCCAGAGTATTAATCACCTCCTTCGAGAGAATACGTGGGGTGGGGGATGGGGGGGGAGGGGGAAGATTAGACGGGAAATGAAAAGAAACACCTTAAAGCTCAGCTGAGAGTGCCAGGTTACATGATGTCATGGGGCGGTCATGTTGAATAGAAAATTGATCTCAGAGCTCAAGTTAATGAAGCTAAACACAGGAGGCCTGTGAAAGGGCAGGGCACAATTAAAATATCATAGGCAGCAAATTGTAAAGCACATTTTAACTTCATTTTCATTGCTGTACAATCAAGGAACAGTAAGACACTGGTGAGAGCCAAACATATTGCTCAAGTAAGCCCCTGTGAATGGTGGTGAATCAGTTCATTGAACAACTTGTGATATAAATACTGCTGCGTCACCTATTGAATGAAGGTTTTCCAGGACCACCTAATACCAGGGATTTACAGTCACCCTCAAAAGGTACATGATTAGCCAATGGCTAATTAATTGTTCTGGGGAGTTCGTGACTGATACCGAGAGTGGGGGAGTTTTAATGAGTCAGTTTATCACCAATAGGCCTTTTATGAGTTGACCGAATGTGAACCATGGCTGATGTTGTTCCTGATTCATCGTCCTCTGTGATTGGACTGATTGTGGAGCAGGTTTCATCCCTCAAGAAGTCAGCCTTGGCTCCCTGGCAGCCCCACTCTCCTCTGAGTCAGAGGGGCATGGGTTCGAGCCCCACTACAGAGCACAGAATCTCGACTGATACTTCACTACTGAGGGAGCACTGCACTGTCGGAGGTGCCGGCTTTCGGATGAGACGTTAAACCGAGACCTCATCTGGCCTCTCGGGTGGATGTAAAAGATCCCGTGGCATTATTTCGAAGAAGAGCAGGAAAGTTCTCCTCGGTGCCCTGGCCAATATTCAGCCCTCAAACAACATCACTAAAAGCAGATGATGTGGCCATTTATCACATTGCTGTTTGTGGGAGCTTGCTGTGTGCAAATTGGCTGCTGTGTTTCCCACATTACAACAGTGACTCCATTTCAAAAGTATTTCATTGGCAGTGAAGTCCTTTGGGGCGTCCTGAGGTTGTGAAATGCACTATAGAAATGAAAGATCTTTCTTTCTCTGGAGATGCCTATGGAAACGGGTTACTGATGTGGTGCCGCCCAAGACGGCTCTCACACCCTGAGTATGCAGAAGAGGGTAGTGCAGGGGTTTCCTTGTGAGATGGCTCATACATAACCACTGCAGGGCCAATCAAAGATGGAGTCAACAAGTGTCAATCAAAATATCCATGACAGCAACCAACTGTTTCTTAAAGGACCCTACGACTGTCTCTGGAAACCTTTGGGCTGGATTACCTTCTGGAGGTGAGTCAGGACAGGACTTCTGCCCACTACCCTGACCCCGTGTGACCCCGACCCACTTATCTGGCTTGGGGAGGGGGAGGGGTGTCATTAAACATACAGGGTGGGCTCCCGAAAGTATCTCTACCACAAAGAGAAAGCCCACCATTGCCAGCCAGCAAGGATACTCACTGCTGCACCAGAAACAGGAGCAACCGTTTAAAGGGCAGAGGGGGGGCAGAAGAGTTTCATTTGAATATTCATAAAGGGCTCAGAATGAGCCATGGTCCATGTAACTGTGGTGTTTGGGGGTTAACAGGAGAAGGAGATCCAGACCCTCTCCCTCCAACAGGGCCATCAGTGGTCTACCTGCTGCTGTCCCACCCCTCCTCAGCTGTTACGTAAGTGTCAGCTGTGGCTCAGCTGGTAGCACACTCGCCTCTGAGTCAGAAGGTTGTGCATTCAAGTCTCACTCCAGGGACTTGCGCACATAAAGCTAGGCTGACACTCCAGTGCAGTACTGAGGGAGTGCTGCACTGTCAGAGGTGCTGTCTTTTGGATGAGACGTTAAACCGAGGCCCCGTCTGCTCTCTCAGGTGGACATAAAAGATCCTATGGCACTATTTCGAAGAAGAGCAGGGGAGTTATCCCCGGTGTCCTGGCCAATATTTCTCCAACCAACTTAACAAAAACAGATTATCTGGTCATTTTCACATTGCTGTTTGTGGGAGCTTGCTGTGTGCAAATTGGCTGCTGCGTTTTCTACATTACAACAGTGACTACACTCCAAAAGGACTTCATTGGCTGTAAAGTGCTTTGAGACGTCTGGTGGTCATGAAAGGCGCTATATAAATGCAACTCTTTCTTTCTTTCTGTGGGACATTGGCCTGTTTCCCTAGCCTCACACCTCTGCTCTGTAGGTGGGGGGAAGGAAAATTTCTGCTGCCCATTTCAGTGGGTGGGGGGGGGGGGTTACTTGCAGTTGGCCTCCCTGACCCCTTTGCCCCCCATCCTCCACTGCTATCGTCTGATTTTAGGTGGTATAGCTGAGGACAATCCAACGCTTTATGTGAAGAACTCCCTGGCATCAGTTCTCAATTTACCTTCCACTAGTTTGAATCTGTGTCTCTTTGTCCAACTGTCACAGTTTAACTTCAAGTCGTGTGCTGGATGTGCATTAGAAAGAAAGCATATTGGGCTGAAAATTCAGTAGGGTTAGCGCCCCATTTGAGGCGCTAGAGGGCCTAGCGCCGGAGTTATGGCCGGTTTGTAAATTCAGTGGGGCCCTGCCATCGGCGTTAGACCGGTTGCGCTGCGCCGGCACCGATGACGTCATCGGTGTGCGCAGCGTCCCGGTTGCCGTGGTGACGGGCCCCAACGCCGAAATTGAGTTGCGGCCGCCTCGCCCGTGGCAGCCGCAACTAACGATGTTTCAGCAGAGTCCTACGCGAGTTAGCGCCGGCGCATTAAGGTCGCGCGGCGGCCGGCCGCTTTCCCGCCGGCTGCCTGCCCGCACCTCCCTCCCCGGACTCCTCCACCCCCCCCCGCGGAACAGATGCGTCTGGCCTGCGAGCCCGGCGCTTCTCCGAGGTGCCGGGCTCATTTTTTTCAAGATTTCAACGGCCAGCGGGCGGGTGCAGGCAGCTCCTCCTTAACTGAAGGAGGAGGCCTGCACTTCCCCAGCCTGCCGCACCGCATCGGGTGCCGCAGCGCCGGAATTGCGCCGCAATGCGGCAGTCAGCGCCCATTTCGAGGCGCTGACACCCTCCTGTAGCGCCGGCAGCCGTCTGGGCGCGGCGCTACTGAATTTTTGGCGCGCGCAGGGGGACTTAGTGCCGGCGCTAAATTTCCGGCGCTGAAGCCCTGGCGCGGCGCCAACTGAATTTCTAGGCCATTGCATTTATATAGCACCTTTTACGACCTCAGGCCATTTAAAAGCGCTTTGCAGCCATTGAAGTCCTTTTGAAGTGTGGCCACTATTGTACTGCAGGAAAATGCAGCTGCCAATTTGTGCACAGCAAGGTCCCACAAACATCAATGAGATTAATGACCAGATAACGTTTTTAGCGATTTTGGTTGAGGGATAAATGTTGGTCAGGACTCCCCTGCTCTCTTTGAATAGTGCCGTGGGATCATTTATGACGACATGAGAGGGCAGGCGGGGCCTCGGTTTAATGTCTCGTCCGAAAAATGTCACCTCTGACAGTGCAGCGCTCCCTCCTCACAGCACTGGGAGTGTCAGCCTGGATTCTGTGCTCAAGTCTCTGGCGTGGGACTTGAACCCATGACCTCCGACCCAGAGGCAAGCGTGCTACCACTGAGTCAAGGCTGACTCAGAAAGGTCTCCTCTAGGTCACCACTGACTGCTTCTGTTGTGGTTAGGGGACCAGAACTTGAAGATTCTCAACTCCAAAAGGGTTAACAAACTTAAAATTAGTAAATGTGCCAGAATGCATCATCTCCCCAGCCAGTGGCTCCAGTTCCCTGTTTTCCATTCTGGCAAGCCTAGGAGGGGCGGGGAGGGCATAGGGGTTGAGATATATTGGCCTAGAAATTGGGTTGTGGGTTCGCCAGGGCTGTAGCGCCAGAAATTTTGCGCCAGCGTTAATGCGGCAGCGCCCGACGAAAATTCGGTTGCGCCGGGCCCAGACGGCAGCGGGCGCTAAAGGAGGGTTTTAGCGCCTCAGAACGGGCGTTCAATTGGGTTTTCCGGCGCTAATCCCCCGCTGCGGCACCCGATGCGGTGCGGCAGGCTGGGGAACTGCAGGCCTCCTCCTTCTGTTAAGGAGGAGCTGCCTGCAGCCGACAACTGACCGGCGGATTCCCCCGACATCTGAGCCCGGCACCTCGGTGAAGTGCCGGGCTCGCAGCACACACACATCAGGGCCGCGGGGGGGGGGTGATGTAGGAGTCCGGGAAGGGAGGTGCGGGCAGGCGGCTGCCGGGAACGCGGCCGGCCACCGCTCCACCTTTATGCGCCGGCGCAAAGGCGTGTAAGAACCCTTTCCACAATCGTTGGTTGCGCCTGCCACGGGCGAGGCGGGCGCAACTGAATTTGGGCTTGGGGCCGGGTTACCATGGCAACCGGGACGCTGCGCACACCGATGACGTCATCGGTGCCGGCGCAGCGCTACCGGCTAACGCCGATGGTAAGGCCTAAGTCAATTTCAGAAACGGCTATAATTCCAGCGCAATGCCCTCCAGCGCCGCTAATTGGGCGCTAACCCCACTCAATTTCTAGGCCATTGTGTTTATTTAATTACACGTTGGATGACAATACAGAAGACCCTGATGAGGAATGGTTGGGAGTCACCAGATGGACCTTGGCTTTCTGCGGGCCAGGTGACAGAACAGCCTCTGGGAACCCGTGAGCTGCCACAGCCGTCAAACAAAGCACAGGGCTTCACGCTCGAGAAAGTCCTGTCACTGTCAAAACCCGAGGGCAACACATTCCCTTGGAGTCAGCTTACACACAAGGGATTTTCTCAATTCAGCTAGGTTTTAATCTCTCCAAGGTCCCGAGCCTCATTTCAAATAAGGAAGCTTATTAACCCTTCCAGGATCATGGCAACGAAACACAGATTCTATTTCTGCACAGTGTTGAGTCAACACTTGAGAGTCTTGATCAGAAGGTCATCGCTCCCAGACCCAATGCCATTCGCTCCAACCAGCCTGCTCCATTTGGGTTAGTTTCCTTAGATCCAAACCGAGGGCTGCCTATCACTGAACGTGTTCGCCCTGGGTGAATTTATTCAACCTGTCACTTCAAGCTGCCTGGCCAATCCATGGGGGCCTATCGTCCCAAACTGCCTTTCTGAGATAGGTGATCATTCAGTTGCTGCCTGTCACTCTCACCTGTCTGGCTCAGATGGCTGAGTTTACTCAGTGCCAGGACTGCCTGTTTCTCTCACCCGATCTGTCTCAGTTGGGGTAATTTCTCCAGTTCCCAATTTTTTTTTAAAAGTTGTAGAATTAAATGTCTTGATTCAATGTCACTCCTCTCTTCTTGTAAGAAAGGATTGAATCCTTTAGCCATCAAATCCATAGAGAGTTCGGCCCTGCTATCTCAAAGAGTACACCACACCCATGACAGGGATCATCTTACACTTGGTGAGCTCAGTTTTGGTCAGCATTCGCCAGGATAACCTTCAGCATCACACAGCCTCCTGAGAGAAAGGATTGGCATCGCCATGGTGAGCTAGGCGGTGGGCGGCTGGTTTGGCGATGTCCTGGATATTATCGCGAAGCTCTTTACGGTGCCACTTGGCTATGCCACTTCCCAATCCAAGAGGGGTGGGAGGAAGCTCGTGTGGAGCATAAACACCGACATGGACCAGTTGGAGCGAACGGCCTGTTTCTGTGCTGTAAATTCAGGGTGGGGATGGAAGACTGTAAGTAAAGATTGACACCAATCCTGCTGGGACCATTACAAGTTTCATCTGTGGAATGCGTAGTCAAGGCGGAATAATGCAACTTGTAATTTTGGCTATCTCACAGATTTTGCTTGGTTACCATGCTTGGAGACCAGGATACATTTCACAATTATATTTCCTAAGAGGCATTATCTACTGTTCTTCACCTCCCTTGAGAGATTAAGTAAACACAGTAGACACCATAACAGTGGAGCTTTATCTGGTCTGTTGGAAGAATGTGGTGTGATTGGATGCACATCCTTATTTTTAGATCTTATATTTTAAAACTCTTGACGCTGCTTTGGAGGATTGTTAGCAGTGTGATCGCAATGTGACTGTGCTGCCCATACGAACAGCATTTGTTGGAGTTACCTGTTTATTCAGCAGGGTGATGGTTATTCACTGTTCTTTAATCTAACCACTGGTGAAAGGAAGGCAGAACAGATTCAATTGAGTTTGCACAGGTCTATAAAGGAAATGAACCCCTGACCTTGGTGTTATGATTGCCGTGCTCCAACCAACTGAACCAACCCAAGGAGCAGCGAGTTCATCGTTCTTGAGATTTAAAGTGCATTACTTGGGAAATAGACTCAGATTGTAAGTGGACAAAACCAAATAGCTGCCGCCTACTCTGCACATCCATGTTCCAAAATGCCAGCCTCAGAAATCAAGCTGATGGCCAACTGCTAGAGAGTAATGCACATAAATGGGACATGGTATTCGCCATATTACTACCAAACTCGGTGACGGCACCAAGCTCTGTGGCCAACTGGCCAGTGTAGGGCGCCAAATTGATCGCATTAAAGACAGATCTGGTGAAGAAGAGAGAAAGAACTTGCATTTCTATAGCGCCTTTCCAGACCTCAGGATGTCCCAAAGTACTTCACAGTCAATTAAGTCATTGTTGTAATGTAGGAAACATGGCAGCCAATTTGTGCTCAGCAATGTCCCATGAGCAGCAATGAGATAAATGACCAGATAATCTGTTTTTTTCAGTGGTGTTGCTTGAAGAACAAGTATTGGCCAGGACACCGGGGAGAACTCCCTGCTCCTCATCCAATAGTGCCACGGAATCGTTTTCATGCACCCAACCAGCTAGTCTGGTCCTGGGCTTAATGTCTCATCCAAAAGAGAAGCAAGGTTCAAAGTGAACAAGGTAACAATTTGAATGGAATTTAATGTGGAAAAGTGTAGTTGAACAGGGGAAATGACACCTAGGTGAGCCATGGGGAAGGTGAGGCAGGAGGTGAACGTGACTATTTCTTATCTACCCGAAGTATCCAGTAAACGTGAAACCTGTTGATCGTACTATATAAGGCCACTGGAGTACAGGGATATGTGTCAGTGGCATTTAATTCTGAATCAAAACAGGTTAGTTTAACTCGATATAACTTATTGGTAGGACCAGTTTTGTACCAATGGGAACAATTTTCAGGAACCTTTCTTCAAACCAATTGGAAGCACTGGGACAGAGTTAGTGGCTACAAGCAAAAATCAAAGTTACCAGGAGAGGTTCGCAGATTTGGAGGGGGGAGAAACATACATAGGAACATAGAAGATAGGAGCAGGAGTAGGCCATTCGGCCCCTCGCACCTGCTCCGCCATTTAATGAGATCATGGCTGATCATCCAAACTCAGTACCCTGTCCCTGCCTTCTCCCCATATCCCTTGATCCCTTTAGCCTTAAGAAATATATCTAACTCCTTCTTGAATATATTTAATGAATTGGCCTCAACTGCCTTCTGTGGTAGAGAATTCCACAGGTTCACCACTCTCTGGGTGAAGAAATTCCTCCTGATCTCAGTCCTAAATGGCTTACCCCTTATCCTTAGACTGTGACCCGTGGTTCTGGAATCCACTGCCATTGGGAACATCCTTCCTGCATCTAGTCTGACTAGTCCTGTTAGAATTTTATATGGTTCAATGAGATCCCCTCTCATTCTTCTAAACTCCAGCGAGTATAAGCCCAATCAACCCAATCTCTCCTCATACGTCATTCCTGCCATCCCAGGTATCAGTCTGGTGAATCTTCGCTGCACTCCCTCCATGGGAAGAACATCCTTCCTCAGATAAGGCGACCAAAACTGCACACAATACTCAAGATGTGGCCTCACCAAGGCCCTGTACAACTGCAGCAAGACATCCTTGTTCCTGTACTCGAATCCTCTCGCTACGAAGACCAACATACCATTTGCCTTCTTAACCGCCTGCTGCACCTGCATGCTTACCTTCAGCGACTGGTGCACAAGGACACCCAGGTCTCGTTGCACTTCCCCTTCTCCCAATCTATTGCCGTTCAGATAACAATCTGCCTTCCTGTTTTTGCCACCAAAGTGGATAACCTCGCATTTATCCACATTATACTGCATCTGCCATGCATCTGCCCAATCACCCAACCTGTCCAAATCATACTGGAGTTTCTCGGCATCCTCCGCACAGCACACATGCCCACCTAGCTTTGTGTCATCTGCAAACTTGGAGATATTACATCTAGTTCCCTCGTCTAGATCATTAATATATATTGTGAATAGCTGGGGTCCGAGCACCGATTCCTGCGGTACCCCACTAGTCACTGCCTGCCACTCGGAAAAAGACCCGTTTATTCCAACTCTTTGCTTTCTGTCTGCCAACCAGTTCTCTATCCAAGTCAGTATCTTGCCCCCAATCCCTTGTGCTTTAACTTTACACGCTAATCTCTTATGCAGGACCTTATCGAAAGCCTTCTGAAAGTCCAAATACACCACATCCACTGGTTCTCCTTTATCTATTCTACCAGTTACATCCTCAAAAAATTCCAGTAGATTAGTCAAGCATGATTTACCTTTTGTAAATCCATGTTGACTTTGTCCGATCCTGTCACTGTTTTCCAAGTGCTCTGCTATTACATCTTTTATAATGGACTCTAGCATTTTTCCCACTACCGATGTCAGGCTTACCGGTCTATAATTCTCCGTTTTTGCTCTACCACCTTTTTTGAATAGTGGGATAACATTAGCTACCCTCCAATCCATGGGAACTGTTCCAGAGTCTATAGAATTTTGGAAGAATTGTTGAGAGGGGACATGATCCAGGTCTGTAAAATGCTGGGTTTAAGTTCAATCACTTTAAGCATCCCAACTGCATTTGGGAAAGCTCATGTACGTGGCGTGATTGGATTCATATCTATAGTAATCTCGGATGTAATGCTTAAGTTATCCACCAGATGGAGACAAATACAAAGGGATTATATTTACTAGTCTTAAGGTAAAATTGCATTATGGGTAGAATGACTCATAGCAACCTCCATGTTGGTTTGCTCGTGCAGTAGAAATACCAGTGCATGCCTGTAGCTTGTATGAGCTCTGTTCTCTCCTTATTCAGAGTAATTAAAAGTAAAGTTTTGAGTTCCTGAAGTCTCACTTATATCAATTATTTGGACCTTACTACTCGGATATAACATTTGGCGATGAGGATTAACTGTTTCCACTTGAAGAAGGGAAAATACAAGAACACTGCATCTGAATCATGGCTACTTGAGTAGGAGAGATCTCTGCCTTTGATGTTCAAAATCAAACATGGATAAAGTACTGTGAGTTATTGGAGCATTTCTTTGTAGCAAATGATATTGTCGATGTTGGAAAAAGGAGAGCTATTTTGCTAACTTCGGTGGGAAGTCTGACGTATAGTTTATTGAGAAACTATGCAGTCCTGCAAAGCCTGGAGATAAATCATTTACTGAATGGGTGGACTTGCTAAAGGAACATTTCAATCCCAGACCGAGTGAGATTGTACAGCGTTTCAAATTTAATTCACGGAGCAGGATACCGGGAGAAACTGTGTTGGATTATGTAGCAGTGTTGAGAAAACTGCCACATGATTGCAATTACGGGAACAGCTTGAAAGACATGCTGAGAGATAGGCTGGTTTGCGGGATAATGGATGCTCGAATGCAGAGGAGATTATTGTCCGAGACTGGGCTTACGTATGAAAAAGCGTTGGAACTTGCTCAATTAATAGAGACAGCGAACCAAGATGTAAAAGAAATACAAGGTTGCGACTGGTCTACTACAAAGCCAGTTGGAAGTCAGTTTATTGTGCACAAGTTAAATATGGGTCCGAAATCACAATGTCAGCATATACAAGCATGTTATAGATGCAATGGAGATCACCTGGCAAGGGAATGCAGGTTTCTGGAGGGAAAGTGCCACAAGTGTGGGAAAAAAGGACATATAAAACGTGCATGTAGAGCAAAAGCTACCCGGGAGGTATACAAACCTAAAGGGGAAGAAAAGCAAAACCTTGGAAGAGAAGTGAAAAAACAGGGAGCACATCACATCAGTGGAGAAGCTGAGGAAGAAGACGACGTGTTCATAATGCATAGTATGGTAGAGAACATTCCTAAAGTGGATCCTATCACGTTGCAACTGATAGTAAATGACACTAAGGTCAACTTTGAGATGGATACTGGATGTGGTGTTACCATAATGAACAAGGAGGAATACTCAAAATTGTGGAACCGTGCAAAAGTTCCAGAGTTAAAGTCTTGCTCTATGAAGCTTAAAACCTATACCGGTGAATGAGTGGCAACCTTGGGTACAGCTATTGTAACTGTGAAACACAGGGACACCGTGGAACAGCTACCTGTAGTTGTACTATCGGGTTCTGGACCAAATTTGTTAGGTCGGGGCTGGATAAAAGAACTTAAATTAGATTGGGGAGCAATAAATCAAATGGAGAGAGGCAAACAATTGTCTTTGCAAGATGTGTTGATTGAACATGAGAATGTGTTCAAGGAAGAACTTGGAACATTTAATGGCCCCCCAGCTAAGATTTCTGTCGACAAGGAAGCACTGCCAAGATTTTTTAAACAACGACCTGTGCCTTATGCCATGAAACCGAAGGTAGAGGCTGAGCTTGATCGTCTTTTATGGGAGAACATTCTGGAACCTGTGAAATGTTCAGAATGGGCAGCTCCAATTGTACCTGTTTTAAAACCAGACAATTCGGTAAGGATCTGTGGAGATTATAAATTGACTGTAAATAGGGTGTCTAAACTAGAACAGTATCCTATTCCTAAAACTGAGGATCTTTTTGCAAACCTGGCTGGAGGGAAGAAATTCACGAAGCTGGATATGAGTCATGCTTACTTGCAGATTACACTAGATGAGGAATCCAAGAAGTATGTAACCATAAATATACACAAGGGTTTGTTTACCTATAACCGCTTGCCATTTGGTGTCTTGTCTAGTCCAGCTATCTTCCAGAGAACTATTGAGGGTGTACTGCAAGGGATTCCACATGTTTCCATCTATCTGGATGATATTCTGGTGACGGGAAGAACCGACCAGAAGCATCTGAGCACTCTGAGAGAGGTACTACTAAGATTGGATAAGGCTGGGTTATGGCTCAAGAATAGTAAGTGTACTTTCATGGGGAATGAGGCCGTGTTCCTGGGACACAGAGTGGATGCCACCGGGCTCCATCCAATCAAGGAGAAGGTACAAGCACTGCAGGAGACCCCAGCTCCTACCAATGTGACTGAGTTAAAAGCTTACCTGGGACTGCTAAACTATTATAACAGGTTTTTGCCAAAATTGTCAACAGTGCTCGCATCTCTTCACAAACTACTGTGCAAGGAGACACAGTGGCAGTGGGAAGAGGAACAGAGGGTTTCATTTGAACAATCCAAGAAACTGATGCTGTCCTCGGATGTGCTGGTTCACTACAATGTAGAGAAAAACATCATTCTCTCTTGTGACGCTTCACCTTACGGAGTGGGGCAGTTCTTTCACACTGTATGGAAGATGGAACAGAAATACCGATAGAATTTATTTCTCGAACTCTGACCCCAGCGGAAAAAAACTATTCCCAGTTGGATAAAGAGAGATTAGCAGTAATGTTTGGGTTACAGAAGTTTCATAAGTACATATATGGCAGGAAATTCACCATATGCACAGATCATAAACCTCTTCTATCTCTTTTTAATGAGATGAAAGCAGTACCACAGATGGTGTCACCCCGAATCCAGAGATGGGCAGTGACGTTGAGGGCATATGAGTATGTCATCGTTCACAAAGCGGGCAAGTACCATGGGAACGCAGATGCTTTGAGCCGTCTTCCACTACCAGGTACACCTATCCGTGCAGCTCCAGAGGACAGAGTTTTGACGTTGGAGGACACGGACACGGCAATTGTGACCACAGAACAAGTAAGGACTTGGACTGGTACGGATACAGTACTGTCTAGAGTCCAAGAATATGTAATGAGGGGTTGGCCACAACATCCGGAAGGGATTGATTTCACACCTTACAGTGTCAGGAAAACAGAGCTGAGTGTGCAGGATGGTTGCATGTTGTGGGGAGCTCGAGTGATTATTCCACAGCCAGCATGACAGTCTATCCTAGTGCAACTACATCAGTGTCATCCTGGAGTTTCGCGCATGAAAGCCTTGGCAAGGAGTTACTTGTGGTGGCCAAAGCTAGATGAGGAGATAGAAAATCTTGTCAAGACATGCAGCACTTGTCAAGAACACAGGAAGGCACCGGCAGCGGCTTCACTCCACCCCTGGGAGTGGCCGGATAAACCAAGGAGGAGATTACATGTTGATTATGCGGGTCCATTCATGGGAAAGATGTTCCTCATAATCATTGATGCAATTTCCAAATGGATGGATGTGTATCCTGTAAATTCTGTTTCATCTACTGTTACTATAGACTGCCTGCATAGGAGTTTTAGTAATCAAGGGATACCAGAGATCGTAGTAAGTGACAATGCCATGTGTTTTGTGAGTACAGAAACAAAAGAGTTCATGAGAAACAATGGCATAGTACACATGACTTCAGCTCCATATCATCCATCTTCAAATGGACTTGCGGAGAGTACAAACATTTAAGGAGATGATGAAAAAAAGTGCGGAAGGGAGTTTGGCAGCAAAGGTGTCACGAGTTCTGTTCAGCTACAGAATAACACCTCAATCTACCACAGGACTCTCTCCTGCTGAGTTATTGTTAGGACGTCGACTATGCTCCACTCTTGACCTGGTTCACCCAGATCTAAAAAGGAAGGTGGAAAACCGACAAATCAAACAAAAGGAGAACCATGACAGAAGGACAAAGAGCCGCAGTTTTGGAGAAGGTGATGCGGTCCTTACCAGAAATTTCAGTTATGGTCCAAAATGGATTCCTGGCATCATAGATTCAATGACTGGTCCAGTTTCATATAGGGTCATGTTGGGAACTGGTCAGGTAGTACGCAGACATGTGGATCAGATACTGACCAGGCAACGGGAGATCGAACTGGAGGTTCCAGAGGAAAGGTAGGAGGACAAGTTGGTCCCCAGTTATCCAAATGCATTGGTGGTCCCACCACCACGAACAGAGACAGTTATACCTGGACCCCTTCATCAAGAGTAAACAATCGTAGTAACATAGTAACATAGAGATAGGAACAGGAGTAGGCCATTCGGCCCTTCGAGCCTGCTCCGCCATTCAATGAGATCATGGCTGATCCTCGTCTGAGATCATAGCTGATCTTACCAGTTCAGTACCCCGTCCCCGCCTTTTCTCCGTAACCCTTAATCCCCTTAGCCTTCAGAAATATATCCAATTCTCTCTTGAAAATATTTATTGAATTAGCCTTCACAGCCCTCTGTGGCAGGGAATTCCACAGGCTCACCACTCTTTGAGTGAAGAAATTCTTCCTCATCTCTGTTTTAAATGATTTGCCCGCTATTTTTAGACTGTGGCCCCTGGTTCTGTGCTCCCTGGCCATTGGAAACATTCTCTCTGAATTCAGCCTGTCCAGGCCTGCCATAATTTTATATGTTTCGATGAGATCCCCTCTCAATCTTCTAAACTCCAGTGAGTACAAGCCCAAACTATTTAATCTCTCTTCGTAGGTCATTCCCGCCATTCCAGGTATCAGCCTGGTGAATCGCCGTTGCACTCTTTCCATGGCAAGAACATCCTTCCGCAGATGGGGCGACCAAAACTGTACACAATACTCCAGATGCGGTCTCACCAGCACCTTGTACAGCTAAGGTATCCCTATTCCTATACTCGAACCCCCTTGATATGAAGGCCAACATACCATTTGCCTTCTTAATCGCCTGTTGCACCTGCATGCTCTCCTTCAGTGACTGGTGCACAAGAACACCCAGGTCCCTCTGCACTTCCCCATCTCCCAATCTATTGCCATTTAGATAATAATCTACCCTCCTGTTTTTACCCCCAAAGTGGATAACCTCGCATTTATCCACATTATAGTGCATCTGCCACGTATCCGCCCATTCCCCCAACCTGTCCAAATCGCACTGTAGCCTCCTGACATCCTCATCAGAGCCCACCCCTCCTCCTAGTTTAGTGTCGTCAGCGAATTTGGAAATATTGCATCCAATTCCCTGATCCAGATCATTTATATATATTGTGAACAGCTGGGGTCCCAGGACAGATCCTTGCGGCACCCCGCTGGTCACTGCCTGCCACTCTGAAAATGAGCCGTTTATTCCAACTCTCTGTTTTCTATCCGCCAGCCAGTTCTCTATCCACGTTAATACTTTGCCCCCAATCCCATGAGCCTTAATTTTGCATGACAATCTTTTGTGTGGAACCTTATCGAAGGCTTTCTGGAAGTCAAGGTACACCACATCCACTGGCTCTCCCCCATCTATTTTACCAGTTACTTCCTCAAAAAATTCCAGCAGATTAGTCAAACACGATTTACCCTTTGTAAATCCATGTTGACTCTGTCCGATCCTTTCCCCATTTGTCAAGTGCTCCGCTATTTTATCCTTAATAATGGACTCTAGCATTTTGCCCACAACCGATGTAAGGCTTACTGGTCTATAATTCCCTGCTTTCTCTCTACCCCCCTTTTTAAATATTGGGGTAACATTAGCTACCCTCCAATCCACGGGTACTGTTCCCGAGTCAATGGAGTTCCGGAAGATGATCCTTAGAGCATCTGCTATCTCCAGGGCCACCTCCTTAAGTACCCTAGGATGTAGTTTATCAGGCCCCGGGGATTTGTCGGCCTTCAGTCCCCTCAACTTACCCAACACCATATAGTAGAGTCAGATACTCTGAGTACTGCTCAGGAGCAGCAGGTGGCTTTAACACAACCAAGCAGGGACTTGCCTGTAAGACGTTCAACAAGGTCTCACAAGCCGCCAGAGCAATTGATCACAACCTGCTAAATTTGTTCAGGATGAACTATCGTTAAAGGAGTTTCCTTATGGACTTTTTAAGAATGTGTTAAGAATTATTGTAACTTAAGAGGGGGGGGATATAGTAATCTCGGATGTAATGCTTAAGTTATCCACCAGATGGAGACAAATGCAAAGGGATTATATTTACTAGTCTTAAGGTAAAATTGCATTATGGGTAGAATGACTCATAGCATCCTGCATGTTGGTTTGCTCCTGCATTAGAAATACCAGTGCATGCCTGTAGCTTGTAAGAGCTCTGTTCTCTCCTTATTCTGAGCAACTAAAAGTAAAGTTTTGCGTTCCTGAAGTCTCACTTATATCAATTATTTGGACCTTACTACTCGGACATAACAATATCCTTATTTTTAGATGCTATATTTTAAAAATCTCGATGCTATTTTGGAGGATTGTTAGCAGTGTGATCGCAATGGGACTGCAGGGTAAGGAATACTCACTGTGTAACTGTAGGGTTTCAGTTTATTCAGCAGGGTGAGAGTTAATCACTGTGTAACTATACAGAGCTCCTGTTTACGGAGCAGGTAAGGGTTACTCACTGTAACTGTACAGAGTCCCTGTTTATTCAGCAGGGTAAGGGTTACTCACTGTAACTGTACAGAGTCCCTGTTTATTCAGCAAGGTAGGGGTTACTCACTAACTGTACAGAGTCCCTGTTTATTCAGCAAGGTAAGGGTTACTCACTGTAACTGTACAGAGTTCCTGTTTATTCAGCAGCGTAAGGGTTACTCACTGTAACTGTACAGAGTCCCTGTTTATTCAGCAGGGTAATGGTTACTCACTGTGTAACTGTACAGAGTCCCTGTTTATTCAGCAGGGTAAGGGTTATTCACTGTAAATGTACAGAGTCCCTGTTTATTCAGCAGGGTAAGGGTTACTCACTGTGTAACTGTACAGAGTCCCTGTTTATTCAGCAGGGTAAGGGTTATTCACTGTAACTGTACAGAGTCCCTGTTTATTCAGCAGGGTAAGGGTTACTCACTGTAACTGTACAGAGTCTCTGTTTATTCATCAGGGTAAGGGTGACTCACTGTAACTGTACAGAGTCCCTGTTTATTCAGCAGGGTAAGGGTTACTCACTGTAACTGTACAGAATCCCTGTTTATTCAGCAGGGTAAGGGTTACTCACTGTAACTGTACAGAGTCCCTGTTTATTCAGCAGGGTAAGGGTTACTCACTGTAACTGTACAGAATCCCTGTTTATTCAGCAGGGTAAGGGTTACTCACTGTAACTGTACAGAGTCCCTGTTTATTCAGCAGGGTAAAGGTTACTCACTGTAACTGTACAGAATCCCTGTTTATTCAGCAGGGTAAGGGTTACTCACTGTAACTGTACAGAGTCCCTGTTTATTCAGCAGGGTAAGGGTTACTCACTGTAAATGTATCGAGTCCCTGTTTATTCAGCAGGGTAAGGGTTACTCACTGTGTAACTGTACAGAGTCCCTGTTTATTCAGCAGGGTAAGGGTTATTCACTGTAACTGTACAGAGTCCCTGTTTATTCAGCAGGGTAAGGGTTACTCACTGTAACTGTACAGAGTCCCTGTTTATTCAGCAGGGTAAGGGTTACTCACTGTAACTGTACAGAGTCCCTGTTTATTCATCAGGGTAAGGGTTACTCACTGTAACTGTACAGAATCCCTGTTAATTCAGCAGGGTAAGGGTTACTCAATGTAACTGTACAGAGTCCCGGTTTATTCATCAGGGTAAGGGTTACTCACTGTAACTGTACAGAGTCCCTGTTTATTCAGCAGGGTAAGGGTTACTCACTGTAACTGTACAGAGTCCCTGTTTATTCAGCAGGGTAAGGGTTACTCACTGTGGAACTGTACAGAGTCTCTGTTTATTCAGCAGTGTAAGGGTTACTCACTGTAACTGTACAGAGTCCCTGTTTATTCAGCAGGGTAAGGGTTACTCACTGTAACTGTACAGAGTCCCTGTTTATTCAGCAGGGTAAGGGTTACTCACTGTATCTGTACAGAGTCCCTGTTTATTCAGCAGGGTAAGCGTTACTCACTGTAACTGTACAGAGTCCCTGTTTATTCAGCAGGGTAAGGGTTACTCACTGTAACTGTACAGAGTCCCTGTTTATTCAGCAGGGTAAGGGTTACTCACTGTGGAACTGTACAGAGTCCTTGTTTATTCAGCAGGGTAAGGGTTACTCACTGTAACTGTACAGAGTCCCTGTTTATTCAGCAGGGTAAGGGTTACTCACTGTAACTGTGCAGAGTCCCTGTTTCTTCAGCAGGGTAAGGTTTACTCACTGTAACTGTACAGAGTCCCTGTTTATTCAGCAGGGTAAGGGTTACTCACTGTAACTGTACAGAATCCCTGTTTATTCATCAGGGTTAGGGTTACTCACTGTAACTGTACAGAGTCCCTGTTTATTCATCAGGTTAAGGGTTACTCACTGTAACTGTACAGAGTCCCTGTTTATTCAGCAGGGTAAGGGTTACTCACTGTAACTGTACAGAATCCCTGTTTATTCATCAGGGTTAGGGTTACTCACTGTAACTGTACAGAGTCCCTGTTTATTCAGCAGGGTAAGGGTTACTCACTGTAACTGTACAGAGTCCCTGTTTATTCAGCAGGGTAAGGGTTACTCACTGTAACTGTGCAGAGTCCCTGTTTATTCAGCAGGGTAAGGGTTACTCACTGTGGAACTGTACAGAGTCCTTGTTTATTCAGCAGGGTAAGGGTTACTCACTGTAACTGTACAGAGTCCCTGTTTATTCAGCAGGGTAAGGGTTACTCACTGTAACTGTACAGAATCCCTGTTTATTCAGCAGGGTAAGGGTTACTCACTGTAACTGTACAGAGTCCCTGTTTATTCAGCAGGGTAAGGGTTATTCACTGTAACTGTACAGAGTCCCTGTTTACTCAGCAGGGTAAGGGTTACTCACTGTAACTGTACAGAGTCCCTGTTTACTCAGCAGGGTAAGGGTTATTCACTGTAACTGTACAGAGTCCCTGTTTACTCAGCAGGGTAAGGGTTACTCACTGTAACTGTACAGAGTCCCTGTTTACTCAGCAGGTTAAGGGTTACTCACTGTAACTGTACAGAGTCCCTGTTTACTCAGCAGGGTAAGGGTTACTCACTGAAACTGTACAGAGTCCCTGTTTATTCAGCAGGGTAAGGGTTACTCACTGTAACTGTACAGAGTCCCTGTTTATTCAGCAGGGTAAGGGTTACTCACTGTAACTGTACAGAGTCCCTGTTTATTCAGCAGTGTAAGGGTTACTCACTGTGTAACTGTACAGAGTCCCTGTTTATTCAGCAGGGTAAGGGTTACTCACTGTAACTGTGCAGAGTCCCTGTTTATTCAGCAGGGTAAGGGTTACTCACTGTAACTGTACAGAGTCCCTGTTTATTCAGCAAGGTTAGGGTTACTCACTGTAACTGTACAGAGTCCCTGTTTATTCAGCAGGGTAAGGGTTACTCACTGTAACTGTGCAGAGTCCCTGTTTATTCAGCAGGGTAAGGGTTACTCACTAACTGTACAGAGTCCCTGTTTATTCAGCAGGGTAAGGGTTACTCACTGTGTAATTGTACAGAGTCCCTGTTTATTCAGCAGGGTAAGGGTTACTCACTGTAACTGTACAGTGTCCCTGTTTATTCAGCAGGGTAAGGGTTACTCACTGTAACTGTACAGAGTCCCTGTTTATTCAGCAGGGTAAGGGTTACTCACTGTAACTGTACAGAGTCCCTGTTTATTCAGCAGGGTAAGGGTTACTCACTGTAACTGTACAGAGTCCCTGTTTATTCAGCAGGGTAAGGGTTACTCACTGTAACTGTACAGAGTCCCAGTTTATTCAGCAGGGTAAGGGTTACTCACTGTAACTGTACAGAGTCCCTGTTTATTCAGCAGGGTAAGGGTTACTCACTGTGTAACTGTACAGAGTCCCTGTTTATTCATCAGGGTAAGGGTTACTCGCTGTACCTGTACAGAGTCCCTGTTTATTCAGAAGGGTAAGGGTTACTCACTGTAACTGTACAGAATCCCTGTTTATTCATCAGGGTAAGGGTTACTCACTGTAACTGTACAGAGTCCCTGTTTATTCAGCAGGGTAAGGATTACTCACTGTAACTGTACAGAGTCCCTGTTTATTCAGCAGGGTAAGGGTTACTCACTGTGTAACTGCACAGAGTCCCTGTTTATTCATCAGGGTAAGGGTTACTCACTGTAACTGTACAGAGTCCCTGTTTATTCATCAGGGTAAGGGTTACTCACTGTAACTGTGCAGAATCCCTGTTTATTCATCAGGGTAAGGGTTACTCACTGTAACTGTACAGAGTCCCTGTTTATTCAGCAGGGTAAGGGTTACTCACTGTAACTGTACAGAGTCCCTGTTTATTCAGCAGGGTAAGGGTTACTCACTGTAACTGTGCAGAGTCCCTGTTTATTCAGCAGGGTAAGGGTTACTCACTGTGTAACTGCACAGAGTCCCTGTTTATTCAGCAGGGTAAGGGTTACTCACTGTAACTGTACAGAGTCCCTGTTTATTCATCAGGGTAAGGGTTACTCACTGTAACTGTGCAGAGTCCCTGTTTATTCAGCAGGGTAAGGGTTACTCACTGTAACTGTACAGAGTCCCTGTTTATTCAGCAGGGTAAGGGTTACTCACTGTAACTGTACAGAGTCCCTGTTTATTCAGCAGGGTAAGGGTTACTCACTGTGTAACTGTACAGAGTCCCTGTTTATTCATCAGGGTAAGGGTTACTCACTGTAACTGTACAGAGTCCCTGTTTCTTCAGCAGGGTAAGGGTTACTCACTGTGTAACTGTACAGAGTCCCTGTTTATTCAGCAGGGTAAGGGTTACTCACTGTGTAACTGTACAGAGTCCCTGTTTATTCAGCAGGGTAAGGGTTACTCACTGTGTAACTGTACAGAGTCCCTGTTTATTCAGCAGGGTAAGGGTTACTCACTGTAACTGTACAGAGCCCCTGTTTATTCATCAGGGTAAGGGTTACTCACTGTGTAACTGTACAGAGTCCCTGTTTATTCATCAGGGTAAGGGTTACTCACTGTAACTGTACAGAGTCCCTGTTTATTCAGCAGTGTAAGGGTTACTCACTGTGGAACTGTACAGAGTCCCTGTTTACTCAGCAGGGTAAGGGTTACTCACTGTAACTGTACAGAGTCCCTGTTTCTTCAGCAGGGTAAGGGTTACTCACTGTGTAACTGTACAGAGTCCCTGTTTATTCATCAGGGTAAGGGTTACTCACTGTAACTGTACAGAGTCCCTGTTTATTCAGCAGTGTAAGGGTTACTCACTGTAACTGTACAGAATCCCTGTTTATTCATCAGGGTAAGGGTTACTCACTGTAACTGTACAGAGTCCCTGTTTATTCAGCAGGGTAAGGGTTACTCACTGTAACTGTACAGAGTCCCTGTTTATTCAGCAGGGTAAGGGTTACTCACTGTAACTGTACAGAGTCCCTGTTTATTCAGCAGGGTAAGGGTTACTCACTGTGTAACTGTACAGAGTCCCTGTTTATTCAGCAGGGTAAGGGTTACTCACTGTAACTGTAGAGTCCCTGTTTATTCAGCAGGGTAAGGGTTACTCACTGTATCTGTACAGAGTCCCTGTTTATTCAGCAGGGTAAGGGTTACTCACTGTAACTGTACAGAGTCCCTGTTTATTCAGCAGGGTAAGGGTTACTCACTGTATCTGTACAGAGTCCCTGTTTATTCAGCAGGGTAAGGGTTACTCACTGTAACTGTACAGAGTCCCTGTTTATTCAGTAGGGTAAGGGTTACTCACTGTAACTGTACGGAGTCCCTGTTTATTCAGCAGGGTAAGGGTTACTCACTGTATCTGTACAGAGTCCCTGTTTATTCAGCAGGGTAAGGGTTACTCACTGTATCTGTACAGAGTCCCTGTTTATTCAGCAGGGTAAGGGTTACTCACTGTATCTGTACAGAGTCCCTGTTTATTCAGCAGGGTAAGGGTTACTCACTGTAACTGTACAGAGTCCCTGTTTATTCAGCAGGGTAAGGGTTACTCACTGTAACTGTACAGAGTCCCTGTTTATTCAGCAGGGTAAGGGTTACTCACTGTATCTGTACAGAGTCCCTGTTTATTCAGCAGGGTAAGGGTTACTCACTGTATCTGTACAGAGTCCCTGTTTATTCAGCAGGGTAAGAGTTACACACTGTAACTGTACAGAATCCCTGTTTATTCAGCAGGGTAAGGGTTACTCACTGTAACTGTACAGAGTCCCTGTTTATTCAGCAGGGTAAGGGTTACTCACTGTAACTGTACAGAGTCCCTGTTTATTCAGCAGGGTAAGGGTTACTCACTGTATCTGTACAGAGTCCCTGTTTATTCAGCAGGGTAAGGGTTACTCACTGTATCTGTACAGAGTCCCTGTTTATTCAGCAGGGTAAGAGTTACACACTGTAACTGTACAGAATCCCTGTTTATTCAGCAGGGTAAGGGTTACTCACTGTAACTGTACAGAGTCCCTGTTTATTCAGCAGGGTAAGGGTTACTCACTGTAACTGTACAGAGTCCCTGTTTATTCAGCAGGGTCAGGGTTACTCACTGTAACTGTACAGAGTCCCTGTTTATTCAGCAGGGTAAGGGTTACTCACTGTGTAACTGTACAGAGTCCCTGTTTATTCATCAGGGTAAGGGTTACTCACTGTAACTGAACAGAGTCCCTGTTTATTCAGCAGGGTAAGGGTTACTCACTGTGTAACTGTACAGAGTCCCTGTTTATTCATCAGGGTAAGGATTACTCACTGTAACTGAACAGAGTCCCTGTTTATTCAGCAGGGTAAGGGTTACTCACTGTAACTGAACAGAGTCCCTGTTTATTCAGCAGGGTAAAGGTTACTCACTGTGTAACTGTACAGAGTCCCTGTTTATTCAGCAGTGTAAGGGTTACTCACTGTAACTGTACAGAGTCCCTGTTTATTCAGCAGTGTAAGGGTTACTCACTGTAACTGAACAGAGTCCCTGTTTATTCAGCAGGGTAAGGGTTACTCACTGTAACTGTACAGAGTCCCTGTTTATTCAGCAGGGTAAGGGTTACTCACTGTGTAACTGTACAGAGTCCCTGTTTATTCAGCAGGGTAAGGTTTACTCACTGTAACTGAACAGAGTCCCTGTTTATTCAGCAGGGTAAGGGTTACTCACTGTGTAACTGTACAGAGTCCCTGTTTATTCAGCAGGGTAAGGGTTACTCACTGTGTAACTGTACAGAGTCCCTGTTTATTCAGCAGTGTAAGGGTTACTCACTGTAACTGTACAGAGTCCCTGTTTATTCAGCAGGGTAAGGGTTACTCACTGTAACTGTACAGAGTCCCTGTTTATTCAGCAGGGTAATGGTTACTCACTGTGTAACTGTACAGAGTCCCTGTTTATTCAGCAGTGTAAGGGTTACTCACTGTAACTGTACAGAGTCCCTGTTTATTCAGCAGGGTAATGGTTACTCACTGTGTAACTGTACAGAGTCCCTGTTTATTCAGCAGTGTAAGGGTTACTCACTGTAACTGAACAGAGTCCCTGTTTATTCAGCAGGGTAAGGGTTACTCACTGTGTAACTGTACAGAGTCCCTGTTTATTCAGCAGTGTAAGGGTTACTCACTGTGTAACTGTATAGAGTCCCTGTTTATTCAGCAGGGTAAGGGTTACTCACTGTAACTGTACAGAGTCCCTGTTTATTCAGCAGGGTAAGGGTTACTCACTGTAACTGTACAGAGTCCCTGTTTATTCAGCAGGGTAAGGGTTACTCACTGTGTAACTGTACAGAATCCCTGTTTATTCATCAGGGTAAGGGTTACTCACTGTAACTGTGCAGAGTCCCTGTTTATTCAGCAGGGTAAGGGTTACTCACTGTGTAACTGTACATAGTCCTTGTTTATTCAGCAGGGTAAGGGTTACTCACTGTAACTGTACAGAATCCCTGTTTATTCATCAGGGTAAGGGTTACTCACTGTAACTGTACAGAGCCCCTCTTTATTCAGCAGGGTAAGGGTTACTCACTGTGTAACTGTACAGAGTCCCTGTTTATTCAGCAGGGTAAGGGTTACTCACTGCAACTGTACAGAGTCCCTGTTTATTCAGCAGGGTAAGGGTTACTCACTGTAACTGTGCAGAGTCCCTGTTTATTCAGCAGGGTAAGGGTTACTCACTGTGTAACTGTACAGAGTCCCTGTTTATTCATCAGGGTAAGGGTTACTCACTGTAACTGTACAGAGTCCCTGGCCTAGAAATTGAGTTTGCGCTGCGCCAGGGCTTTAGCGCCGGAAGTTAGCGCCGGCGCTAAGTCCCTTTGCGCGCGCCAAAAATTCAGTAGCGCCGCGCCCAAACGGCTGCCGGCGCTACTGAAGGGTTTTAGCGCATGAAAACTGGCGCAACGCGCCGCATTGCGGCGCTATTCCGGCGCTGCGGCGCCCGCTGTGGTGCGGCAGGCTCGGGAAGTGCAGGCCTCCTCCTTCCGTTGAGGAGCTGCCTGCACCCGGCCGCGGCCCGCGCAAATCTCTTCAAAAATGAGCCCGGCACCTCGGACAAGTGCCGGGCTTGCATCTGTTCCGGTGGGGGTGGGGGGGAGAAGTCCGGGGAGGGAGCTGCGGGCAGGCGGCCGGCGGGAAAGCGGCCGTCCGCCGCGCCTCCTTAAAGCGCCGGCGCAGACTCCGGCAACACTCGTTTGCCGGAGTCTTAGTTGCGGCTGCCACTGGCGAGGCGGCCGCAACTGAATTTCGGCTTGGGGCCGGGTTACCACGGCAACCGGGACGCTGCGCACACCGATGACGTCATCGGTGCCGGCGCAGCGCTACCGGTCTACCGCCGCGGAAGGGCCCCAGGCAATTTAGCAACCGGCGCCAATTGCAGCGCTAGGCCCTCTAGCGCCGCAAAATCGGTGCTAAGGGCACTGAATTTCTAGGCCCCTGTTTATTCAGCAGGGTAAGGGCTAGATGGTGACATAGAAAGCCACATATCCAAATTTTCTGATGACACAAAGATAGGCAGCTTTGTAAGCAGTGTAGATGAAAGCATAACATTACAAAGAGATGTTGATAGATTAAGTGAATGGGCAAATCTGTGGCAAATGGATTTCAATGTAGGCAAATGGATTTCAATATAGGCAAATGTGAGGTCATCCAATTTCGATCTAAAAAGGATAGAACAGGGTACTTTCTAAATGGTGAAAAGCTAAAAATAGTGGAGGTCCAAAGAGACTTGGGGGTCGACGTACATAGATTATTAAAATGTCATGAACAGGTAGAGAAGATAATCAAAAAGGCTAATGGAATGCTGGCCTTTATATCTAGAGGACTAGAATACAAGGGTGTAGAAGTTATGCTGCAGCTATACAAAACCGTGGTTAGACCACAGCTGGAGTACTGCGAGCAGTTCTGGGCACCACACCTTAGGAAGGATATATTGGCCTTGGAGGGAGTGCAGCGAAGGTTTACCAGAATGATGTCTGGACTCTGTGGGGGAGAAATTCGGTTGGTAGTGCCACCGTTTAAGAACATAAGAACATAAGAAATAGGAGCAGGAGTAGGCCAATCGGCCCCTCGAGCCTGCTCCACCATTCAATAAGATCATGGCTGATCTGATCCTAACCTCAAATCTTCTGTCACTCTCCATCCCACCCAAACCCATGTGATCTCTCGGGAGAGGCGAAAAACCAGATAAAAAAAACAATGGCCAATTTGGGAGAAAAAAATCTGGGAAATTCCTCTTCGATCCATCTAGGCGATCGAAATTCTTCCAGGAGATCACTCTGTCCCTATATTTTCTACAGTACTTACCTTCTGTAAAGGCGATCTCCACCCCAGCCAGGAACAGGAATAAAACCATCTCCTGAAATCTAACACAGAATTAGAACACAGTAGTAGCAGAACCAGGGTACACAGCCCCTGGGCCCACTCCACTACCCACAGGGCCATGACCATTCCGAACCTAGACTCATGTCCAATTTCCTGCCCGCTCCCCGTAACCCTTAATTCCCTTTACTTCTAGGAAACTATCTATTTCTGTTTTAAATTTATTTAATGATGTAGCTTCCACAGCTTTCTGGGGCAGCAAATTCCACAAACCTACCACCCTCTGAGTGAAGAAGTTTCTCCTCATCTCAGTTTTGAAAGAGCAGCCCCTTATTCTAAGATTATGCCTCCTAGTTCTAGTTTCACCCATCATTGGGAACATCCTCACCGCATCCACCCGATCAAGCCCCTTCACAATCTTATATGTTTCAATAAGATCGCCTCTCATTCTTCTGAACTCCAATGAGTAGAGTCCCAATCTACTCAACCTCTTCTCATATGACCACCCCCTCATCCCTGGGATTAACCGAGTGAACCTTCTTTGTACTGACTCAAGAGCAAGTATGTCTTTTCTTAAGTATGGACACCAAAACTGTATGTAGTATTCCAGGTGCGGTCTCACCAATACCTTGTACAGCTGCAGCAATACCTCCCTGTTTTTATATTCCATCCCCCTAGCAATAAAAGCCAACATTCCAGTGACCTTCTTGATCACTTGCTGCACCTGCATACTAACTTTTTGAGTTTCGTGCACCAGGACCCCCAGATCCCTTTGTACTACAGTACTTTCCAGTTTCTTGCCATTAAGATAATAACTTGCTCTATGATTTTTCCTGCCAAAGTGCATAACCTCACATTTTCCAGTATTGTATTCCATCTGCCAAATCTCTGCCCACTTACTTAGCCTTGTCCCTTTGCAGGTTTTTTATGTCCTCCTCACTCACTACTTTCCGTCCCATCTTTGTATCATCTGCAAACTTTGATATGTTACACTCGGTCCCCTCCTCCAAATCGTTAATATAGATTGTAAAGAGTTGGGGACCCAGCACTGACCCCTGCGGAACACCACTAGTTATTGGTTGCCAATCTGAGAACGAACCATTTATCCCAACTCTCTGCTTTCTGTTAGAGAGCCAATCCTCCACCCACGCCAGAATATTACCCCCAATCCCGTGATTTTTTATCTTGAGCAATAATCTTTTGTGTGGCACCTTGTCAAATGCCTTTTGGAAGTCTAAATACACTACGTCCACTGGTTCCCCTTTATCCACCCTGTATGTTACTTCCTCAAAAAACTCAAGCAAAATTGTCAAACATGACTTCCCCTTCATGAAACCATGCTGAGTTTGTCCTATTAAATTATGTTTATCCAAATGTCCCGTTACTGTCTCCTTAATAATGGACTCTAACATTTTACCAACCACAGATGTTAGGCTAACAGGTCTATAGTTTCCAGCCTTCTGCCTACTACCCTTTTTAAATAAGGGTGTTACATTAGCAGTTTTCCAATCTGCCGGGACCTTTGCTGAGTCCAGGGAGTTTTGGAAAATTATTACCAATGCATCCACAATCCTTACCGCCACTTCCCTCAAGACCCTAAGATGCAAGCCATCAGGTCCAGGGGATTTATCCGCCTTGAGTCCCATTATTTTACCAAGTACCACTTCCTTAGTGATTTTAATCGTATTTAGTTCCTCCCCCCCTAGAGCCCCCTGCCTAAAGAGCCCGAGAAATGGGGCGCTAGCCAATTTCCGGGTGGGCACAGCAAACCTAGCGCCTCGCCCCATATTGAGCATACATTTAGCGCCGGCGCTAAATCTTAGCGCCCGCTCATGGGCGCAGGCTGATTATGACATCATTTGAGTGTGCAACGCCTTTTGGGTGCCCTGGACCAGAAATTCAGTGGCGCCCCCCCTCCGTAGCACCTGGCGCTAATAAGGACAGCTTACCTGGAACGTTCCCCAGTCGCTCTCGGGCTGGAGGGGCGTTATTTAAAGGGGACTGGTGTGGTTTAAAAGCGGCAGCCATTTTTGGAGCACAACTTCCTCGAGAGTTACAAAGAGTTGCTGAGCTGCACACTGAGAGCCATGTGACCACTGAGCCAGCGCAGGCAGAGGAACGTCAGCCTTCTGACCATCACCTTGCTGCTGGTGAGCCTTTACAACAGGGAACCTTCCTGTGGGCACTTATTATGGGGGCTGCATTGAAGGGGAACCTCCTGCTGCTGTTTCATCTGCAAAGGGCACTGAGACGCAGGGAGAGAGGGGCAGGCATGGCCAGACGGAGGAGGGCCAACAGACGTCGCCACACCAGACCTTACGCTGGCAGGGTTTTCCGACAGCAGTTTTCCTACATGAACATGTCAGAGGAGCAGTGTATCAGAAGGCTGTGCTTTAAAAAGGAGGTGGTGACTGAGCAGTGCCACCTGCTTCAGACAGATCTGCAGCCTCAGATAAGGTGCAGGACATCTCTGTTGGTGGCTGTGAAGATGACTGTTGTCCTGAACTTCTACGCGAGCGGCACTTTTCAGGCTGCAACAGGGGACATAGCCAGCATCTCGCAGTTTGCGGTGCATTGCTGCATCCGTCAAGTGACTGATGCCCTGTTTAAAAGGAGGTGGCAGTACATCTCCTTCCCAATGACCCCGGACAAGCAGCAGGAGCGCGCAGAGGGCATCGCAGCAATAGCGGACTTCCCCATCGTGCAGGGTGCCATTGACTGCACGCACGTGGCTTTGCGGGTGCCTGTTTTCAATCTGGAGGAGTTCCGCAACCGCAAGGGGTTCCATTCCTTGAATGTGCAGCTGCTCTGTGACCACAGACAGCTAATCCTCGCAGTGAATGCGCAGTTCCCAGGCAGCAGCCATGACGCCTTCATCGTGCGCCAGACTTCTGTTGCAGACCTTTTCGAGACCCCGGTTCACTCAGAAGGCTGGCTTCTTGGGGACAAGGGCTATCCTCTGTGCCCGTGGCTGATGACCCCGCTCCGGTCGCCCAGCACCCCTGCTGAAGAACGCTACAGTGCGAGCCATCAGGCGACGAGGAACATTGTGGAACACACAATCGGCGTGCTGAAGCAGCGGTTCCGCTGTCTGGACCATTCCAGAGGAGCACTGCAGTACTCGCCTGAGCGAGTCTCGCACTTCGTGGTTGTTTGCTGCATGCTCCATAACCTCGCTATCCTACGAACCCAGCCATTGCCAGCAGACATTGACGCACCAGCAGAGGAGGAGGAGGAGGAGGAGGAGGAGGACCAAGATGGGAGGGAGGTACTAACTGGAAGGGCCGTGCGTCAGAGGCTGATCAGAAGTCGCTTCTAGGCCCCTCTCACGGAATGCTTGTTGCCATTTCAAGAACAGGAATGGAGCCGCCCTCATACCCCCAAGCCTGTGAAGGGCAACATGCATGTAAATAGCAGACATGGCCATTGTAAATGAATAAAGTGTTTTATTGAACAAAAAGTGCTTCCTTCCAACATTAAAAAGCAATAGCAACAGAAAGCAAAACTAACACACTGACACATTAGTCCCTCACACACCCAGGAGGCTGCCCAAAACATAAATAATAATCATACCATCTTCCTTGGCCTTGATTCCAACTCAGCAGAGGCTTCATCAGCACCCTTTACTGGTTTCCCCCTGATGGGGATCTTGGTCTCTTTCGGGTCTGGCCCCTTCCCTCCCTGCAGCTCCTCCTTAAGGGGACCCCAGTGGCTGCAGCAAGGCTGGGGGAGGCCTGCTGATTGTCCTTGAGCGCAGATGCCCCTGAGGGGCGGCCTGGATGACCTCTGGGCCTAGAGGGCCCGGCTGCTGACTGCTCCACCTGTGCATGGGTGGAAGCAGTCTGTCCTGCAGGTGGTGGCAGCTGCAGTGGAGAAGTGTCAGTGGTGGCAGCAGGAATGCTGTCATCTTGAGAGAGGACAGCAACTTTCTGCTCGACCAACACACTGGCACTCCCACGGGGCAGCACTTCAGCATCCGGAGCAATCTGATGGAGCACAGATTGCTGGCCTGCTGTGGTGCTGTGAGGGCCCCGGGTAATCCTGCCTGAGCCATCGAGGGTGGCAGCAGTCAGTGCTCGCGTGGCCTCAATCTGCGTATGCAGGAGACCAGCGAGTGACTGCGTGGCAGCACTCAGCACTTGCGTGGCAGGTGCCAGTGCTTCGGTGAAGCCATGGACAGTCCTTTCCATTGCTTCGCTGAAGCCCTGGACAGTCCTTTCCATTGCTTCGCTGAAGCACTGCGCACTCCAGGCCTGTGATGCGCCGAAGTCTTGGACACACCTCGCCAGTGTCTCGATGGTTTCAGGCAACCTTGCCAATGCAGCCATGAGCTCAGTGTGCCTGCGCCCAGCCTTGTCGTTCATTTCAGTGAGGGCATGCACCTCCTCTGCGCTCTGTGCAACAGCACTGGCGGCCTGACTCGCCCTCCGGGGAGACGGCCCCCGAGCTTCCCTACCCCCCCTGTGTTGCTGCAGCCCGCTGGTGCCTGGAGTTGGTTCCTCCTCAGAGCTGTCCCCCCCGCTCCCCTCCAGGGAAGTTGTGCCCCCAGTCTGGGTGATTGGGATGGTCTGGCTTCCTCCTGCTCGTCGCCTCCAGAGTCACTCACAGTGGCAGCTTGAGGGCCCGCCTCCTCACCTGGTGAATCAGCATCTGAAAGCAGGGAGGTACAGGAGTGGCTTTAGCGTGAGGACAGGATGGCAGCGAGGGAGGCATGAATGCTGCAATGTACTGTAGTGGTTCAACAGTGAGAAATCATGCTGGTGGGGGGAACAATTGGAAGGAGAGAGATCAAAAAGGTGATAACCTTACCATCGCTGTGCACTATGGGGTCGGCAACTCCAGAGGTGACTGGACCAGTCATCCGGCTTCCCAGAATCATCTGGACTCTCTCCTCCAGCTCGGTGAGGATGTGCAGGTCAGGCCGGCCTCCACCGGTGCGGATTTGCTCCCTCCGGTTCCTCGCCAGCTTCGCCTGCAGGGAAAAGGACGGGAAGTGATGAAACATGCTGCACTGAGCTGACATTACATGGCCCCCATGGTTGAATAGCCCTTACATCATGCACTGAGCTGACATTACATGCCCCCCATGGTTGAATAGCCCTTACATCATGCACTGAGCTGACATTACATGCCCCCCATGGTTGAATAGCCCTTACATCATGCACTGAGCTGACATTACATGGCCCCCATGGTTGAATAGCCCTTACATCATGCACTGAGCTGACATTACATGCCCCGCATGGTTGAATAGCCCTTACATCATGCACTGAGCTGACATTACATGCCCCCCGTGGTTGAATAGCCCTTACATCATGCACTGAGCTGACATTACATGCCCCGCATGGTTGAATAGCCCTTACATCATGCACTGTGTGTTTCCTGATAGGGCCATGGGTGCTGGCTGACAGATGGCCTTTGGGGATTCGCGCACCCTCTGGCCATAAAGTCAGGTGCAGATGGAGGGAGGAAGATGATTGTGGAAAAGGCACTCACCCTGACGACCCGAGTGAGGTCGTTGAACTTCTTTCTGCACTGCACTGGAGTCCTGGGCGCCACGCTGCAGGAGGTTACTCTGGTGGCAACCTCACTCCAAGCTCGCCGGTAATCGGCTTGATGAGACCTCCTCCCATCCTCAGGGTACAGAACAGCATGCCGGCGCTCCACAGCGCCAACCAAAGCTTTCAGTGCCCGATCTGTGAAGCGCTCCGCCCTCTGCCTCACCCTCTCCATGTCTTGCTAGGCTGGAGCGCAACAGGTAAATTAGAGCCAAATTTAAGGCCTGCAAGGAAGTGTTGTGTCTGGTGATCCTAATTGACCCGCCCCTTTAATAGCTGTCCGGCGCCAGTGTGTCTCGGGGAAAGTGATTATTGACAGCACCTGCGCTGCGCCCCGCCGCCGCGAAATTGGGTTGCGCCGCCGGGTTAGCGCCTTAAGAGTAGCGTGCAGCGCCTGATTTAGCGCCGCAATCACCTTCAGGGGCGCTGCAACCCAATCTACCGAATTTCTAGCCCTAAGGGTTACGTTACGAGGAGGGATTACACAAATTACGGTTTAATTTCCTGGAATTTAGAAGGTTAAGGGTTGATTTGATCGAAGTTTTCAGGATATTAAGGGGAACAGCTAGGATAGATAGAGAGAAACTATTTCCGCTGGTTGGGGATTCTAGGACTAGGGGGCAGAGTCTAAAAATTAGAGCCACACCTTTCAGGAATGAAATTAAGAAACAGTTCTGCACACAAAGGGTGGTAGAAGTTTGGAGCTCTCTTCCGCAAATGGCAATTGCTGCTAGATCAATTGTTAATTTTAAATCGGAGATTGATAGCTTTCTGTTAACCTAAGGTATTAAGGGATATGGGGCAAAGGCAGGTATATGGAGTTAGGTAGCAGATCAGCCATGATCTCATTGAATTGCGGAACAGCTTGAGGGGCTCAATGTTCTACTCCTGTTCCTAGACCCATCTTTTTGTTTCTTTACTTATCCCATTACCATATCCTTTTGCTTTGTACAATTATACCTTTTGTCATATAATCACTCCTGCCTTCCATCCTATCACAGAAAATCCCACAGCTACCTGGACGACACTTCCTCCCACCCCGCTTCCTGTAAGGACGCCCCCCAATTTCTCCGTCTCCACTGCATCTGTTCTGATGATGCCACCTTCCATACTAGTGCTTCCGACATGTCTTCCTTTTCCTCAACTGAGGATTCCCCTCTACTGTGGTTGGTATGGCCTTCGACCGTGTCCGTTCTATTTCCCGCACTTCTGCTCTCACCCCTTCCCCTCCCTGCCAGAACCACGATAGGGTTCCCCTTGTCCTCACCTTTCACCCCACAAGCCTCCACATTCAACGGATCATCCTCCGCCATTTCTGCCACCTCCAGCGTGATCCCACCACCAAACGCACCTTCCCCTCACCTCCCCTTTCTGCATTCCGTAGGGACCGCTCCCTCCGCGACACCATTGTCCACTCCTCTATCACCCCCAGCACCCCTTCCCCTTCACCCGGCACCTACCCATGCAAGCACAGGAGATGCAACACCTGCCCTTTTACCTCCCCCGTTCCCACTGTCCAGGGCCCCAAACACTCCTTCCAGGTGAAACAGCGATTTACTTGTACTTCTTGCAATTTAGTATACTGTATTCACTGCTCACGATACGGTCTCCTCTACATTGGGGAGACCAAACGCAGATTGGGTGACCGCTTTGCGGAACACCTCCGTTCAGTCCGTAAGGGTGACCCCGAGCTTCTGGTCGCCTGTCACTTTAATTCTCCGCTCCACTCCCACTCGGACCTCACCGTCCTCGGCCTGTTACACTGTCCCAATGAAGCTCAGCGTACGCTCGAGGAACAGCACCTCATCTTTCAATTAGGCACTTTACAGCCTTCTGGACTCAACATCGAGTTCAACTATTTCAGACCATAACCACTGACCCTATTTTTTCACATGGCAGCTGTTGATGATTCCGCCATCCCCATTTGCAGCATTTAATCTCTCCTGCCTCCCACCCTATCACAGGCCGTCCCTTTTGTTCTTTCCTCCCTCTCCCCCCTTTCCCTGCCTCTGCACCTGCTTAAAATCTGTTACATCTCTAACTTTTTCTAGTTCTGATGAAGGGTCACAGTCCAGAAACGTTAACTCTGTTTCTCTCTCCACGGATGCTGCCTGATCTGCTGAATGTTTTCAGCATTTTCTGTTGTTATTTCAGATTTCTAGAATCCACAGTATTTTGCTTTTGTATAAAAAAACATACAGGACAAAGCAGCCCGTTTGATTGGCACCCCAACCACCACCTTAAACATTCACTCCCTCCACCACCGGCGTACCTTGGCTGCAGTGTGTACCATCTACAAGATGCATTGCAGCAACTCACCAAGGCTTCTTCGGCAGCAGCTCCCAAACCCGCGACCTCTACCACCTAGAAGGTCCATGGGAACACCATCACCTCCAAGTCCACCTCCAAGTCACATACCATCCTGACTTGTGAATATATCGCTGTTCCTCCATCGTCGCTGTGTCAAAATCCTAGAAATCCCTCCCTAACAGCACTGTGGGAGTACCTTCACCACATGGACTGCAGCAGTTCAAGAAGGCAGCTCACCACCACCTTCTCAAGGGCAACTAGGGTTGGACATAATCCTGGAGGTATTATCCCACCTCCAACCATCCCGCTTCCCCTGCTCCCAGTATTGGTCACTAGGCACGTCCGTCCACACGGCGCACCGCCTTCCTTGACCAAGTGTAAAGTGAACAGACTCTGTGATTTGATTGGCTGATTCTTGACTGTCAATCAAACAATCTTTTTTCCCCATTGCCAATATTTCTAGAACTAGTTGTTCAAAGAAAATGAAAAAAAAAGCAATGACATAACGACCAGGTTATTGATAACGTCCCCAAGCACTTTACAGCCATTGAAGTACTTTTTGAAGTATAGTCACAGTTGTAATGTGGGAAACGTGGCAGCCAATTTGCTCACAGCAAGGTCCCACAAACAGCAATGTGATAATGACCAGATAATCTGTTTTAGTGATTTTGGTTGAAGGATAAGAACATAAGAACATAAGAAATAGGAGCAGGAGTAGGCCATTCGGTCCCTTGAGCCTACTCCATCATTCAATGAGATCATGGCTGATCTTTTACCTCATCCCCACTTGCCTGCCCTATCCCCATATCCCTTGATTCCCTTAATACCCAAAAATCTATCGATCTCTGTCTTGAATATACTCAACGACTGAGTCTCCACAGCCCTCTGGGGTAGAGAATTCCAAAAGATTCACCACCCTCTGAGTGAAGAAATTTCTCCTCACCTCAGTCCTAAATGGCTGACCCCTTATACTGTGACCCCTGGTTCTAGACACCCCAGCCAGGGGAAACATCCTCCCTGCATCTACCCTGTCAAGCCTGTAAGAATTTTGTATTGCTGCACTTGAGTGCGACCTCTCAGCTACTGAGACAGCTTTGTGCCATGGCTGAGACCTCTCATTTTTCTAAAGTCCAGAGAAAGGCCCAGTCTACTCAATCTCTCCTCATAGGACAATACCCCCATCCCAGGAATCAGTCTGGTGAACCTTCGTTGCACTCCCTCTATGGCATGTATATCCTTCCTTAGGTAAGGAGACCAAAACTGTACACAATACTCCAGGTGTGGTCTCACCAGGGCCCTATATAATTGCAGTAAGACGTCTTTACTCTTATACTCAAATCCTCTTGTAATAAAGGCTAACATACCATTTGCTTTCTTAATTGCTTGCTGTACTTGCATGTTAACTTTCAGTGATTCGTGTACAAGGACACCCAGGTCCCTCTGAGCACTAACATTTCCCAATCTCTCACCATTTAAAAAATACTCTGCTTTTCTATTTTTCCTACCAAAATGGATAACTTCACATTTCTCCACATTATATTCCATTTGCCATGTTCTTGCCCTCTCACTTAACCTGTCTATATCCCCTTGAAGCCCCCTTGCATCCTCCTCACAACTTACATTCCCACCTAGCTTTGTATTATCAGCAAACCTGGATATATTACATTTGGTCCCCTCATTCAAAACATTGATATAGATTGTGAATAGCTGAGGCCCAAGCACTGATCCTTGCAGTACCCCACTAGTTACAGCCTGCCAACCCAAAAATTACCCGTTTATTCCTACTCCCTGTTTTCTGTCCATTAATCAATCCTCAATCCATGCTACTATATTACCCCCAATTCAATGAGCCCTAATTTTGTTTAATAACAGTGCCCTGTTACCACGTCCTTAATAATAGATTCTAGCATTTTCCCTACTACTGATGTCAGGCTAACTTGTCTGTAGTTCCCCATTTTCTCTCTCCCTGCTTTCTTAAATAGTGGGGTTACATTTGCTACCTTCCAATCCGTGGGAATTTTGGAAGATGACAACCAATGCATCCATTATCTCTATAGCCCCCTCTTTCAAAACCCTAGGATGTAGGCCATCAGATCCAAGGGATTTTATTGGCTTTCAGTCCCATTAATTTCTCCAGTACAATTTTTGTACTATTACTAATTTCTTTCAGTTCCTCATTCTCGCTGGACCCTTGGTTCTCCACTATTTCTGGTATGTTTTTTGTGTCTTCTTCTGTGAAGACAGACACAAAGGGCAGGATTTTCATTGGGCCGTGGTGGCAGGATTGGAGGCTGTGGGGGGTTAAAATCCCGAAATCGGGGGGCACAAACCCATCCCGCACCCAACCCGCCTCCATGCCAGTTTCAAAGGAGGCGGGTACCCGACCCGCACTGGGACCCGCCTCCCCGAGGCGGGAAGGGGATTAGTGCCAATTAACTGCCCGTCGGGATGAAGGGCTTGGAGGGGTCAAGATGTCCGGTGTTCAGGTGAGTGATGGGTGCATGAGTGCAAAGGTAAGTGTGTTTGGTGTGTGTAAAGTGTCTAAAGAAGTTTTACATACCTTTACTTACCTTTACAGCCTTCCTTCCTTCAGATCTCGGGAGTCCCTCATCTCACCGGCACAGAAAGCAGAATGGCTGTGAGCTGTCAAAAATTGCAGCATTCAGCTTTCTGTTCCGGGGAGATCTCTAAATCATCCTGAGAGGAAGGAATTAACTTAGAGTACAGACTGTCAGTGATTGACAGCTTCAAACAGCTGTGAAACGCTGATATTTCATCTGTCAAAAGGTCTTGACAGATGAAATATCAATCTGTGATGTCACCTGTTGCCGGGTGGCCCTTAATTGGCCTGCTGAGCCCGCTGGGCAGGCTCAACAAGGTCAATCAAGTTAAAATTGCGTGGGTTGGCTAGAACTCAATGGAGGCGGGACTACAACCCGAAAGTTGTAGTCCCACCTCCTACCCGACTCCTCAATGAAAATCCAGCCCAAAGTATTTGTTTAATTTCTCTGCCATTTCCTTATTCCCCATTATAATTTCTCCTGTCTCAGCCTGTAAGGGACCCACATTTACTTTTGCTAAGCTTTTCCTTTTTACATACCTATTGAAGCTTTTACAGTCTGTTTTTGTGTCTCTCGCTAGTTTACTCTCATATTCTATTTTCCCTTTTTTTAGATCAATTTCTTGGCCCTCCTTTGCTAAATTCTAAAATCCTCCCAATCCTCAGGCTTGCTACTCTTTTTGGCAACATTATAAGCCTCTTCCTTTGATCTAATACTGTCTTTGACTTCTCTTGTTAGCCACGTTTGGACCACTTTTCCTGTGGGGTTTTTGTGCCTTAAAGGAATGTATATTTGTTGTCAATTATGTATTAATTCTTTAAATGCTAGCCATTGCTTATCTACCATCATACCTTTTAATGTAGCTTCCCAATCTACCTTAGCCAACTTGCCCCTCATACCTATGTAGTTTACTTTGTTTAGGTTTAAGATACTAGTTTCGGATTTAACTAAATCACTTTCGAACTTAATGTAAAATTCTATCATATTATGCTAAAAACCCCTTTACTGCAAGGTTATTAGTTAACCCTTTGGCCAGGACACCAAGGAGAATGCATCTGCTCTTCATTAAATTATTGCCGTGGGATCTTTTATGTCTTCCCGAGAGGGCCTCAGTTTAATGCCTCATTCAAAAGACGGCACCTCCGACAATGCAGCACTCCCTCAGTAGTGCACTGTAGTGAAGTGTCAGCCTGGATTATGTGCTTATGTTTCTGGAGTGGGATTTGAACCCACAGAGTGCTACCCACTGAGTCACAGCTGACACTTCCTTGGTTGAAGGATTTGATTTACCCAGGATCAACAGTTTTCACTGGGAGTCCACAACTCTGTAGGGAAGAGGCTTCTTCAGATCTCTAACCTCGTTTGAATCTTGTTCATTTTAAACTTCTGTTCCTGAGGTCAGCACTCAGAGTCCAAAGCCACATTTACAGACAATGGAGCTGCTGTTATAGAATGAATGAAGGGCTTTCTTCATCTGAACCAATCTTGTGATCTCGAGCCATGATCTGTGCCTCTTATCTGGATTATGTCCCACCTCCAGTTTCTTTTCTCCAATGAAAGCAAGTTCACTGAATTGCCAAGGTTACTCAAACAACAACTACTTGCATTTATCAAACACCCGAGGTGCTTCATGGGGTATATTCAGACGAAAATTGCCACCAAGCCCAAGAAGGAGACATTAGGATGGGTGATCAAACACTTGGCCAAAGAGGTATACGGCCTAGAACTTCATCTCGGGCGGAGGCACAAAACGGGCGGTATTGGATCGACGGCCCATGCATGGAGCTGAATATCGGGCGCTGTGTATAACGGGCGGTATTGGATCGATGCCCATTGATGGAGCTGAATATCGGGCGCTGTGTATAACGGGCGGTATTGGATCGATGCCCATTGATGGAGCTGAATATCGGGCGCTGGGTACAACGGGCGGTATTGAATCGATGCCCATTGATGCAGCTGAATATAGGGTGCTGGGTACAATATGTGGTATTGGATCGATGCCCATTGATGGAGCTGTATATCGGGCACTGGGTACAACGGGCGGTATTGGATTGATGCCCACTGAGCTGAATATCGGGCACTGGGTACAACGGGCGGTATTGGATCGACGCCCATTGAGCAAAATATCGGGCGCTGGGTACAACGGGCGGTATTGGATCGATGCCCATTGATGGAGCTGAATATTGGGCACTGGGTACAATGGGCGGTATTGGATCGATGCCCATTGAGCTGAGTATCGGGCGCTGGGTACAACGGGCGGTATTGGATCGACGGCCCATTGATGGAGCTGAATATCGGGCGCTGGGCACAACGGGCGGTATAGGATCGATGCCCATTGATGGAGCTGAATATCGGGCACTGGGTACAATGGGCGGTATTGGATCGACGCCCATTGATGGAGCTGAATATCGGGCACTGGGTACAACGGTCGGTATTGGATCGACGCCCATTGATGGAGCTGAATATCGGGCGCTGGGTACAACCGGCGGTACTGGATCGAAGCCCATTGAGCTGAACATCGGGTGCTGGGTACAACGCGCGGTATTGGATCGATGCCCATTGATGGAGCTGAATATCGGGCACTGGGTACAATGGGCGGTATTGGATCGATGCCCATTGAAGGAGCTGAATATCGGGCGCTGGGTACAAAGGGCAGTATTGGATCGATGCCCATTGATGGAGCTGAATATCGGGCGCTGGGTACAATGGGCAGTATTGAATGGACGCCCATTGATGGAGCTGAATATCGGGCGCTGGGTACAACGGGCGGTATTGGATCGATGCCCATTGATGGAGCTGAATATCGGGCACTGGGTACAACGGGCGGTATTGGATCGATGCCCATTGATGGAGCTGAATATCGGGCACTGGGTACAATGGGCGGTATTGGATCGATGCCCATTGATGGAGCTGAATATCGGGCGCTGGGTACAATGGTTGGTATTGGATCGATGCCCATTGAAGGAGCTGAAAATCGGGCGCTGGGTACAAAGGGCAGTTTTGAATCGATGCCCATTGATGGAGCTGAATATCGGGCACTGGGTGCAATGGGCAGTATTGAATTGACGCCCATTGATGGAGCTGAATATCGGGCGCTGGGTACAACGGGCAGTATTTGATCGGTGCCCATTGATGGAGCTGAATATCGGGCACTGGGTACAACGGGCGGTATTGGATCGATACCCATTGAGCTGAATATCGGGCACTGGGTACAACGGGCGGTATTGGATCAATGCCCATTGAGGGAGCTGAATATCGGGCGCTGGGTACAAAGGGCGGTATTGGATCAGCTGCCCATTGATGGAGCTGAATATCGGGCACTGGGTACAACGGGTGGTATTGGATCGATGCCGATTGATGCCGCGGAATATCGGGCACTGGATATAATGGGCGGTATTGGATCGATGCCCATTGATGGATCTGAATATCGGGCACTGGGTACAATGGGCAGTATTGGATCGATGCCCATTGATGGCTCTGAATTTTGGGCGCTGGGTACAACGGGAGGTATTGGATCGATGCCCATTGATGGATCTGAATTTCGGGTACTGGGTACAACGGGCGATATTGGATCGATGCCCATTGATGGATCTGAATTTCGGGCACTGGGTACAATGGGCGGTATTGGATCGACGCCCATTGATGGAGCTGAATATTGGGCACTGGGTACAATGGGCGGTATTGGATCGATGCCCATTGAAGGAGCTGAATATCGGGCACTGGGTACAACGGGCGGTATTGGATCGATGCCCATTGATGGATCTGAATTTCGGGCACTGGGTACAACGGGCGGTATTGGATCGACGCCCATTGATGGAGCTGAATATCGGGCACTGGGTACAATGGGCGGCATTGGATCGATGCCCATTGAAGGAGCTGAATATCGGGCACTGGGTACAACGGGCGGTATTGGATTGATGCCCATTGATGGAGTTGAATATCGGGCACCTGGTACAATGGGCAGTATTGGATTGATGACCATTGAGCTGAATATCGGGCACTGTGTACAACGGGTGGTATTAGGGTATTGCCCATTGATGGAGCTGAATACCGGGCACTGGGTACAATGGGCAGTATTGGATCAATGCCCATTGATGGAGCTGAATACCGGGCATTGGGTACAATGGGCGGTATTGGATCAGCCGCCCATTGATGGAGCTGAATATCGGGCACTGGGAACAACGGGCGGTATTGGATCGATACCCATTAATGGAGCTGAATATCGGGCACTGGGTACAACGGGCAGTATTGGATTGACGCCCATTGAGCTGAATATCGGGCGCTGGATACAACGGGCGGCATTGGGTCGACGCCCATTGATGGAGCTGAATATCGGGCAGTGGGTTCAACGGGCGGTATTAGATCGATGCCCATTGATGGAGCTGAATATCGGGCGCTGGGTACAAGGGGCAGTATTGAATCGACACCCATTGATGGAGCTGAATATCGGGCGCTGGGTACAACGGGCGGTATTGGATCGACGCCCATTCATGGAGCTGAATATCGGGTGCTGGGTACAACGGGCGGTATTGGATCAATGCCCATTGATGGAGCTGAATTTCGGGCGCTGGGTACAACGTGCAGTATTGGATCGACGCCCATTGATGGAGCTGAATATCGGGCGCTGGGTACAACGGGCGGTGTTGGATCGATGCCCATTGATGGAGCTGAATATCGGGCACTGGGTACAACGGGCGGTATTGGATCGATGCCCATTGATGGAGCTGAATATCGGGCGCTGGGTACAACGGGCGCTATTGGATCGATGCCGATTGATGCCGCGGAATATCGGGCACTGGGTACAATTGGCGGTATTGGATCGATGCCCATTGATGGATCTGAATATCGGGCACTGGGTACAACGGGCGGTATTGGATCGATGCCCATTGAGCTGAATATTGGGCACCGGGTACAACGGGCAGTATTGGATCGATGCCCATTGAAGGAGCTGAATATCGGGCACCGGGTACAATGGGCAGTATTGGATCGATGCCCATTGAGCTGAATATCGGGCACCGGGTACAACGGGCAGTATTGGATCGATGCCCATTGATGGAGCTGAATATCGGACACTGGGTACAACGGGCGATATTGGATCGATGCCCATTGATGGATCTGAATATCGGGCACCGGGTACAATGGGCAGTATTGGATCGATGCCCATTGAGCTGAATATCTGGCGCTGGGTACAATGGGCGGTATTGGATCGATGCCCATTGAAGGAGCTGAATATCGTGCGCTGGGTACAAAGGGCAGTATTGGATCGATGCCCATTGATGGAGCTGAATATCGGACACTGGGTACAATGGGCGGTACTGGATCAGCTGCCCATTGATGGAGCTGAATATCGGGCACTGGGTACAATGGGCGGTATTGGATCGATACCCATTGATGGAGCTGAATATCGGGCACTGGGTACAATGGGCGGTATTGGATTGATACCCATTGATGGAGCTGAATATCGGGCGCTGGGTATAACGGGCGGTATTGGATCAGCTGCCCATTGATGGAGCTGAATATCGGGCATTGGGTACAATGGGCGGTATTGGATCGATACCCATTGATGGAGCTGAATATCGGGCGCTGGGGACAACGGGCGGTATTGGATCGATGCCGATTGATGCCGCGGAATATCGGGCACTGGGTACAATGGGCGGTATTGGATCGATGCCCATAGATGGATCTGAATATCGGGCACCGGATACAATGGGCAGTATTGGATCGATGCCCATTGAAGGAGCTGAATACCGGGCACTGGGTACAATGGGCGGCATTGGATCAATGCCCATTGATGGAGCTGAATATCAGGCGCTGGGTACAATGGGCGGTATTGGATCGACGCCCATTGAGCTGAATATCAGGCGCTGGATACAACGGGCGGCATTAGATCGATGCCCATTGATGGAGCTGAATATCAGGTACTGGGTACAATGGGCGGTAATGGATCGATGCCCATTGATGGAGCTGAATATCGGATGCTGGGTACAATGTGCGGTATTGGATCGATGCACATTGAGTTGAATATCGGGCGCTGGGTACAACGGGCGGTATTGGATCGATGCCCATTGACGGAGCTGAATATCGGACGCTGGGTACAATGTGCGGTATTGGATCGATGCACATTGAGCTCAATTTCGGGCGCTGGGTACAACGGGCGGTATTGGATCGATGCCCATTGACGGAGCTGAATATCGGACGCTGGGTACAATGTGCGGTATTGGATCGATGCACATTGAGTTGAATATCGGGCGCTGGGTACAACGGGTGGTATTGGATCGACGCCCATTGATGGAGCTGAATATCGGGCGCTGGGTATAACGGGCGGTAATGGATCGATGCCCATTGATGGAGCTGAATATCGGGCGCTGGGTAAAACGGGCGGTATTGGATCGACGCCCATTGATGGAGCTGAATATCGGGCACTGGATACAATGGGCAGTATTGGAGCAATGCCCCTTGATGGAGCTGAATATCTGGCACTGGGTGCTACGGGCGGTATTGGATCGATGCCTATTGATGGAGCTGAATATCGGGCACTGGGTACAATGGGCGGTAATGGACCGATACACATTGAGTTGAATATTGGGCGCTGGGTACAACGGGCGGTATTGGATCGACGCCCATTGATGGAGCTGAATATCGGGCGCTGGGTACAACGGGCGGTATTGGATCGATGCCCATTGATGGAGCTGAATATCGGGCGCTGGGTACAACGGGCGGTATTGGATCGACGTCCATTGATGGAGCTGAATATCGGGCACTGGGTACAACGGGCGGCATTGGATCGATGCCCATTGAGCTGAATATCGGGCACTGTGTACAACGGGTGGTATTGGATCAATGCCCATTGATGGAGCTGAATATCGGGCGCTGGGTACAAAGGGCAGTATTGGATCGATGCCCATTGATGGAGCTGAATATCGGGCACTGGTTACAACGGGCGGTATTGGATCGACGCCCATTGATGGAGCTGAATATCGGGCACTGGGTACAACGGGCGGTATTGGATCGATGCCCATTGAGCTGAATATCGGGCACTGGGTACAACGGGCGGTATTGGATCAGCCGCCCAATGATGGAGCTGAATATCGGGCACTGTGTACAATGTGCGGTATTGGATCGATACCCATTGATGGAGATGAATATCGGGCACTAAGTACAATGGGCGGTATTGGATCGATGCCGATTGTTGCCGCTGACTATCGGGCACTGGGTACAATGGGCAGTTTTGGATCGATGCCCATTGATGGAATGAATAACGGGCACTGGGTACAACGGATGCTTTTGGATCGATGTCCATTAATGGAGCAGAATATCGGGCGCTGGGTTCAACGGGCAGTATTGGATCGATGCCCATTGATGGAGCTGAATATCGGGCGCTGGGTACAATGGGCGGTATTGGATCGATGCCCATTGATGGAGCTGAATATCGGGCACTGGGTACAATGGGCGGTATTGGATCGACGCCCATTGAGCTGAATATCGGGCACTGGGTACAACGGGCGGTATTGGATCGACGCCCATTGAGCTGAATATCGGGCGCTGGATACAACAGGCGGTATTGGATTGACGGCCCATTGATGGAGCTGAATATCGGGCACTGGGTACAATGGTCGGTATTGGATCGATGCCCATTGATGGAGATGAATATCGGGCACTGGGTACAATGGGCGGTATTGGATCGATGCCCATTGATGGAGCTGAATATCGGGCACTGGGTACAATGGGCGGTATTGGATCGATGCCCATTGATGGAGATGAATATCGGGCACTGGGTACAATGGGTGGGATTGGATCGATGCCCAATGATGGAGCTGAATATCGGGCATTGGGTACAACGGGTGGCATTGGATGGATGCCCATTGATGGAGATGAATATCGGGCACTGGTTACAACGGGGGGTATTGGATCGATGCCCATTGATGGAGCTGAATATCGGGCACTGGATACAATGGGCAGTATTGGATCGATGCACATTGAGTTGAATATCGGGCGCTGGGTACAACGAGCGGTATTAGATCGACGCCCATTGATGGAGCTGAATATCGGGCACTGGGTACAACGGGCGGTATTGGATCGATGCCCATTGATGGAGCTGAATATCGGACACTGGGTACAACGGGCGGTATTGGATCGATGCCCATTGAGCTGAATATCTGGCGCTGGGTACAATGGGCGGTATTGGATCGATGCCCATTGAAGGAGCTGAATATCGTGCGCTGGGTACAAAGGGCAGTATTGGATCGATGCCCATTGATGGAGCTGAATATCGGGCACTGGGTACAACGGGCGGTATTGGATCGATACCCATTGAGCTGAGTATCGGGCACTGGGTACAACGGGTGGTATTGGATCAGCTGCCCATTGATGGAGCTGAATATCAGGCACTGGGTACAATGGGCGGTATTGGATCGATACCCATTGATGGAGCTGAATATCGGGCACTGGGTACAATGGGCGGTATTGGATTGATACCCATTGATGGAGCTGAATATCGGGCGCTGCGTACAACGGGCGGTATTGGATCAGCTGCCCATTGATGGAGCTGAATATCGGGCATTGGGTACAATGGGCGGTATTGGATCGATACCCATTGATGGAGCTGAATATCGGGCGCTGGGTACAACGGGCGGTATTGGATCGATGCCCATAGATGGATCTGAATATCGGGCACCGGATACAGTGGGCAGTATTGGATCGATGCCCATTGAAGGAGCTGAATACCGGGCACTGGGTACAATGGGCGGCATTGGATCAGCCGCCCATTGATGGAGCTGAATATCGGGCACTGGGTACAACAGGCGGTATTGGATCGACGCCCATTGAGCTGAATATCGGGCACTGGGTACAACGGGCGGCATTAGATCGATGCCCATTGATGGAGCTGAATATCGGGCACTGGGTTCAATGGGCAGTATTGGATCGATGCCCATTGATGGAGCTGAATATCGGGCGCTGCGTACAACGGGCGGTATTGGATCGACGCCCATTGATGGAGCTGAATATCGGGCGCTGGGTACAACGGGCGGTATTGGATCGATGCCCATTGATGGAGCTGAATATCTGGCACTGGCTGCAACGGGCGGTATTGGAACGATGCCTATTGATGGAGCTGAATATCGGGCACTGGGTGCAATGAGCGGTAATGGATCGATGCCCATTGATGGAGCTGAATATCGGACGCTGGGTACAATGTGCGGTATTGGATCGATGCACATTGAGTTGAATATCGGGCGCTGGGTACAACGGGCGGTATTGGATCGATGCCCATTGACGGAGCTGAATATCGGACGCTGGGTACAATGTGCGGTATTGGATCGATGCACATTGAGTTCAATTTCGGGCGCTGGGTACAACGGGCGGTATTGGATCGATGCCCATTGACGGAGCTGAATATCGGACGCTGGGTACAATGTGCGGTATTGGATCGATGCACATTGAGTTGAATATCGGGCGCTGGGTACAACGGGTGGTATTGGATCGACGCCCATTGATGGAGCTGAATATCGGGCGCTGGGTACAACGGGCGGTATTGGATCGACGCCCATTGATGGAGCTGAATATCGGGCACTGGATACAATGGGCGGTATTGGATCGATGCCTATTGATGGAGCTGAATATCGGGCACTGGGTACAATGGGCGGTAATGGACCGATGCACATTGAGTTGAATATTGGGTGCTGGGTACAACGGGCGGTATTGGATCGACGCCCATTGATGGAGCTGAATATCGGGCGCTGGGTACAACGGGCGGTATTGGATCGACGTCCATTGATGGAGCTGAATATCGGGCGCTGGGTACAACGGGCGGTATTGGATCGATGCCCATTGAGCTGAATATCGGGCACTGGGTACAACGGGCGGTATTGGATCAGCCGCCCAATGATGGAGCTGAATATCGGGCACTGTGTACAATGTGCGGTATTGGATCGATACCCATTGATGGAATGAATAACGGGCACTGGGTACAACGGATGCTTTTGGATCGATGTCCATTAATGGAGCAGAATATCGGGCGCTGGGTACAACGGGCAGTATTGGATCGATGCCCATTGATGGAGCTGAATATCGGGCGCTGGATACAATGGGCGGTATTGGATCGACGCCCATTGAGCTGAATATCGGGCACTGGGTACAACGGGCGGTATTGGATCGACGCCCATTGTGCTGAATATCGGGCGCTGGATACAACAGGCGGTATTGGATCGATGCCCATTGATGGAGCTGAATATCGGGCACTGGGTACAATGGGCGGTATTGGATCGACGCCCATTGAGTTGAATATCGGGCGCTGGGTACAACGGGTGGTATTGGATCAGCTGCCCATTGATGGAGCTGAATATCCGGCACTGGGTACAATGGGCGGTATTGGATCGATACCCATTGATGGAGCTGAATATCGGGCACTGGGTACAATGGGCGGTATTGGATTGATACCCATTGATGGAGCTGAATATCGGTCGCTGCGTACAACGGGCGGTATTGGATCAGCTGCCCATTGATGGAGCTGAATATCGGGCATTGGGTACAATGGGCGGTATTGGATCGATACCCATTGATGGAGCTGAATATCGGGCGCTGGGTACAACGGGCGGTATTGGATCGATGCCCATAGATGGATCTGAATATCGGGCACCGGATACAGTGGGCAGTATTGGATCGATGCCCATTGAAGGAGCTGAATACCGGGCACTGGGTACAATGGGCGGCATTGGATCAATGCCCATTGATGGAGCTGAATACCGGGCACTGGGTACAACGGGCGGCATTGGATCAGCCGCCCATTGATGGAGCTGAATATCGGGCACTGGGTACAACAGGCGGTATTGGATCGACGCCCATTGAGCTGAATATCGGGCGCTGGGTACAACGGGCGGCATTAGATCGATGCCCATTGATGGAGCTGAATATCGGGCACTGGGTTCAACGGGCAGTATTGGATCGATGCCCATTGATGGAGCTGAATATCGGGCGCTGCGTACAACGGGCGGTATTGGATCGACGCCCATTGATGGAGCTGAATATCGGGCGCTGGGTACAACGGGCGGTATTGGATCGATGCCCATTGATGGAGCTGAATATCTGGCACTGGCTGCAACGGGCGGTATTGGAACGATGCCTATTGATGGAGCTGAATATCGGGCACTGGGTGCAATGAGCGGTAATGGATCGATGCCCATTGATGGAGCTGAATATCGGACGCTGGGTACAATGTGCGGTATTGGATCGATGCACATTGAGTTGAATATCGGGCGCTGGGTACAACGGGCGGTATTGGATCGATGCCCATTGACGGAGCTGAATATCGGACGCTGGGTACAATGTGCGGTATTGGATCGATGCACATTGAGTTGAATATCGGGCGCTGGGTACAACGGGTGGTATTGGATCGACGCCCATTGATGGAGCTGAATATCGGGCGCTGGGTACAACGGGCGGTATTGGATCGACGCCCATTGATGGAGCTGAATATCGGGCACTGGATACAATGGGCGGTATTGGAGCAATGCCCATTAATGGAGCTGAATATCTGGCACTGGGTGCTACGGGCGGTATTGGATCGATGCCTATTGATGGAGCTGAATATCGGGCACTGGGTACAATGGGCGGTAATGGACCGATGCACATTGAGTTGAATATTGGGTGCTGGGTACAACGGGCGGTATTGGATCGACGCCCATTGATGGAGCTGAATATCGGGCGCTGGGTACAACGGGCGGTATTGGATCGACGTCCATTGATGGAGCTGAATATCGGGCGCTGGGTACAACGGGCGGTATTGGATCGATGCCCATTGAGCTGAATATCGGGCACTGGGTACAACGGGCGGTATTGGATCAGCCGCCCAATGATGGAGCTGAATATCGGGCACTGTGTACAATGTGCGGTATTGGATCGATACCCATTGATGGAATGAATAACGGGCACTGGGTACAACGGATGCTTTTGGATCGATGTCCATTAATGGAGCAGAATATCGGGCGCTGGGTACAACGGGCAGTATTGGATCGATGCCCATTGATGGAGCTGAATATCGGGCGCTGGATACAATGGGCGGTATTGGATCGACGCCCATTGAGCTGAATATCGGGCACTGGGTACAACGGGCGGTATTGGATCGACGCCCATTGTGCTGAATATCGGGCGCTGGATACAACAGGCGGTATTGGATCGATGCCCATTGATGGAGCTGAATATCGGGCACTGGGTACAATGGGCGGTATTGGATCGACGCCCATTGAGTTGAATATCGGGCGCTGGGTACAACGGGTGGTATTGGATCAGCTGCCCATTGATGGAGCTGAATATCCGGCACTGGGTACAATGGGCGGTATTGGATCGATACCCATTGATGGAGCTGAATATCGGGCACTGGGTACAATGGGCGGTATTGGATTGATACCCATTGATGGAGCTGAATATCGGGCGCTGCGTACAACGGGCGGTATTGGATCAGCTGCCCATTGATGGAGCTGAATATCGGGCATTGGGTACAATGGGCGGTATTGGATCGATACCCATTGATGGAGCTGAATATCGGGCGCTGCGTACAACGGGCGATATTGGATCAGCTGCCCATTGATGGAGCTGAATATCGGGCATTGGGTACAATGGGCGGTATTGGATCGATACCCATTGATGGAGCTGAATATCGGGCGCTGGGTACAACGGGCGCTATTGGATCGATGCCCATAGATGGATCTGAATATCGGGCACCGGATACAGTGGGCAGTATTGGATCGATGCCCATTGAAGGAGCTGAATACCGGGCACTGGGTACAATGGGCGGCATTGGATCAATGCCCATTGATGGAGCTGAATACCGGGCACTGGGTACAACGGGCGGCATTGTATCAGCCGCCCATTGATGGAGCTGAATATCGGGCACTGGGTACAACAGGCGGTATTGGATCGACGCCCATTGAGCTGAATATCGGGCGCTGGGTACAACAGGCGGCATTAGATCGATGCCCATTGATGGAGCTGAATATCGGGCGCTGCGTACAACGGGCGGTATTGGATCGACGCCCATTGATGGAGCTGAATATCGGGCGCTGGGTACAACGGGCGGTATTGGATCGATGCCCATTGATGGAGCTGAATATCTGGCACTGGCTGCAACGGGCGGTATTGGAACGATGCCTATTGATGGAGCTGAATATCGGGCACTGGGTGCAATGAGCGGTAATGGATCGATGCCCATTGATGGAGCTGAATATCGGACGCTGGGTACAATGTGCGGTATTGGATCGATGCACATTGAGTTGAATATCGGGCGCTGGGTACAACGGGCGGTATTGGATCGATGCCCATTGACGGAGCTGAATATTGGACGCTGGGTACAATGTGCGGTATTGGATCGATGCACATTGAGTTCAATTTCGGGCGCTGGGTACAACGGGCGGTATTGGATCGATGCCCATTGACGGAGCTGAATATCGGACGCTGGGTACAATGTGCGGTATTGGATCGATGCACATTGAGTTGAATATCGGGCGCTGGGTACAACGGGTGGTATTGGATCGACACCCATTGATGGAGCTGAATATCGGGCGCTGGATACAACGGGCGGTATTGGATCGACGCCCATTGATGGAGCTGAATATCGGGCACTGGATACAATGGGCGGTATTGGAGCAATGCCCATTGATGGAGCTGAATATCTGGCACTGGGTGCTACGGGCGGTATTGGATCGATGCCTATTGATGGAGCTGAATATCGGGCACTGGGTACAATGGGCGGTAATGGACCGATGCACATTGAGTTGAATATTGGGTGCTGGGTACAACGGGCGGTATTGGATCGACGCCCATTGATGGAGCTGAATATCGGGCGCTGGGTACAACGGGCGGTATTGGATCGACGTCCATTGATGGAGCTGAATATCGGGCGCTGGGTACAACGGGCGGTATTGGATCGATGCCCATTGAGCTGAATATCGGGCACTGGGTACAACGGGCGGTATTGGATCAGCCGCCCAATGATGGAGCTGAATATCGGGCACTGTGTACAATGTGCGGTATTGGATCGATACCCATTGATGGAGATGAATATCGGGCACTGGGTACAATGGGCGGTATTGGATCGACGCCCATTGAGCTGCATATCGGGCACTGGGTACAACGGGCGGTATTGGATCGACGCCCATTGAGCTGAATATCGGGCGCTGGATACAACAGGCGGTATTGGATTGACGGCCCATTGATGGAGCTGAATATCGGGCACTGGGTACAATGGTCGGTATTGGATCGATGCCCATTGATGGAGATGAATATCGGGCACTGGATACAATGGGCGGTATTGGATCGATGCCCATTGATGGAGCTGAATATCGGGCACTGGGTACAATGGGCGGTATTGGATCGATGCCCATTGATGTAGATGAATATCGGGCACTGGGTACAATGGGTGGGATTGGATCGATGCCCAATGATGGAGCTGAATATCGGGCATTGGGTACAACGGGTGGCATTGGATGGATGCCCATTGATGGAGATGAATATCGGGCACTGGTTACAACGGGGGGTATTGGATCGATGCCCATTGATGGAGCTGAATATCGGGCACTGGATACAATGGGCAGTATTGGATCGATGCACATTGAGTTGAATATCGGGCGCTGGGTACAACGAGCGGTATTAGATCGACGCCCATTGATGGAGCTGAATATCGGGCACTGGGTACAACGGGCGGTATTGGATCGATGCCCATTGATGGAGCTGAATATCGGACACTGGGTACAACGGGCGGTATTGGATCGATGCCCATTGAGCTGAATATCTGGCGCTGGGTACAATGGGCGGTATTGGATCGATGCCCATTGAAGGAGCTGAATATCGTGCGCTGGGTACAAAGGGCAGTATTGGATCGATGCCCATTGATGGAGCTGAATATCGGGCACTGGGTACAACGGGCGGTATTGGATCGATACCCATTGAGCTGAGTATCGGGCACTGGGTACAACGGGTGGTATTGGATCAGCTGCCCATTGATGGAGCTGAATATCGGGCACTGGGTACAATGGGCGGTATTGGATCGATACCCATTGATGGAGCTGAATATCGGGCACTGGGTACAATGGGCGGTATTGGATTGATACCCATTGATGGAGCTGAATATCGGGCGCTGCGTACAACGGGCGGTATTGGATCAGCTGCCCATTGATGGAGCTGAATATCGGGCATTGGGTACAATGGGCGGTATTGGATCGATACCCATTGATGGAGCTGAATATCGGGCGCTGGGTACAACGGGCGGTATTGGATCGATGCCCATAGATGGATCTGAATATCGGGCACCGGATACAGTGGGCAGTATTGGATCGATGCCCATTGAAGGAGCTGAATACCGGGCACTGGGTACAATGGGCGGCATTGGATCAGCCGCCCATTGATGGAGCTGAATATCGGGCACTGGGTACAACAGGCGGTATTGGATCGACGCCCATTGAGCTGAATATCGGGCGCTGGGTACAACGGGCGGCATTAGATCGATGCCCATTGATGGAGCTGAATATCGGGCACTGGGTTCAATGGGCAGTATTGGATCGATGCCCATTGATGGAGCTGAATATCGGGCGCTGCGTACAACGGGCGGTATTGGATCGACGCCCATTGATGGAGCTGAATATCGGGCGCTGGGTACAACGGGCGGTATTGGATCGATGCCCATTGATGGAGCTGAATATCTGGCACTGGCTGCAACGGGCGGTATTGGAACGATGCCTATTGATGGAGCTGAATATCGGGCACTGGGTGCAATGAGCGGTAATGGATCGATGCCCATTGATGGAGCTGAATATCGGACGCTGGGTACAATGTGCGGTATTGGATCGATGCACATTGAGTTGAATATCGGGCGCTGGGTACAACGGGCGGTATTGGATCGATGCCCATTGACGGAGCTGAATATCGGACGCTGGGTACAATGTGCGGTATTGGATCGATGCACATTGAGTTCAATTTCGGGCGCTGGGTACAACGGGCGGTATTGGATCGATGCCCATTGACGGAGCTGAATATCGGACGCTGGGTACAATGTGCGGTATTGGATCGATGCACATTGAGTTGAATATCGGGCGCTGGGTACAACGGGTGGTATTGGATCGACGCCCATTGATGGAGCTGAATATCGGGCGCTGGGTACAACGGGCGGTATTGGATCGACGCCCATTGATGGAGCTGAATATCGGGCACTGGATACAATGGGCGGTATTGGAGCAATGCCCATTGATGGAGCTGAATATCTGGCACTGGGTGCTACGGGCGGTATTGGATCGATGCCTATTGATGGAGCTGAATATCGGGCACTGGGTACAATGGGCGGTAATGGACCGATGCACATTGAGTTGAATATTGGGTGCTGGGTACAACGGGCGGTATTGGATCGACGCCCATTGATGGAGCTGAATATCGGGCGCTGGGTACAACGGGCGGTATTGGATCGACGTCCATTGATGGAGCTGAATATCGGGCGCTGGGTACAACGGGCGGTATTGGATCGATGCCCATTGAGCTGAATATCGGGCACTGGGTACAACGGGCGGTATTGGATCAGCCACCCAATGATGGAGCTGAATATCGGGCACTGTGTACAATGTGCGGTATTGGATCGATACCCATTGATGGAATGAATAACGGGCACTGGGTACAACGGATGCTTTTGGATCGATGTCCATTAATGGAGCAGAATATCGGGCGCTGGGTACAACGGGCAGTATTGGATCGATGCCCATTGATGGAGCTGAATATCGGGCGCTGGATACAATGGGCGGTATTGGATCGACGCCCATTGAGCTGAATATCGGGCACTGGGTACAACGGGCGGTATTGGATCGACGCCCATTGAGCTGAATATCGGGCGCTGGATACAACAGGCGGTATTGGATCGATGCCCATTGATGGAGCTGAATATCGGGCACTGGGTACAATGGGCGGTATTGGATCGACGCCCATTGAGTTGAATATCGGGCGCTGGGTACAACGGGTGGTATTGGATCAGCTGCCCATTGATGGAGCTGAATATCCGGCACTGGGTACAATGGGCGGTATTGGATCGATACCCATTGATGGAGCTGAATATCGGGCACTGGGTACAATGGGCGGTATTGGATTGATACCCATTGATGGAGCTGAATATCGGGCGCTGCGTACAACGGGCGGTATTGGATCAGCTGCCCATTGATGGAGCTGAATATCGGGCATTGGGTACAATGGGCGGTATTGGATCGATACCCATTGATGGAGCTGAATATCGGGCGCTGGGTACAACGGGCGGTATTGGATCGATGCCCATAGATGGATCTGAATATCGGGCACCGGATACAGTGGGCAGTATTGGATCGATGCCCATTGAAGGAGCTGAATACCGGGCACTGGGTACAATGGGCGGCATTGGATCAATGCCCATTGATGGAGCTGAATACCGGGCACTGGGTACAACGGGCGGCATTGGATCAGCCGCCCATTGATGGAGCTGAATATCGGGCACTGGGTACAACAGGCGGTATTGGATCGACGCCCATTGAGCTGAATATCGGGCGCTGGGTACAACGGGCGGCATTAGATCGATGCCCATTGATGGAGCTGAATATCGGGCACTGGGTTCAACGGGCAGTATTGGATCGATGCCCATTGATGGAGCTGAATATCGGGCGCTGCGTACAACGGGCGGTATTGGATCGACGCCCATTGATGGAGCTGAATATCGGGTACTGGGTGCAATGAGCGGTAATGGATCGATGCCCATTGACGGAGCTGAATATCGGACGCTGGGTACAATGTGCGGTATTGGATCGATGCACATTGAGTTGAATATCGGGCGCTGGGTACAACGGGCGGTATTGGATCGATGCCCATTGACGGAGCTGAATATTGGACGCTGGGTACAATGTGCGGTATTGGATCGATGCACATTGAGTTCAATTTCGGGCGCTGGGTACAACGGGCGGTATTGGATCGATGCCCATTGACGGAGCTGAATATCGGACGCTGGGTACAATGTGCGGTATTGGATCGATGCACATTGAGTTGAATATCGGGCGCTGGGTACAACGGGTGGTATTGGATCGACACCCATTGATGGAGCTGAATATCGGGCGCTGGGTACAACGGGCGGTATTGGATCGACGCCCATTGATGGAGCTGAATATCGGGCACTGGATACAATGGGCGGTATTGGAGCAATGCCCATTGATGGAGCTGAATATCTGGCACTGGGTGCTACGGGCGGTATTGGATCGATGCCTATTGATGGAGCTGAATATCGGGCACTGGGTACAATGGGCGGTAATGGACCGATGCACATTGAGTTGAATATTGGGTGCTGGGTACAACGGGCGGTATTGGATCGACGCCCATTGATGGAGCTGAATATCGGGCGCTGGGTACAACGGGCGGTATTGGATCGACGTCCATTGATGGAGCTGAATATCGGGCGCTGGGTACAACGGGCGGTATTGGATCGATGCCCATTGAGCTGAATATCGGGCACTGTGTACAACGGGCGGTATTGGATCAGCCGCCCAATGATGGAGCTGAATATCGGGCACTGTGTACAATGTGCGGTATTGGATCGATACCCATTGATGGAATGAATAACGGGCACTGGGTACAACGGATGCTTTTGGATCGATGTCCATTAATGGAGCAGAATATCGGGCGCTGGGTACAACGGGCAGTATTGGATCGATGCCCATTGATGGAGCTGAATATCGGGCGCTGGATACAATGGGCGGTATTGGATCGATGCCCATTGATGGAGCTGAATATCGGGCACTGGGTACAATGGGCGGTATTGGATCGACGCCCATTGAGCTGAATATCGGGCACTGGGTACAACGGGCGGTATTGGATCGACGCCCATTGAGCTGAATATCGGGCGCTGGATACAATGGGCGGTATTGGATCGATGCCCATTGATGGAGCTGAATATCGGGCACTGGGTACAATGGGCGGTATTGGATCGACGCCCATTGAGTTGAATATCGGGCGCTGGGTACAACGGTCGGTATTGGATCGATGCCCATTGATGGAGCTGAATATCGGGCACTGGGTACAATGGGCGGTATTGGATCGATGCCCATTGATGGAGATGAATATCGGGCACTGGCTACAATGGGCGGTATTGGATCGATGCCCAATGATGGAGCTGAATATCGGGCATTGGGTAGAACGGGTGGCATTGGATGGATGCCCATTGATGGAGCTGAATATCGGGCACTGGTTACAACGGGGGGTATTGGATCGATGCCCATTGTTGGAGCTGAATATCGGGCACTGGATACAATGGGCAGTATTGGATCGATGCACATTGAGTTGAATATCGGGCGCTGGGTACAACGAGCGGTATTCGATCGACGCCCATTGATGGAGCTGAATATCGGGCACTGGGTACAACGGGCGGTATTGGATCGATGCCCATTGATGGAGCTGAATATTGGGCGCTGGGTACAACGGGTGGTATTGGATCGACGTCCATTGATGGAGCTGAATATCGGGCGCTGGGTAAAACGGGTGGCATTGGATCGACGCCCATTGATGGAGCTGAATATCGGGCACTGGATACAATGGGCGGTATTGGAGCAAAGCCCATTGATGGAGCTGAATATCTGGCACTGGTTGCTATGGGCGGTATTGGATCGACGTCCATTGATGGAGCTGAATATCGGGCGCTGGGTACAACGGGCAGTATTGGATCAATGCCCATTGAGCTGAATATCGGGCACTGGGTACAACGGGCGGTCTTGGATCGATGCCCTTTGATGGAGCTGAATATCGGGCGCTGGGTACAAAGGGCAGTATTGGATTGATGCCCATTGATGGAGCTGAATATCGGGCACTGGGTACAACGGGCGGTATTGGATCGACGCCCATTGATGGAGCTGAATGTCGGGCACTGGGTACAACGGGCGGTATTGGATCGATGCCCATTGAGCTGAATATCGGGCACTGTGTACAACGGGCGGTATTGGATCAGCCACCCATTGATGGAGCTGAATATCGGGCACTGTGTACAATGGGCGGTATTGGATCGATACCCATTGATGGAGCTGAATATCGGGCACTAAGTACAATGGGCGGTATTGGATCGATGCCGATTGATGCCGCTGAATATCGGGCACTGGGTACAATGGGCGGTTTTGGATCGATTCCCATTGATGGAATGAATAACGGGCACTGGGTACAATGGGTGCTTTTGGATCGATGTCCATTGATGGAGCAGAATATCGGGCGCTGGGTACAACGGGCTGCATTGGATCGATGCCCATTGATGGAGCTGAATATCGGGCGCTGGGTACAATGGGCGGTATTGGATCGATGCCCATTGATGGAGCTGAATATCGGGCACTGGGTACAATGGGCGGTATTGGATCGACGCCCATTGAGCTGAATATCGGGCGCTGGGTACAACGGGCGGCATTAGATCGATGCCCATTGATGGAGCTGAATATCGGGCACTGGGTTCAACGGGCAGTATTGGATCGATGCCCATTGATGGAGCTGAATATCGGGCGCTGCGTACAACGGGCGGTATTGGATCGACGCCCATTGATGGAGCTGAATATCGGGCGCTGGGTACAACGGGCGGTATTGGATCGACGCCCATTGATGGAGCTGAATATCGGGCGCTGGGTACAACGGGCGGTAATGGATCGATGCCCATTGATGGAGCTGAATATCGGACGCTGGGTACAATGTGCGGTATTGGATCGATGCACATTGAGTTGAATATCGGGCGCTGGGTACAACGGGCGGTATTGGATCGATGCCCATTGACGGAGCTGAATATTGGACGCTGGGTACAATGTGCGGTATTGGATCGATGCACATTGAGTTCAATTTCGGGCGCTGGGTACAACGGGCGGTATTGGATCGATGCCCATTGACGGAGCTGAATATCGGACGCTGGGTACAATGTGCGGTATTGGATCGATGCACATTGAGTTGAATATCGGGCGCTGGGTACAACGGGTGGTATTGGATCGACGCCCATTGATGGAGCTGAATATCGGGCGCTGGGTACAACGGGCGGTATTGGATCGACGCCCATTGATGGAGCTGAATATCGGGCACTGGATACAATGGGCGGTATTGGAGCAATGCCCATTGATGGAGCTGAATATCTGGCACTGGGTGCTACGGGCGGTATTGGATCGATGCCTATTGATGGAGCTGAATATCGGGCACTGGGTACAATGGGCGGTAATGGACCGATGCACATTGAGTTGAATATTGGGTGCTGGGTACAACGGGCGGTATTGGATCGACGCCCATTGATGGAGCTGAATATCGGGCGCTGGGTACAACGGGCGGTATTGGATCGACGTCCATTGATGGAGCTGAATATCGGGCGCTGGGTACAACGGGCGGTATTGGATCGATGCCCATTGAGCTGAATATCGGGCACTGGGTACAACGGGCGGTATTGGATCAGCCGCCCAATGATGGAGCTGAATATCGGGCACTGTGTACAATGTGCGGTATTGGATCGATACCCATTGATGGAATGAATAACGGGCACTGGGTACAACGGATGCTTTTGGATCGATGTCCATTAATGGAGCAGAATATCGGGCGCTGGGTACAACGGGCAGTATTGGATCGATGCCCATTGATGGAGCTGAATATCGGGCGCTGGATACAATGGGCGGTATTGGATCGATGCCCATTGATGGAGCTGAATATCGGGCACTGGGTACAATGGGCGGTATTGGATCGACGCCCATTGAGCTGAATATCGGGCACTGGGTACAACGGGCGGTATTGGATCGACGCCCATTGAGCTGAATATCGGGCGCTGGATACAACAGGCGGTATTGGATCGATGCCCATTGATGGAGCTGAATATCGGGCACTGGGTACAATGGGCGGTATTGGATCGACGCCAATTGAGTTGAATATCGGGCGCTGGGTACAACGGTCGGTATTGGATCGATGCCCATTGATGGAGATGAATATCGGGCACTGGGTACAATGGGCGGTATTGGATCGATGCCCATTGATGGAGCTGAATATCGGGCACTGGGTACAATGGGCGGTATTGGATCGATGCCCATTGATGGAGATGAATATCGGGCACTGGCTACAATGGGCGGTATTGGATCGATGCCCAATGATGGAGCTGAATATCGGGCATTGGGTACAACGGGTGGCATTGGATGGATGCCCATTGATGGAGCTGAATATCGGGCACTGGATACAATGGGCAGTATTGGATCGATGCACATTGAGTTGAATATCGGGCGCTGGGTACAACGAGCGGTATTCGATCGACGCCCATTGATGGAGCTGAATATCGGGCACTGGGTACAACGGGCGGTATTGGATCGATGCCCATTGATGGAGCTGAATATCGGGCGCTGGGTACAACGGGCGGTATTGGATCGACGTCCATTGATGGAGCTGAATATCGGGCGCTGGGTAAAACGGGTGGCATTGGATCGACGCCCATTGATGGAGCTGAATATCGGGCACTGGATACAATGGGCGGTATTGGAGCAAAGCCCATTGATGGAGCTGAATATCTGGCACTGGTTGCTATGGGCGGTATTGGATCGACGTCCATTGATGGAGCTGAATATCGGGCGCTGGGTACAACGGGCAGTATTGGATCAATGCCCATTGAGCTGAATATCGGGCACTGGGTACAACGGGCGGTCTTGGATCGATGCCCTTTGATGGAGCTGAATATCGGGCGCTGGGTACAAAGGGCAGTATTGGATTGATGCCCATTGATGGAGCTGAATATCGGGCACTGGGTACAACGGGCGGTATTGGATCGACGCCCATTGATGGAGCTGAATGTCGGGCACTGGGTACAACGGGCGGTATTGGATCGATGCCCATTGAGCTGAATATCGGGCACTGTGTACAACGGGCGGTATTGGATCAGCCACCCATTGATGGAGCTGAATATCGGGCACTGTGTACAATGGGCGGTATTGGATCGATACCCATTGATGGAGCTGAATATCGGGCACTAAGTACAATGGGCGGTATTGGATCGATGCCGATTGATGCCGCTGAATATCGGGCACTGGGTACAATGGGCGGTTTTGGATCGATTCCCATTGATGGAATGAATAACGGGCACTGGGTACAATGGGTGCTTTTGGATCGATGTCCATTGATGGAGCAGAATATCGGGCGCTGGGTACAACGGGCTGTATTGGATCGATGCCCATTGATGGAGCTGAATATCGGGCGCTGGGTACAATGGGCGGTATTGGATCGATGCCCATTGATGGAGCTGAATATCGGGCACTGGGTACAATGGGCGGTATTGGATCGACGCCCATTGAGCTGAATATCGGGCGCTGGGTACAACGGGCTGTATTGGATCGATGCCCATTGATGGAGCTGAATATCGGGCGCTGGGTACAACGGGCGGTATTGGATCGATGCCCATTGATGGAGCTGAATATCGGGTGCTGGGTACAATGGGCGGTATTGGATCGATGCCCATTGATGGAGCTGAATATCGGCCACTGGGTACAATCGGCGGTATTGGATCGAAGCCAATTGAGCTGAATATCGGGCGCTGGGTACAACGGGTGGTATTGGATCAACGGCCCGTTCATGGAGCTGAATATCGGGTGCTGGGTGCAACGGGCGGTATTGGATCGATGCCCATTGATGGAGCTGAATATCGGGCACTGGATACAACGGGCAGTATTGGATCGATGCCCATTGATCTGAATATCAGGCGCTGGGTACAACGGGCAGTATTGGATCGATGCCCATTGATGGAGCTGAATATCGGGCACTGGTTACAACGGGAGGTATTGGATCGATGCCCATTGATGGAGCTTAATATCGGGCACTGGGTACAACGGGCGGTATTTGATCGATGTCCATTGAGCTGAATATCGGGCGCTGGGTACAATGGGTGGCATTGGATCGATGCACATTGAAGGAGCTGAATATCGGGCGCTGGGTACAAAGGGCAGTATTGGATCGATGCCCATTGATGGAGCTTAATATCGGGTGCTGTGTACAACGGGCGGTATTGGATCGACGCCCATTGATGGAGCTGAATATCGGGCGCTGGGTACAACGGGTGTTATTGGATCAATGCCGATTGATGCTGCTGAATATCGGGCGCTGGGCACAATGGGCAGTATTGGATCGATGCCCATTGATGGAGCTGAATATCGGGCACTGGGTACAACAGGCGGTATTGGATCGATGCCCATTGATGGAGCTGAATATCGGGCACTGGGTAGAACGGGCGGTATTGGATCGATGCCCAATGATGGAGCTGAATATCGGGCACTGGGTACAATGGGCAGTATTGGATCGCTGCCCATTGATGGAGCTGAATATCGGGCGCTGCGTTTAACGGGCGGTATTGGATCGATGCCCATTGATGGAGCTGAATATCGGGCGCTGGGTACAATGGGCGGTATTGGATCGATGCCCATTGATGGAGCTGAATATCGGGCACTAGATTCAGCGGGCGGTATTGGATCGACACATACTGAGCTGAATATCGGGCACTGGGTACAACGGGTTGTATTGGATCGACGCCCATTGAGCTGAATATCGGGCGCTGGATGCATCGGGCGGTATTGGATCGATGCCCATTGATGGAGCTGAATATCGGGCACTGGGTACAACGGTCGGTATTGGTTCGATGCCCATTGATGGAGCTGAATATCGGGCACTGGGTACAATGAGCGGTATTGGATCGATGCCCATAGATGGAGCTGAATATCGGGCACTGGGTACAATGGGCGGTATTGGATCGATGCCCATTGATGGAGTTGAATGTCGGGCACTGGGCACAATGGGCGTTATTGGATCGACGCCCATTGAAGGAGCTGAATATCGGACGCTGGGTACAACGGGCGGTATTGGATCGATGCCCATTGATGGAGCTGAATATCGGGCACAGGGTACAATGGGCGGTATTGGATCGATGCCCATTGATGGAGCTGAATATCGGGCGCTGGGTACAACGGGCGGTAATGGATCGATGCCCATTGATGGAGCTGAATATCGGGCACTGGGTACAATCGGCGGTATTGGATCGAAGCCATTTGAGCTGAATATCGGGCGCTGGGTACAACGGGTGGTATTGGATCGACGGCCCATTGATGGAGCTGAATATCGGGTGCTGGGTGCAACGGGCGGTATTGGATCGATGCCCATTGATGGAGCTGAATATCGGGCACTGGATACAACGGGCAGTATTGGATCGATGCCCATTGATAGAGCTGACTTTCGGGCACTGGGTAACATGGGTGGTATTGGATCAGCCGCCCATTGATGGAGCTGAATATCGGTCGCTGGATACAACGGGTGGTATTGGATCAACACCCATTGATGGAGCTGAATATCGGGCGCTGGGGACATCGGGTGGCATTGGATCAACGCCCATTGATGGAGCTGAATATCGGGCGCTGTGTACAATGGGCGGTATTGGATCGATGCCCATTGATGGAGCTCAATATCGGGCGCTGGGTACAACGGGATGTATAGGATCGACACCCATTGATGGAGCTGAATATCAGGCACTGGGTTCAATGTGCGGTATTGGATCGATGCCCATTGATGGAGCTGAATATCAGGCGCTGGGTACAACGGGCGGTATTGGATCGACGCCCATTGATGGAGCTAAATATCGGGCGCTGGGTACAACGGGCAGTATTGAATTGACGCCCATTGATGGAGCTGAATATCGGGCGCTGGTTACAACGGGTGGTATTGGATCGATGCCCATTGATGGAGCTGAATATCGGGTACTGGGTACAACGGGCGGCATTGAATCGACGCCCATTGATGGAGCTGAATATCAGGCGCTGGGTACAACGGGCGGTATTGGATCGATGCCTATTGATGGAGCTGAATATCGGGCACTGGTTACAACGGGCGGTAATGGATCGACGCCCATTGAGCTGAATATCGGGCGCTGGGTACAACGCGCGGTATTGTAATGATGCCCATTGATGGAGCTGAATATCGGGCGCTGGGTACAACGGGCAGTGTTGGATCGACGCCCATTGAGCTGAATATCGGGCGCTGGGTACAAGGGGCGGTATTGGATCGATGCCCATTGATGGAGCTGAATATCGGGCACTGGGTACAACGGGCGGTATTGGATCAACGCCCATTGATGGAGCTGAATATCGGGCGCTGGGTACAACGGGCGGTATTGGATCGATGCCCATTGATGGAGCTGAATATCGGGCGCTGGGTACAACGGGCGGTATTGGATCGACGCCCATTGATAGAGCTGAATATCGGGCGCTGGATACAACGGGCGGTATTGGATCGATGCCCATAGAGCTGAATATCGGGCGCTGGGTACAACGAGTGGTATTGGATCGACGCCCATTGATGGAGCTGAATATCGGGCACTGGGTACAATGGGCAGTATTGTATCACTGTCCATTGATGGAGCTGAATATCGGGCGCTGGGTACAATGGTCAGTATTGGATCGATGCCTATTGATGGAGCTGAATATCGGGCGCTGGGTACAATGGGCGGTATTGGATCGATGCCCATTGAGCTGAATATCGGGCACTGGTTACAACGGGCGGTATTGGATCGATGCCCATTGATGTAGCTGAATATCGGGCACTGGGTACAACGGGCAGTATTCGTTCGACGCCCATTGATGGAGCTAAACATCGGTCACTGTGTACAACGGGCGGTATTGGATCGATGCCCATTGATCGCGCTGAATATCGGGCACTGTGTACAACGGGCGGTATTGGATCGATGCCCATTGATGGAGCTGAATATCGCGCACTGGGTACAACGCGCGGTATTGGATCAATGCCCATTGATGGAGCTGAATATCGGGCGCTGTGTACAACGGGCGGTATTGGATCGACGCCCATTGATGGAGCTGAATATCGGGCACTGGGTACAACGGGCGGTATTGGATCGACGCCCATTGATGGAGCTGAATATCGGGCACTGTGTACAACGGGCGGTATTGGATCGACGCCCATTGATGGAGCTGAATATCGGGCGCTGTGTACAACGGGCGGTATTGGATCGACGCCCATTGATGGAGCTGAATATCGGGCACTGGGTACAACGGGCGGTATTGATTCGATGCCCGTTGATGGAGCTGAATATCGGGCACTGGGTACAACGGATGGTATTGGATCGAAGCCTATTGAGCTGAATATCGGGCCCTGGGTACAACGGGCGGTATTGGATCGATGCCCATTGATGGAGCTGAATATCGGGAACTGGGTAGAATGGGTGTTATTGGATTGATGCCCATTGATGGAGCTGAATATCGGGCGCTGGGTACAACAGGCGGTATTGGATTGATGCCCATTGATGGAGCTGAATATCGGGCACTGTGTACAACAGACGGTATTGGCTCGATGCCCATTGATTGAGCTGAATATCGGGCACTGGGTACAATGAGCGGTATTAGATCGATGCCCATTGATGGAGCTGGATATCGGGCACTGGGTACAACGGGTGCTATTAGATCGACGCCCAATAATGGAGCTGAATATCGGGCGCTGAATACAACGGGCGGTATTGGATCGACGCCCATTAATAGAGCTGAATATCGGGCGCTGGATACAGCGGGCGGTATTGGATCGATGCCCATAGAGCTGAATATCGGGCGCTGGGTACAATGAGTGGTATTGGATCGACGCCCATTGATGGAGCTGAATATCGGGCACTGGGTACAATGGGCAGTATTGTATCGATGTCCATTGATGGAGCTGAATACCGGGCGCTGGGTACAATGGGCGGTATTGGATCGATGCCTATTGATGGAGCTGAATATCGGGCACTGGGTACAGCGGGCGGTATTGGATCAATGCCCATTGAGCTGAATATCGGGCACTGGGTACAGCGGGCGGTATTGGATCGATGCCCATTGAGCTGAATATCGGGCACTGGTTACAATGGGCGGTATTGGATCGATGCCCATTGAGCTGAATATCAGGCGCTGAATACAACGGGCGGTATTGGATTGATGCCCATTGATGGAGCTGAATATCGGGCACTGGATACAACGGGCAGTATTGGATCGATGCCCATTGATAGAGCTGACTTTCGGGCACTGGGTAACATGGGTGGTATTGGATCAGCCGCCCATTGATGGAGCTGAATATCGGTCGCTGGATACAACGGGTGGTATTGGATCAACACCCATTGATGGAGCTGAATATCGGGCGCTGGGGACATCGGGTGGCATTGGATCAACGCCCATTGATGGAGCTGAATATCGGGCGCTGTGTACAATGGGCGGTATTGGATCGATGCCCATTGATGGAGCTCAATATCGGGCGCTGGGTACAACGGGATGTATAGGATCGACACCCATTGATGGAGCTGAATATCAGGCACTGGGTTCAATGTGCGGTATTGGATCGATGCCCATTGATGGAGCTGAATATCAGGCGCTGGGTACAACGGGCGGTATTGGATCGACGCCCATTGATGGAGCTAAATATCGGGCGCTGGGTACAACGGGCAGTATTGAATTGACGCCCATTGATGGAGCTGAATATCGGGCGCTGGTTACAACGGGTGGTATTGGATCGATGCCCATTGATGGAGCTGAATATCGGGTACTGGGTACAACGGGCGGCATTGAATCGACGCCCATTGATGGAGCTGAATATCAGGCGCTGGGTACAACGGGCGGTATTGGATCGATGCCTATTGATGGAGCTGAATATCGGGCACTGGTTACAACGGGCGGTAATGGATCGACGCCCATTGAGCTGAATATCGGGCGCTGGGTACAACGCGCGGTATTGTAATGATGCCCATTGATGGAGCTGAATATCGGGCGCTGGGTACAACGGGCAGTGTTGGATCGACGCCCATTGAGCTGAATATCGGGCGCTGGGTACAAGGGGCGGTATTGGATCGATGCCCATTGATGGAGCTGAATATCGGGCGCTGGGTACAACGGGCGGTATTGGATCAACGCCCATTGATGGAGCTGAATATCGGGCGCTGGGTACAACGGGCGGTATTGGATCGATGCCCATTGATGGAGCTGAATATCGGGCGCTGGGTACAACGGGCGGTATTGGATCGACGCCCATTGATAGAGCTGAATATCGGGCGCTGGATACAACGGGCGGTATTGGATCGATGCCCATAGAGCTGAATATCGGGCGCTGGGTACAACGAGTGGTATTGGATCGACGCCCATTGATGGAGCTGAATATCGGGCACTGGGTACAATGGGCAGTATTGTATCACTGTCCATTGATGGAGCTGAATATCGGGCGCTGGGTACAATGGTCAGTATTGGATCGATGCCTATTGATGGAGCTGAATATCGGGCGCTGGGTACAATGGGCGGTATTGGATCGATGCCCATTGAGCTGAATATCGGGCACTGGTTACAACGGGCGGTATTGGATCGATGCCCATTGATGTAGCTGAATATCGGGCACTGGGTACAATGGGCGGTATTAGATCGATGCCCGTTGATGGAGCTGAATATCGGGTGCTGGGTACAACAGGTGGTATTGGATCGGTGCCCATTGATGGAGCTGAATATCGGGCACTGGGTACAACGGGCAGTATTCGTTCGACGCCCATTGATGGAGCTAAACATCGGTCACTGTGTACAACGGGCGGTATTGGATCGATGCCCATTGATCGCGCTGAATATCGGGCACTGTGTACAACGGGCGGTATTGGATCGATGCCCATTGATGGAGCTGAATATCGCGCACTGGGTACAACGCGCGGTATTGGATCAATGCCCATTGATGGAGCTGAATATCGGGCGCTGTGTACAACGGGCGTTATTGGATCGACGCCCATTGATGGAGCTGAATATCGGGCACTGGGTACAACGGGCGGTATTGGATCGATGCCCATTGATGGAGCTGAATATCGCGCACTGGGTACAACGCGCGGTATTGGATCAATGCCCATTGATGGAGCTGAATATCGGGCGCTGTGTACAACGGGCGTTATTGGATCGACGCCCATTGATAGAGCTGAATATCGGGCGCTGGATACAACGGGCGGTATTGGATCGATGCCCATAGAGCTGAATATCGGGCGCTGGGTACAACGAGTGGTATTGGATCGACGCCCATTGATGGAGCTGAATATCGGGCACTGGGTACAATGGGCAGTATTGTATCACTGTCCATTGATGGAGCTGAATATCGGGCGCTGGGTACAATGGTCAGTATTGGATCGATGCCTATTGATGGAGCTGAATATCGGGCGCTGGGTACAATGGGCGGTATTGGATCGATGCCCATTGAGCTGAATATCGGGCACTGGTTACAACGGGCGGTATTGGATCGATGCCCATTGATGTAGCTGAATATCGGGCACTGGGTACAATGGGCGGTATTAGATCGATGCCCGTTGATGGAGCTGAATATCGGGTGCTGGGTACAACAGGTGGTATTGGATCGGTGCCCATTGATGGAGCTGAATATCGGGCACTGGGTACAACGGGCAGTATTCGTTCGACGCCCATTGATGGAGCTAAACATCGGTCACTGTGTACAACGGGCGGTATTGGATCGATGCCCATTGATCGCGCTGAATATCGGGCACTGTGTACAACGGGCGGTATTGGATCGATGCCCATTGATGGAGCTGAATATCGCGCACTGGGTACAACGCGCGGTATTGGATCAATGCCCATTGATGGAGCTGAATATCGGGCGCTGTGTACAACGGGCGTTATTGGATCGACGCCCATTGATGGAGCTGAATATCGGGCACTGGGTACAACGGGCGGTATTGGATCGACGCCCATTGATGGAGCTGAATATCGGGCACTGTGTACAACGGGCGGTATTGGATCGACGCCCATTGATGGAGCTGAATATCGGGCGCTGTGTACAACGGGCGGTATTGGATCGACGCCCATTGATGGAGCTGAATATCGGGCACTGGGTACAACGGGCGGTATTGATTCGATGCCCGTTGATGGAGCTGAATATCGGGCACTGGGTACAACGGATGGTATTGGATCGAAGCCTATTGAGCTGAATATCGGGCCCTGGGTACAACGGGCGGTATTGGATCGATGCCCATTGATGGAGCTGAATATCGGGAACTGGGTAGAATGGGTGTTATTGGATTGATGCCCATTGATGGAGCTGAATATCGGGCGCTGGGTACAACAGGCGGTATTGGATCGATGCCCATTGATGGAGCTGAATATCGGGCACTGGGTACAATGGGCGGTATTGGATTGATGCCCATTGATGGAGCTGAATATCGGGCACTGTGTACAACAGACGGTATTGGCTCGATGCCCATTGATTGAGCTGAATATCGGGCACTGGGTACAATGAGCGGTATTAGATCGATGCCCATTGATGGAGCTGGATATCGGGCACTGGGTACAACGGGTGCTATTAGATCGACGCCCATTAATAGAGCTGAATATCGGGCGCTGGATACAGCGGGCGGTATTGGATCGATGCCCATAGAGCTGAATATCGGGCGCTGGGTACAACGAGTGGTATTGGATCGACGCCCATTGATGGAGCTGAATATCGGGCACTGGGTACAATGGGCAGTATTGTATCGATGTCCATTGATGGAGCTGAATACCGGGCGCTGGGTACAATGGGCGGTATTGGATCGATGCCTATTGATGGAGCTGAATATCGGGCACTGGGTACAGCGGGCGGTATTGGATCAATGCCCATTGAGCTGAATATCGGGCACTGGGTACAGCGGGCGGTATTGGATCGATGCCCATTGAGCTGAATATCGGGCACTGGTTACAATGGGCGGTATTGGATCGATGCCCATTGAGCTGAATATCAGGCGCTGAATACAACGGGCGGTATTGGATTGATGCCCATTGATGGAGCTGAATATCGGGCACTGGGTACAATGGGCGGTATTAGATCGATGCCCATTGATGGAGCTGAATATCGGGTGCTGGGTACTACAGGTGGTATTGGATCGACGCCCATTGATGGAGCTGAATATCGGGCACTGGGTACAATGGGCAGTATTGGATCGATGCCCATTGATGGAGCTGAATATCGCGCACTGGGTACAACTCGCGGTATTGGATCGATGCCCATTGATGGAGCTGAATATCGGGCGCTGTGTACAACGGGCGGTATTGATTCGATGCCCTTTGATGGAGCTGAATATCGGGCGCTGGGTACAAAGGGCAGTATTGGATTGATGCCCATTGATGGAGCTGAATATCGGGCACTGGGTACAACGGGCGGAATTGGATCGACGCCCATTGATGGAGCTGAATGTCGGGCACTGGGTACAACGGGCGGTATTGGATCGATGCCCATTGAGCTGAATATCGGGCACTGTGTACAACGGGCGGTATTGGATCAGCCACCCATTGATGGAGCTGAATATCGGGCACTGTGTACAATGGGCGGTATTGGATCGATACCCATTGATGGAGCTGAATATCGGGCACTAAGTACAATGGGCGGTATTGGATCGATGCCGATTGATGCCTCTGAATATCGGGCACTGGGTACAATGGGCGGTTTTGGATCGATTCCCATTGATGGAATGAATAACGGGCACTGGGTACAATGGGTGCTTTTGGATCGATGTCCATTGATGGAGCAGAATATCGGGCGCTGGGTACAACGGGCTGTATTGGATCGATGCCCATTGATGGAGCTGAATATCGGGCGCTGGGTACAATGGGCGGTATTGGATCGATGCCCATTGATGGAACTGAATATCGGGCACTGGGTACAATGGGCGGTATTGGATCGACGCCCATTGAGCTGAATATCGGGCGCTGGGTACAACGGGCTGTATTGGATCGATGCCCATTGATGGAGCTGAATATCGGGCGCTGGGTACAATGGGCGGTATTGGATCGATGCCCATTGATGGAGCTGAATATCGGGCGCTGGGTACAATGGGCGGTATTGGATCGATGCCCATTGATGGAGCTGAATATCGGGCACTGGGTACAATCGGCGGTATTGGATCGAAGCCAATTGAGCTGAATATCGGGCGCTGGGTACAACGGGTGGTATTGGATCAACGGCCCGTTGATGGAGCTGAATATCGGGTGCTGGGTGCAACGGGCGGTATTGGATCGATGCCCATTGATCTGAATATCAGGCGCTGGGTACAACGGGCAGTATTGGATCGATGCCCATTGATGGAGCTGAATATCGGGCACTGGTTACAACGGGAGGTATTGGATCGATGCCCATTGATGGAGCTTAATATCGGGCACTGGGTACAACGGGCGGTATTTGATCGATGTCCATTGAGCTGAATATCGGGCGCTGGGTACAATGGGTGGCATTGGATCGATGCCCATTGAAGGAGCTGAATATCGGGCGCTGGGTACAAAGGGCAGTATTGGATCGATGCCCATTGATGGAGCTTAATATCGGGCACAGGGTACAACGGGCGTTCTTGAATCGATGCCCATTGATGGAGCTGAATATCGGGTGCTGTGTACAACGGGCGGTATTGGATCGACGCCCATTGATGGAGCTGAATATCGGGCGCTGGGTACAACGGGTGTTATTGGATCAATGCCGATTGATGCTGCTGAATATCGGGCGCTGGGCACAATGGGCAGTATTGGATCGATGCCCATTGATGGAGCTGAATACCGGGCACTGGGTACAACAGGCGGTATTGGATCGATGCCCATTGATGGAGCTGAATATCGGGCACTGGGTAGAACGGGCGGTATTGGATCGATGCCCAATGATGGAGCTGAATATCGGGCACTGGGTACAATGGGCAGTATTGGATCGCTGCCCATTGATGGAGCTGAATATCGGGCGCTGCGTTTAACGGGCGGTATTGGATCGATGCCCATTGATGGAGCTGAATATCGGGCGCTGGGTACAATGGGCGGTATTGGATCGATGCCCATTGATGGAGCTGAATATCGGGCACTAGATTCAGCGGGCGGTATTGGATCGACACATACTGAGCTCAGTATCGGGCACTGGGTACAACGGGTTGTATTGGATCGACGCCCATTGAGCTGCATATCGGGCGCTGGATGCATCGGGCGGTATTGGATCGATGCCCATTGATGGAGCTGAATATCGGGCACTGGGTACAATGGTCGGTATTGGTTCGATGCCCATTGATGGAGCTGAATATCGGGCACTGGGTACAATGAGCGGTATTGGATCGATGCCCATAGATGGAGCTGAATATCGGGCACTGGGTACAATGGGCGGTATTGGATCGATGCCCATTGATGGAGTTGAATGTCGGGCACTGGGCACAACGGGCGTTATTGGATCGACGCCCATTGAAGGAGCTGAATATCGGACGCTGGGTACAACGGGCGGTATTGGATCGATGCCCATTGATGGAGCTGAATATCGGGCACAGGGTACAATGGGCGGTATTGGATCGATGCCCATTGATGGAGCTGAATATCGGGCGCTGGGTACAACGGGCGGTAATGGATCGATGCCCATTGATGGAGCTGAATATCGGGCACTGGGTACAATCGGCGGTATTGGATTGAAGCCATTTGAGCTCAATATCGGGCGCTGGGTACAACGGGTGGTATTGGATCGACGGCCCATTGATGGAGCTGAATATCGGGTGCTGGGTGCAACGGGCGGTATTGGATCGATGCCCATTGATGGAGCTGAATATCGGGCACTGGATACAACGGGCAGTATTGGATCGATGCCCATTGATGGAGCTGACTTTCGGGCACTGGGTAACATGGGTGGTATTGGATCAGCCGCCCATTGATGGAGCTGAATATCGGTCGCTGGATACAACGGGTGGTATTGGATCAACACCCATTGATGGAGCTGAATATCGGGCGCTGGGGACATCGGGTGGCATTGGATCAATGCCCATTGATGGAGCTGAATATCGGGCGCTGTGTACAATGGGCGGTATTGGATCGATGCCCATTGATGGAGCTCAATATCGGGCGCTGGGTACAACGGGATGTATAGGATCGACACCCATTGATGGAGCTGAATATCAGGCACTGGGTTCAATGTGCGGTATTGGATCGATGCCCATTGATGGAGCTGAATATCAGGCGCTGGGTACAACGGGCGGTATTGGATCGACGCCCATTGATGGAGCTAAATATCGGGCGCTGGGTACAACGGGCAGTATTGAATTGACGCCCATTGATGGAGCTGAATATCGGGCGCTGGTTACAACGGGTGGTATTGGATCGATGCCCATTGATGGAGCTGAATATCGGGTACTGGGTACAACGGGCGGCATTGAATCGACGCCCATTGATGGAGCTGAATATCAGGCGCTGGGTACAACGGGCGGTATTGGATCGATGCCTATTGATGGAGCTGAATATCGGGCACTGGTTACAACGGGCGGTAATGGATCGACGCCCATTGAGCTGAATATCGGGCGCTGGGTACAACGCGCGGTATTGTAATGATGCCCATTGATGGAGCTGAATATCGGGCGCTGGGTACAACGGGCAGTGTTGGATCGACGCCCATTGAGCTGAATATCGGGCGCTGGGTACAACGGGCGGTATTGGATCGATGCCCATTGATGGAGCTGAATATCGGGCGCTGGGTACAACGGGCGGTATTGGATCAACGCCCATTGATGGAGCTGAATATCGGGCGCTGGGTACAACGGGCGGTATTGGATCGATGCCCATTGATGGAGCTGAATATCGGGCGCTGGGTACAACGGGCGGTATTGGATCGACGCCCATTGATAGAGCTGAATATCGGGCGCTGGATACAACGGGCGGTATTGGATCGATGCCCATAGAGCTGAATATCGGGCGCTGGGTACAACGAGTGGTATTGGATCGACGCCCATTGATGGAGCTGAATATCGGGCACTGGGTACAATGGGCAGTATTGTATCACTGTCCATTGATGGAGCTGAATATCGCGCACTGGGTACAACGCGCGGTATTGGATCAATGCCCATTGATGGAGCTGAATATCGGGCGCTGTGTACAACGGGCGGTATTGGATCGACGCCCATTGATGGAGCTGAATATCGGGCACTGGGTACAACGGGCGGTATTGGATCGACGCCCATTGATGGAGCTGAATATCGGGCACTGTGTACAACGGGCGGTATTGGATCGACGCCCATTGATGGAGCTGAATATCGGGCGCTGTGTACAACGGGCGGTATTGGATCGACGCCCATTGATGGAGCTGAATATCGGGCACTGGGTACAACGGGCGGTATTGGATCGACGCCCATTGATCGAGCTGAATATCGGGCACTGGGTACAACGGGCGGTATTGATTCGATGCCCGTTGATGGAGCTGAATATCTGGCACTGGGTACAACGGATGGTATTGGATCGAAGCCTATTGAGCTGAATATCGGGCCCTGGGTACAACGGGCGGTATTGGATCGATGCCCATTGATGGAGCTGAATATCGGGAACTGGGTAGAATGGGTGTTATTGGATTGATGCCCATTGATGGAGCTGAATATCGGGCGCTGGGTACAACAGGCGGTATTGGATTGATGCCCATTGATGGAGCTGAATATCGGGCACTGTGTACAACAGACGGTATTGGCTCGATGCCCATTGATTGAGCTGAATATCGGGCACTGGGTACAATGAGCGGTATTAGATCGATGCCCATTGATGGAGCTGGATATCGGGCACTGGATACAACGGGTGCTATTAGATCGACGCCCAATAATGGAGCTGAATATCGGGCGCTGAATACAACGGGCGGTATTGGATCGACGCCCATTAATAGAGCTGAATATCGGGCGCTGGATACAGCGGGCGGTATTGGATCGATGCCCATAGAGCTGAATATCGGGCGCTGGGTACAACGAGTGGTATTGGATCGACGCCCATTGATGGAGCTGAATATCGGGCACTGGGTACAATGGGCAGTATTGTATCGATGTCCATTGATGGAGCTGAATACCGGGCGCTGGGTACAATGGGCGGTATTGGATCGATGCCTATTGATGGAGCTGAATATCGGGCACTGGGTACAGCGGGCGGTATTGGATCAATGCCCATTGAGCTGAATATCGGGCACTGGGTACAGCGGGCGGTATTGGATCAATGCCCATTGAGCTGAATATCGGGCACTGGTTACAATGGGCGGTATTGGATCGATGCCCATTGAGCTGAATATCAGGCGCTGAATACAACGGGCGGTATTGGATTGATGCCCATTGATGGAGCTGAATATCGGGCACTGGGTACAATGGGCGGTATTAGATCGATGCCCATTGATGGAGCTGAATATCGGGTGCTGGGTACAACAGGTGGTATTGGATCGACGCCCATTGATGGAGCTGAATATCGGGCACTGGGTACAATGGGCGGTATTGGATCGATGCCCATTGATGGAGCTGAATATCGCGCACTGGGTACAACTCGCGGTATTGGATCGATGCCCATTGATGGAGCTGAATATCGGGCGCTGTGTACAACGGGCGGTATTGATTCGATGCCCGTTGATGGAGCTGAATATCGGGCACTGGGTACAACGGGTGGTATTGGATCGAAGCCTATTGAGCTGAATATCGGGCCCTGGGTACAACGGGCGGTATTGGATCGACACCCATTGATCGAGCTGAATATCGGGCACTGGGTACAACGGGCGGTATTGATTCGATGCCCGTTGATGGAGCTGAATATCGGGCACTGGGTACAACGGGCGGTATTGATTCGATGCCCGTTGATGGAGCTGAATATCGGGCACTGGGTACAACGGATGGTATTGGATCGAAGCCTATTGAGCTGAATATCGGGCCCTGGGTACAACGGGCGGTATTGGATCGATGCCCATTGATGGAGCTGAATATCGGGAACTGGGTAGAATGGGTGTTATTGGATTGATGCCCATTGATGGAGCTGAATATCGGGCGCTGGGTACAACAGGCGGTATTGGATCGAGGCCAATTGATGGAGCTGAATATCGGGCACTGGGTACAATGGGCGGTATTGGATTGATGCCCATTGATGGAGCTGAATATCGGGCACTGTGTACAACAGACGGTATTGGCTCGATGCCCATTGATTGAGCTGAATATCGGGCACTGGGTACAATGAGCGGTATTAGATCGATGCCCATTGATGGAGCTGGATATCGGGCACTGGGTACAACGGGTGCTATTAGATCGACGCCCAATAATGGAGCTGAATATCGGGCGCTGAATACAACGGGCTGTATTGGATCGACGCCCATTAATAGAGCTGAATATCGGGCGCTGGATACAGCGGGCGGTATTGGATCGATGCCCATAGAGCTGAATATCGGGCGCTGGGTACAACGAGTGGTATTGGATCGACGCCCATTGATGGAGCTGAATATCGGGCACTGGGTACAATGGGCAGTATTGTATCGATGTCCATTGATGGAGCTGAATACCGGGCGCTGGGTACAATGGGCGGTATTGGATCGATGCCTATTGATGGAGCTGAATATCGGGCACTGGGTACAGCGGGCGGTATTGGATCAATGCCCATTGAGCTGAATATCGGGCACTGGGTACAGCGGGCGGTATTGGATCGATGCCCATTGAGCTGAATATCGGGCACTGGTTACAATGGGCGGTATTGGATCGATGCCCATTGAGCTGAATATCAGGCGCTGAATACAACGGGCGGTAATGGATTGATGCCCATTGATGGAGCTGAATATCGGGCACTGGGTACAATGGGCGGTATTAGATCGATGCCCATTGATGGAGCTGAATATCGGGTGCTGGGTACAACAGGTGGTATTGGATCGACGCCCATTGATGGAGCTGAATATCGGGCACTGGGTACAATGGGCGGTATTGGATCGATGCCCATTGATGGAGCTGAATATCGCGCACTGGGTACAACTCGCGGTATTGGATCGATGCCCATTGATGGAGCTGAATATCGGGCGCTGTGTACAACGGGCGGTATTGATTCGATGCCCGTTGATGGAGCTGAATATCGGGCACTGGGTACAACGGGTGGTATTGGATCGAAGCCTATTGAGCTGAATATCGGGCCCTGGGTACAACGGGCGGTATTGGATCGACGCCCATTGATCGAGCTGAATATCGGGCACTGGGTACAACGGGCGGTATTGATTCGATGCCCGTTGATGGAGCTGAATATCGGGCACTGGGTACAACGGGTGGTATTGGATCGAAGCCTATTGAGCTGAATATCGGGCCCTGGGTACAACGGGCGGTATTGGATCGATGCCCATTGATGGAGCTGAATATCGGGCACTGGGTAGAATGGGTGTTATTGGATTGTTGCCCATTGATGGACATGAATATCGGGCGCTGGGTACAACAGGCGGTATTGGATCGATGCCCATTGATGGAGCTGAATATCGGGCACTGGGTACAACAGGCGGTATTGGATTGATGCCCATTGATGGAGCTGAATATCGGGCACTGTGTACAACGGGCGGTATTGGCTCGCTGCCCATTGATGGAGCTGAATATCGGGCACTGGTTACAACGGGTGTTATTAGATCGATGCCCATTGATGGAGCTGAATATCGGGCGCTGCGTACAACAGGCGGTCAATCCAATACTGCCCGCTTTACGCCACCGCCCCAGACGAAGTCCTTGTCCAAGGTTTTTAAGCAGTGGCTTAAAGAATGAGAGAGAGGTGTAGAGAGCCAGAGATATTTAGGGAGGGAATTCCAGAGGTTAGGACCTAGCTGACTGAAGGCACAGCCGCCAATGGTGGGGCGAAGGGATTGGTGGATGACCAAGAGGCCAGAGTTAATTAGGGCAAAATGAAAACTTGTTGTGGCAAATGGAAATATCTCACTGATATCGTGAGGTCAGGAGAAGAACCCTGCAGTAATTTCAGAACCAATTGGACACCACAATAGGGGGACTGTAGGGATGTCCCAAAGCTCTTCACGTTTTATGAAGCACAGTCACTCTTGTAATTTAGGAAACGAGGCAACCAATTTGCACACAGCAAGATCCCACAAACAGCAATGTGATAATGACCAGATAATCTGCTTCAGATATGTTGGTTAAGGGGTAAATATTGGTCAGGAAATCAGGGATAACTACCCTGCTCTTCTTCGAAATAGTACCATGGGATTGTTTCCGTCCACCTGGGTAGGGCAAACGGGGCCTCAGTTTTACGTCTCATCTGAAAGACAGCACTTCCGACAGTGCAGCACTCCCTCAGCACTGCACTGAAGTGTCCACCAGGAATATGTACTCAAGTCTCTGGAGTGGGGCTTGAAGTATCTGACTCAGAGGCAAGAATGCTACCACTGAGCTAAGTCTTAAATTTTGAACAGTAATTATTGTTAGTCAGGTGATGTCATACTGAATACATCAAGGTCAATGCACCCACTAAATAAATATAGTCACACTAATGCGATCAAAAGAAGATGTGTTCGGGCTATCTATAAGATGTGAGATGATAATCAGCTCCACAATTTAAGGCAGTTTGCCATACTGTGGCACAGTCTATTTCCACTTATACTAGGTTTAATGGGTTTAATGTGTCAGCCGTGGCTCAGTGGGTAGCACTCTCACCTCTGAGTCAGATGGTTGTGGGTTTATAGCCCACTTTAGGAACTTGAGCACAAAATCTAGGGGGTGCTGCACTGTGGGAGATGCCGTCTTTCGGATGAGACGTTAAACCGAGGCCCCGTCTGCCCACTCGAGTGGACGTAAAAGATCTCGAAGAAGAGCAGGGGAGTTATCCCCATTGCCCTGGCCAATATTTATCCCTCAATAAACATTAATAAAAACATAATCTGGTCATTGTCACATTGCTGTTTGTGAGATCTTGCTGTGCGCAAATTGGCTGCCGCATTTCCACCATTACAACAGTGACAACACTTCAAAAAGCACTCCATTGGCTGTGAAGCGCTTTGGGACGTCCTGAGGTCATGAAAGGCGCTGTAGAAATGCACGTCTTTCTTTCTTACCTCAGTACCCAGTGTGGCCCAGGAATGGCAGCTAACGTTTTGTCATTGGCAGTTTAAGTTGTCTGCTCAGAAAGGTGAGGGAAATTGGAAATGGAAAATCCTCCATTCGTTTCAGGGATCCGGCAGTTCGGGCCGCCAAACCTCCAGGATTGTCCTGGAGTCTCCAGGAATTAATGATTAATCTCCCGGACACTGCTACAAGGATTCCAGGAAAATAATCAGTGGGGCATTAAAAAATTGAGGGCTTTTAAAATTTTCTTTATTATTTTCTTTATTAGTTATAAAAATATTGGAAATGAGAGAAGAAAGGCTGTTTGACTGGGCGGGGTGGTTGGAGGTAGGAGATTATGTGATAAAACCTCCAGGAATATATCCAATCAGAGTTGGAAACCCTTCCGGCAGCCAACTTTCAACACCCGCCTGAAACAGGCGTGAAGTTGGTGCAACGACCACGCTGCTCACCGCCAGCCAATGTCAAGAGGTCTGAGGGCCTCAGATTAATCCCAGCATCTCACTTACCCAGACAGGCTCAATGAGCTGGGTCTCTGCACTTCAGAGAAGCGTAGACTTAGGGGTGATTTGATCGAGGTGTATAAGGTGATGAAGGGAATAGATTGTGTTTGTATAAACAAAGTGTTTCAACTGAATAGGCTAGGTAGGACCAGGGGTCACAATCTCAAGTTATCTAAGGCTAGAACTATGTTAGATATTAGGCGTGTTTTCTTTGTCTCTAGAGAATGGTGACCTTGTGGAACAGGCTGCCGGCTTGTGCGGTGATCGCTGATTTGCTGAATTCCTTCAAGCAAGAGCTGAACCTGTTTCTGGCCGGGGCGGAGATCACCTCGTACAAGAGGTAGATACCTGGTAACATAAACCAGGGATAGAGTGATCTCCTGGATAGTTTTGATCGCCTAAGAGGGTCAGAGAGTAATTTTCCAGGTTTCCCCCCACCCCCCCCAATTGCCCTGGATTTTTATCCCGTTTTTTGCCTCTCCCAGGAGATTACCTGACTCAGGGTGTGGTGGGGGTGCCTGTATAGTGTTTTATCACAACTATGAGGGACAGGCTGGATAGAGCAAGGGGTCTTTTCCTGTCCGTCATTTAAAAAAATTTGTTCTGGGATGTGGGCATCGTTGGCAATGCCAGCATTTATTGCCCATCGCTAGTCGCCCTTGAGAAGGTGGTGGTGAGCCGCCTTCTTGAACCGCTGCAGTCCGTGTGGTGAAGTTACTCCCACAGTGCTGTTAGGGAGGGAGTTCCAGGATTTGGCCCAGCGACGATGAAGGAACGGCGATATACTTCCAAGTTAAGATGATGTATAACTTGGAGGGGAACTTGGAGGTTGTTAGATCCGTGATTCTGAGAGTACGATGTTTTTCAATAACCACACGGATGCTGTAACTTAACAATCAACAGGTGTTTACTGGAGTAGGGTAGTCTCGAGACTGGGGTACAGAGGCATGCTCAAGGCTTATATACAGGTGTGGTCACTGCCGGTACTACAGTATACAGGAGCTGCTAGTTCTCTCTTAAAGGTACATACACTACAATTCCTCCCCTTTTAGATTAGTAGTATCCATAATATTCAAATAACAATTAACACTTTAACATGCACGTTAAACAACAATAGTTCATTTATAGATTCAGTCTTTGGGGCGGCTTCCTGATCCTTTCGGGATAGCGCCTTTCCTGAGGTTCTTGTTCTTGGTGCGGAGGCGATTCTGGCCCCTTTTCATCGGTTAGTTCATCGGGTTCCACTGCTACTGGTTCGGAGGTAGATGCTACCGGTATGTCGGGTTCATCCCCAGGTACGCGAGACATGGGGTTGACTCGTTCCTGTGATGCTAAGATCTGATCAACGTGGCGTCTCACAATGTTCTCCCCAACATCCACTGTGTACATTAATGGCCCCTGCCTTGTGCATATCGTTCCGGGTTGCCATTTCTCTGTTCGGTAGTCACGGGCCAAGACTGGTTGTCCTACATTGAAGCTCCTTGTCGGCTTCTCATTGATGTGATGGAATTGTTTATCCTCAACATTTCTTTGCACATTTGGTCTAAGCAAGTCCAGACGAGATCGCAACCTTCGGTTAAAGAACATCATGGCCAGGGTCTGGTTGGTAACTGCATGTGTCGCATTTCGGTAGGCTAATAAGAAATTGTCCACCTTATGCTGTAGTGGAATTTCATCATCGCACATGGCCTTTCTCGCCTTCTTAAAGGTTTGTACGAACCTCTCAGCCAATCCATTTGTGGCTGGATGATACGGGGCAGATGTGTAATGCCTTACCCCATTCCTTCTCATAAATTTTCGAAACTCTTCGGACACAAACTGTGGTCCATTATCAGAGCAAATCTGCTCTGGCAAGCCGTTTCTGGCAAATATGGTCCGTAGGACTGCAATCGTTTTCTCTGTAGTGGTTGAGGACATTTTTATCACCTCAGGCCACTTCGAACGAGCATCCACTGCTATTAAGAACATGGAGTCCATGAATGGACCAGCAAAATCAATATGCACCCATTGCCATGGAGCGGAGGGCCACTCCCATGGGTGTAGAGGGGCATGTGGTGGTGCATTTTGCACCTTCTGGCATCCTGAGCAGCTCCTGGTTAGGTCTTCGATTTGTTGATCGATTCCCGGCCACCACACATAAGCCCTAGCAAGGCTTTTCATTTTCACTCCCCCCAGATGGCCTTCCTGTAGCTCATTTAGCACTCTCTCCCTTAACTTGGGTGGAACCACCACTCTGGATCCACACATCACTGTCCCCTGGCATACTGACAGCTGTTCTCTTCTGGATGAGATGAGTCGCCATGTGTTGGCCATCCCCTCACCGTCAAATCATATACCCGAGACAGCGTCGGATCATTGCGGGTCTCCTTCTCAATATCCGCGTTCGTTACTGGCAATCGTTCAGTTATTGACGAATAAAAAATCTCGATAGGGCCCACTGCTGGTGCTTCCTCCACAGTAGGCAGTGGCAGGCGCGATAGCCCATCAGCGTTTCCATGCTGTTTCGTGCCTTTATATTCTATTTCATATTGATCCACCCCTAGAAACAGGGACCATCTTTGTAACCGTTGTGCCGTCATCACTGGAACGCCCTTCTTAGGATTAAAGATGGAGACAAGTGGTTGGTGGTCAGTCAGCAAGGTGAACTTCTGCCCATGCAGATAGTGGTTGAATTTTTTTACTCCCCATACTAGGCTGAGGGCCTCCCTGTCAATCTGGGCATAGTTGCGCTCGGCTGAGGTTAGTGACCGAGACGCAAAGGCTACTGGCCTCTCCAACCCATCTGGGAATTTGTGCGACAGCACCGCTCCAATACCATAGGGTGATGCATCACATGCCAAACGAATTGGTAGTGCTGGGTTGAAATGGGCCAACACCTCTTTTGATGTGATCAATTCTTTACACTTCTGGAAAGCTCGTCTACGTTCGTCATTCCACTTCCATGGTACCCCCGTTTGCAGTAGGGTGTTCAGTGGGTGTAATACCATGGACAAATTTGGTAAGAACTTATGGTAGTAGTTTACCAGCCCGAGGAACGACCTCAGTTGTGACACATTTTCCGTTGCTGGAGCCTTGACTACTGCCTCAATCTTTTCAGGGGACTTATGTAACCCCTCTTCATCGATGACGTGGCCACAATATGAGATCTGCTTCTGGAAAAACTCGCACTTGTGACGATTAGCTCGTAGCCCATATTCCTTTAATCTGGTGAGCACCTTCTCCAAGTTGGCGAGGTGATCACTCTCATTTTCGCCCGTGACCAGGATGTCGTCCAAATAACACTGGGTCCCTGGAATCCCTTGCAGGACTTGATCCATCGCCGTTTGCCAAATAGCCGGAGCCGATGCTACCCCGAACACCAGCCGGTTGTATTGATAAAGACCTTTATGAGTGTTAATCGTAAGGTATTGCTTCGAGGCTTCTTCTACTTCCATTTGCAAGTACGCCTGGGCTAGATCAATTTTGGTGAAGCGTTTACTTCCAGATAGCGAGGCGAAAATATCCTCAATTCGTGGAAGCGGATATTGTACCGTGTGAAGGACTGGGTTCACTGTCACCTTAAAATCCCCACAGATGCGGACCTTCTTTGGTTCCCCAGGCGTATTACTCAACGACCTCTTCATTATAGGAACGATGGGTATAGCCCACTCACTCCAGTCTACTTTGGACAGTACTCCTGAACGTTCCAACACTTCCAGCTCTGCTTCAACAGCTGGTCTGATCGCATAAAGCACTGGTCTGGCCTTAAGAAACTTTGGGCTTGCATTTTCCTCTATTTTAATCGTTGCTGTTATGACTTTTAGTGTTCCGAGTCCCTCCTGGAACACTTCTTTTGCGTCAGTTAACATTTTTGACAGTCGTCCAGGTGTGACGTCGTCATCTTTTTTGGCCTCAACCTTCACTGCCTGTATGGAATGCCAATCTAATTGTATCTTCCGGATCCATTCACGTCCTAGCAGTGGTGGTCCTCCATCTGGCAATACATATAAGTCCATTTTAGGTATTTCCTGGCCTTTATATATCACTTTCACCCTTATTTTTCCTTTGGGGTAGACTTTTTGCCCCGTGTACGTCTTCAAGACAATCTCTGTAGCTTTCAAGGGTATATGTGAAAATAGCCACTTGTAGTCCCTTTGGTTTATGACCGTTAGGGCTGATCCTGTGTCCAATTCCATTTTCACTTGGACTCCATCTATCTTGAGTGTAACCCAGATAGTCTGGCGATCCTCCATTTTAGTTACCTTATGTAGTTTCAGACAACCCAGCTCCTTGCTTCCAGAGTCTGTGTCACTTTTCTGTTCGTCTGAACTACTGTCCGTCACCTGGTGTACCTTTTTGTACTTCTCCTGTGGAGATTTCTTACTGTTGGTTTTCTTCCCAGACCTGCAGACTCTTGCTATGTGTTCTGCTTTTCCACACTGTCTGCACACTTGGTCCTTGAACCAACAATCCTTCTGGTCATGTGTTGTTCTGCCGCAGCGATAGCACTTCCCTGTTCCATAGGACATTTCATTGGTGCCATATTCTTGCGGTCTCCGTTGTATCTCTGCAGCGCCCCTTGCGGCTGCTTCGTGTGACACTGCCATACTGAAAGCCTTGTCCAGCATAAGATCCTTTTCTGATAGATGCCGTTTCTGGGTTCCTTCACTTTGCAGCCCACACACAAACTTGTCCCTTAACGTATCTGCTAGTCCCGCTCCAAACTGGCAGTGTTTCGATAGCTTGCGCAGTTCTGTTAGGTACTCAGCATTGCTTTCGTCTTTGTGTTGGTTCCTTTTATGGAACTTAAATCATTCTGCTATCAGCAGCGGTGTGGGGTTTAAGTGGTCCTGTAGGATTTCTACTATGCTTTCGAAATTCTTGTTCACCGGCTTCTCTGGGGTTATTAGGTTTCGCAGTAACCCATAAGTTTTTGCACACATGGAATTTAACAAAACCAGTGCTTTCCTAGCATCTGGCACTTCATTCACCCTGCAGTACACCTCAGTACGTTCCACATATGTCACCCAATCTTCGACTTCATTGTCGAACGTAGGGATACTGCCACTCTTCGGCATCCCTGGGTGTGATTTAACTGTCAAAAATGGCGTCTCCCGCGCTTCCCCTTCTTCTCCGCTGGCACAAAATGGTGTCTCCCGTGCTTTCCTTCCTTCCCGCGCTCGCCCTTCTTCTCCGCTGCAGCTTCTAAAAATGGCGTCTCCCGCGCTCTTCCTTCTTCTCCGTGGCTCAATGGCGTCTCCCGTGCTCTCCCTTCTTCTCCCCGCGGACACTGTTCAGCCCTTGAGCCCTGGCTGTGCTCTGCGCGTTCTTTTTTTTTTGTGCGCCTTTCCCGTTTCCGCCGCTCGGTCCTGAACCCGACTGTTGCTTTACCCTCTCTCTCTCCATTTTGTTTTTCCTCGACGCCACTCGGTTTTCAACCCCTGGCTGCGCCCTGTGCACTTCACCCTCTGTCTTACCCCGTCGACGCTGCTCGGCTTTCTCTCCATCGTCGGTCGGCTCCAGCCGCCGCTGTCCGGGAAGGGTCTGCGCTGTACCTGTCGTCAGTCTATTGCTGATCGTCGTGGCGGGGGAACCAAGCCCGGCTCTCCACAGCCTCCCCTGCGATGTTCACTCTCTGCCGGACGACTGGCCAGTTGCTCGTGGTCGACACCCGTGTTTCTGGCCTCGACTTTCTTCCACCGCCCTCCCGGAGCGAATCCTCGAAGGGAAATGCAGAGTTGCAGGTAGATTCGAATCGACACTCGTCGCCACTGTTAGATCCGTGATTCTGAGAGTATGATGTTTTTCAATAACCACACGGATGCTGTAACTTAACAATCAACAGGTGTTTACTGGTACAGGGTAGTCTCGAGACTGGGGTACAGAGGCATGCTCAAGGCTTATATACAGGTGTGGTCACTGCCGGTACTACAGTATACAGGAGCTGTAAAAGTAGTTCTCTCTTAAAGGTACATACACTACAGAGGTGGTGGTGTTCCCATGCACCTGCTGCCCTTGTCCTTCTATGTGGTAGAGGTCGCGGGTTTGGGAGGTGCTGCTGAAGAAGCCTTGGTGAGTTGCTGCAGTGCATCTTGTAGATGGTACACACTGCAGCCACGGTACGCCAGTGGTGGGGGGAGTGAATGTTTAAGGTGGTGGATGGGGTGTCAATCAAGCGGGCTGCTTTGTCCTGGATGGTGTCGAGCTTCTTGAGTGTTGTTGGAGCTGCACTCATCCAGGCAAGTGGAGAGTATTCCATCACACTCCCGATCTTTTTCTATGTTCGCATGAAACTCAGCCGCTCGCACACCTTTGGGGCACGGTAGAGCCCCCAACCCCCGCCACCACCCATTGCTGGCGATCAGCTCACGAGCAAGGGTGCTGATCCACGATCGTTCTCTGTTCCAAGTTCCAAGATCCATACCGCTCACCTGGCCTTGACCCCAACAGTGGAGACCACATATTGCCCCTACCTGTGGAGGTCGAACGCCTCACCTCACTCAGCGTACCAGGTCCCACAACGTTGGGTCCTTTGTATGGAGCAGATGCAGGAGCTCCAAGCTTGGGGAGTCCCCACTTCTGGCGCCAACCCTAGCCCTAGCGTCATTTGCCTTATAAAATAGGAACAATAAGAAAAAGCCCAGAATGGTAGAGACAACAGCAGCAGCCACAACTTGCATTTATACAGCACTTTTAACGTAGTAAAACGTTCCAAGGCGCTTCACAGAAGCGTTACCAAACAAAATTTGACACCGAGCCACACAAGGAGATATTAGGACAGGGGACCAAAAGCTTGGTCAAAGAGGTAAGTCTCACGGAGCATCTTAAAGGAGGAGAGAAAAGCGAAGATGTTTAGGGAGGGAATTCCAGAGCTTAGGGCCTAGGCAGCTGAAGGCATGGCCGCCAATGGTCGAACGATTAAATCAGGGATGCGTAAAATGCCAGAATTGGAGGAGCGTAGAGATCTGGGAGGGTTGTGGGGCTGAAGGAGGTTACAGAGATGGGGAGGGATGAGGCCATGGAGGGATTTGAAAACAAGGATGAGAATTTTAAAGTTCAGGCGGTGCCGGACTGGGAGCCAGTGTAGATCAGTGAGCACAGGGTTGATGGGTGAACGGGACTTGCTGCGAGTTAGGATATGGGCTGCAGAGTTTTGGATGAGCTCAAGTTTACCAAGGGTGCAAGATGGGATGCCAGCCAGGAGAGAATCTACTGGTAACAAAGGCCCGGATGAGGGTTTCAGAAGCAGATGAGCTGAGACAGAGGTGGAGACGGGTGATATTATGGAGGTGGAAGCAGGCGGACTTGGTGATGGAGAGGAATGGGGTTGGAAGCTCATCTCAGGGTCAAATAGGACAGCAACGTTGCGAACGGTCTGGTCAAAAGTGGACAACCTAGCTGGCCTTTCCCTTTGCTAGTGCTGGGTCCCTGAAGTCAATTGCCACTCGGGCTGGTCAGCTACAGGCCTTGGATTGGGCCTGAACAACTTTTTATCCAGTATGACCCGGTTACTCGCTGCACAAGTCTGTCGAGTCATGGAGAGAATGACACCTTTGCCTGCTGTACAACATGTTGTCATGGTGAACACGGCAGTTCAGTGCACAGCAATGGGTCGTGAGAGTGAAGCACAACACTTTCCCCTTGGTGCCCTGTGTGTGTGTGTGCTCCTGGGTCTTGAAACCCGAGCGTCATCTTCAGGGAAAAGATCAGACACCAAACCACACAGGGTCAGATTGCTTTTTAAAACAAATCGCAAATGAGTGAGAAAAACAACAGCCAGATAAAACTTGAAAGGGCAGACATGTCCTCAACCAATCCCACCTAAAATCTGATTGATTGATGGACCTTTCATCTCATTGCTGTTGGTGGGATGTTACTGATATGACTTATCATGTTTGCCTACACACATAGAATTTACAGCACAGAAACAGGCCATTCAGCTCAATTGGTCTGTGCCGGTGTTTATGCTCCACACGAGCCTCCTCCCACCCTCTTCATCTCACCATAACAGCAAATCCTTCTATTCCTTTCTCCCTCGTCTGTTTATCTAGCTTCCCCTTAAATGCATCTATGCTACTCGCCTCAACTACTCCATGTGGTAGCAAGTTCTATATTGTAACTACTTTCTGGGTAATGAAGATTCTCCTGATTTCCTTATTGGATTTATTAGTGACTATTTTATATTAATGGCCCCTAGTTTTGGTCTCCCCCACAAGTGGAAACATCTTCTCTACGTTTACCCTATCAAACCCCTTCATAATTTTAAAGACCTCTATCAGGTCACTCCTCCGCCTACTCTTTTCTAGAGAAAAGAGCCCCAGCCTGTTCAATCTTTCCTGATAGTTATAACCTCTCAGTTCTGGTATCACCTTCTCCAGTGCCTCGATATCCTAACATAACAACAGTCTTTGTGCTTCAAAGAGTATTCTTATTACCAAAGGCTTCAATGACAATGATTTGCATTTATATAGCACCTTTCCTGTAGATAAACATCCTAGGGTGCTTCACAGTGGGGTAATCCGGCATAAATGGTAGCTGAGACAAAGAGATACTAGGAGGCCGTGATCAAAAGCTTGATCAAGAGATGGGGTTAAGGCACTGTCTGAAAGCAGGAGAGGGAAGGGCAGAGGCGGAGAGTTTAAGGGAAGGAGTGTGGGGCCTAGACACCTGAAGGCACGACCACCAATGGTGGGGCAAAGGGGGTGGGCAAAAGAGACCAGATTCAGATGAATGGGGAGTTCAGGTGGTTGGTGTACAGCTAGAGGTGGGTACAGGTTATGGAGGTGTCAAATTTTGTTTGATAACACTTCTGTGAAGCACCTTGGGACATTTTACTATGTTAAAGGTGCTATATAAATGCAAGTTGTTGTTGTTGTTGTAGAGATAGGGAGGGGTGAGGCCACAAAGGAATTTAAACACAAGGGTGAGAATTTTAAACTGGAGGCATTAGGGGACCAGGAGCCAATGTGGAGCGGGAGCGGGACTTGGTGCGAGATAGGGCACGGACAGAAGAGTATTGAATGAGCTGAAGGTTACAGATGGTGGAGGATGGGAGGCATTTAAGAGATTCTGGACCATCGCAAGCAATGTTCCCTCTAAGCTGCGCGCGTGTCGCGGCCGCACAGTAATCTGCAAGGTTCCGCGCATGCCGCTCACTGGCTTTTACACTGGAAATAACGCGCCTGCACAGAAATTTAAAGGGACCACGCATTGAAAGAAACAGGCCATGCAGAACATAGTGCGGCCTACAAGGAAAATTGATCACAAGTCCAAGCCTGGTACATACTGAGAACATCAAAACTACTGGGGAAATTTCGCTGAGGTACCGATGGTCAATAGATTCCTCATCATCTATTGGATGCTCCAACAACCTAGTTAGTGAAATGGTGCTGAGGCCAACTGAACTATGATACTTCTGGGGGAGGGGCTGAAGCAAAGGAGGATCCGCCATTGTTCTGGGGAAGATCGAAATCTCAATTATTGAGAATTATTCAGGTTTCTCCTCTCCACACATCAGTCCTCCGTATCAACCCCTCCCATTGTCAGGTCAGTCCCACCGGTAAATACCATCCCTTTGCTTCCTCTTGTTCGATGGGAAGAGAAGGGGATGGAGAAACACTGCCAGAGTCTTCATTCGCATTGGCAACTTTCTACAGCTGGACGGGTGAACAGCGGCAGAGAGAAAGATAGAGCGCAAAGGAAAGAGAGAGAATAAAACGTAAAGGGAAAAGGGGAGGAAAAACAGAGAAAGAAAAAAGAGAATGGAAAAAAGAACCAGATAAAGAGAAAAACAGAGAACGAGAAAACAGAGAAAAAGAAAAAGACAGAGAAAGAAAAAACAGTGAGAAAGAGAAAAAATGGACAGAGAAAGAGAAAACTGAGAAAGGGAATGTCTTGCTTTGCAGACTTTGTACAAAAATAATAAATTGCAGGACAATGGGGTATTACAGTTTAACTCTTTAATGAAGCATTAGGTCTGATGATTTTACTCATACAGCACAGTGGGGACAAGATGGCATTGGGACCCCTAGCCTGGGTCTTCAAAACAATAGCAGTCCTTACAGATGCCTGCAGGCCAATGACAACTCAGCATGTGATCACATGTGAATATAATAGGTATTCCTTACTGATGCCTGCGGGCCAATGATAATTCAATATGCAAATGTGACAGGGAACAGCAAAAGAAAAAGAGAAAACAGAGTGAAAAGGGAAAAAAGAGGAAAAGGGAAAAAATTAGACAGAAAAATAAGAATGGGAAAGAAAGAGGAAAAACAGAGAGCAGAAATGAGAAAAAAAACTGACAAAAGGGAGAGGAAAAGAAGGAATATAAAAAAGAGAGCAGGAAAAAAAACTGAGAGTAAGATCATCACAGATCACAGAAACCCCACAGTGCAGATAGAGGCCATTTCGGCCCATCGAGCCTGCACCGACACATATCCCACCCGATCCCCGTAACCCCACGTATTTAATCCCCCTAACACTAAGGGTCAATTTATCATAGCCAATCAACCTAACCCGCACATCTTTGGACTGTGGTGAAAATAGAAAGGGCGGGAGTAAAAATAGAGAGAAAGAGAAAGAAAGTGGAGGATGGGAGATAAAAGAAAGTAAAAGAAGGAAGAAGCAGTCAGCTGGGAAAGAGGCTGACCAAGAGATGACCTTATCGAGCTATAAGATATCAATTTGCATAGAAAATGTAAATCTAGGACATTATTTCAAACTAACCCATCATGGGAGACAACAGGACATGGGTTCAAACTAGCTAAAGGCAGATTTAGGACTGATATCAGTAAGTTTCTTCACAAAAAGAGAGATCAAAACATGGACTGGACTTCTGGGCAGGATAATGGAAGCAAGCACCCCAGGATCATTTACAAAACAGTCGATGGGGCGACTGTAGGGTTGTGGGACAAGTGACCTTCCTTATCCAGATCTTTATATTGAAGAGGAAAAGTGATGGAGATATAAAGAGTGAAGCAGAGAGATGAGACAGAAAGATTGAGAGAAAAAAAGAAAAGATAATGAGAGAAGTCCAAAAAAAAGAGAACTGAGACAGACAGAAGGCGCAGGAGAAGAAACAGATGAAGGCAGAAATTTCAAACTCACACTGACAATTTATTCTTCCACCTCCTTTCCTTCTCAGTCAGAGAGGATAGGCTGTCTAGTCTTCTCCAGGCTTCAGTCAATTGCCAAGGTGTTTGAGGAGCATGTGACTGGTCACCTGATGTGGTTTCTATCCTTCCTTTGGGAATGTTCCTGGTCTCTGTTTGGCAGTGCTCCATAGCAGAGTGACAGAGCTCCTGTTCACCCATCACTCCTGTGCTCGCTGACCTATATTGGCTCCTGGTCCAGCAAGGCTTTGAATTTAAAATTATCACCCTTGTGTTCATATCCCTCCATGGCCTCACCTCTTTCTATCTCTATAACCTCCTCCAGTCCTACAACCCTCCGAGATTGCTGCACTCCTCCAATTCTGGCTTCTTGGCCGTTCCCTACTTCCTTCACCTCACCATTGGTGGTCGTGCCTTCAGCTGCCTAGGCACATAGATCAGGGGCAGGGTCTGCCGCACTTCCGCCAGCAGAGTGTGACTCCCAGAGTTTCAGGGCCAATGTCTTTACACAGAGAAAAAAAGAAAGACTTACATTTATATAGCGCCTTTCACGACCACCGGACATCTCAAAGCGCTTTACAGCCAATGAAGAACTTTTTGAAGTGTAGTCACTGTTGTAATGTGGGAAACGCGGCAGCCAATTTGCACACAGCAAGCTCCCACAAACAGCAATATGATAATGACCAGATAATCTGTTTTAGTGATGTTGGTTGAGGGATAAATATTGGCCAGGACACCAGGGAGAACTCCCCTGCTCTTCTTTGAAATAGTGCCATGGGCTCTTTTACATCCACCTGAGAGCCGACGAGGCCTCGGTTTAATGTCTCATCTGAAAGATGGCACCTCCGACAGTGCAGCACTCCCTCAGCACTGCACTGGAGTGTCAGCCTAGATTTTGTACTCAAGTCTCTGGAGTGGGACTTTGAACCCACAACCTTCTGACTCAGAGGCAAGAGTGCTTCCCACTGAGCCATGGCTGACAGTGTAAGAGACTGGTTCGAAGGTAGAATTCTCTGACACAATACATTGTTCAGGCAGAATCTATTTAAAAACAGGAGTTAGATAGGTTGGTGGGGATTAGACTAGGTTCACGTGGAAGAAAACACCAACAAAGACTTAATATGAAAGAAAGACTTGCATTTATATAGCACCTTTCACAGCAGCCAATTTGCACACAGCAAGCTCCCACAAACATCAGTGTGATAATAACCAGATGATTTGTTTTTAGCTTTTGATTGAGGGGTAAATATTGTCCAGGACACTGGGGATAACTCCCCTGCTCTTCTTCGAAATAATGCCATGGGATCTTTAACATGCACCTGAGAGAGCAGAAGGGGCCTTGCTTTAATGTCTCATCTGAAATGTGGCACTGCATTGGGAGTGTCAGCTTAGATTTTATGCTCAGGTCTACTGGAGTGGGACCTGAACCCACAACCTTCTGACTCAGAGGCAAGAGTGCTACCCACTGAGCCACGGCTGACACAGGTATGAGTTATGCAGTTACCCAGTGAGACTTCAGGGAGCCCACTTCAATCTCAATCTTGAATATTGTTACTGGTTTTTTTCAAGGATAACTGGACACTGGGTGTGGGGAAGAAAATAAGCTTCTGGTCGCCTAGAAACCGTGGCACTGGCACAACTGGGAGACGGAATGTGGATTCCCGTATTAATTAATAGCACTACAAGCAGCTGTGACCCCGCCAGTACACACAGCAATCAGCACTCGTACGCATCCTGTTGAATACTATAAAACTAGCACGATAAAGTACAAATAAACAGCGATTAATATATTGTGATTGCCAGACCGACCGTATCTGCAGTGTGGAGGGTGGATCTGGTCACACACTCACAGGAAGGACATTACTGCACTGACGGTACCGTGGCGCATTCTAGTTATGAGCAAAGGTTAAGGAAGTTGGGACATTTTTCTTTTCGAAAGGAGGAAACTTTAAATAGTTGAAATGAAGTTTTGAAGAGAATGAAGGGGATTGGCGACCTTGTATCTGAAGTGAAGGGGTCAAAGAGCAGGGAAGACAAGAGGCAGTTAGGAGTAAGAAGGGGAGTCAGGTAATTGTTCTGTGGGGTACGTTACCAGGGAAACTGATGGTAAATAGGTTCAAGAGACAATCAAGTGTGATTTTGGAATGAGTAGGGATTGAGGGATACAGTGAGAAGGTGGGATTGAGGGATACAGTGAAAAGATGGGATTGAGGGATACAATGAGAAGGTGGGATTGAGGGATACAGTGAAAAGATGGGATTGAGGGATACAGTGAGAAGGTGGGATTGAGGGATACAGTGAAAAGATGGGATTGAGGGATACAGTGAGAAGGTGGGATTGAGGGATACAGTGAAAAGATGGGATTGAGGGATACAGTGAGAATGGATTGACGGATACAGTGAAAAGTTGGGATTGAGGGATACAGTGAGAAGGTGGGATTGAGGGATACAGTGAAAAGATGGGATTGAGGGATGAAGTGAAAAGATGGGATTGAGGGATGAAGTGAAAAGATGGGATTGAGGGATACAGTGAGAATGGATTGACGGATACAGTGAGAAGGTGGGATTGAGGGATACAGTGAAAAGATGGGATTGAGGGATACAGTGAGAATGGATTGAGGGATACAGTGAAAAAATGGGATTGAGGGATACAGTGAAAAGATGGGATTGAGGGATACAGTGAAAAGATGGGATTGAGGGATACAGTGAAAAGATGGGATTGAGGGATACCGTGAAAAGATGGATTGAGGGATACAGTGAAAGGATGGGATTGAGGGATACAGTGAAAAGATGGGATTGAGGGATACAGTGAAAAGATGGGATTGAGGGATACAGTGAGAATGGATTGAGGGATACAGTGAAAAGATGGGATTGAGGGATACAGTGAAAAGATGGGATTGAGGGGTACAGTGAAAAAATGGGATTGAGGGATACAGTGAAAAGATGGGATTGAGGGATACAGTGAGAAGGTGGGATTGAGGGATGCAGTGAAAAGATGGGATTGAGGGATACAGTGAGAAGATGGGATTGAGGGATACAATGAGAAGGTGGGATTGAGGGATGCAGTGAAAAGATGGGATTGAGGGATACAGTGAGAAGGTGGGATTGAGGGATACAGTGAGAATGGATTCAGGGATACAGTGAAAAGATGGGATTGAGAGATGCAGTGAGAAAATGGGATTGAGGGATGCAGTGAACAGATGGGATTGAAGGATACAGTGAAAAGATGGGATTGAGGGATACAGTGAAAAGACAAAGTCAACATGGAGTTACTAAAGGTAAATCATGCTTGACTAATCTACTGGAATTTTTTGAGGATGTAACTGGTAGAATAGATAAGGGAGAACCAGTGGATGTGGTGTATTTGGACTTTCAGAAGGCTTTCAATAAGATCCCACATAAGAGATTAGCGTGTAAAGTTAAGGCACATGGGATTGGGGGCAAGGTACTGACTTGGATAGAGAACTGGTTGGCAGACAGGAAGCAAAGAGTTGGAATAAAAGGGTCTTTTTCCAAGTGGCAGGCAGTGACTAGTGGGCTACCGCAGGGATCGGTCCTAGAACCCCAGCTATTCACAACATATATAAATGATCTAGACGAGGGAACTAGATGTAATATCTCCAAGTTTGCAGGTGACACAAAGCTGGGTGGGTGTGTGTGCTGTGAGGAGGATGCAGAGAAACTCCAGTATGATTTGGACAGGTTGGGTGATTGGGCAGAAGCATGGCAGATGCAGTATACTGTGGATAAATATGAGGTTATCCACTTCGGTTGCAAAAACAGGAAGGCAGATTATTATCTGAACGGCAATAGATTGGGAAAAGGGGAAGTGCAACGAGACCTGGGTGTCCTTGTGCACCAGTTGCTGAAGGTAAGCATGCAGGTTCAGCAGGTGGTTAAGAAGTCAAATGGTATGTTGGCCTTCATAGCGAGAGGGTTCGAGTACAGGAACAAGGATGTCTTGCTGCAGTTGTACAGGGCCTTGGTGAGACGACATCTTGAGTATTGTGTGCAGTTTTGGTCACCTTATCTGAGGAAGGATGTTCTTGCCATGGAGGGAGTGCAGCAAAGATTCACCAGACTGATACCTGGGATGGCAGGAATGACGTATGAGGAGAGATTGGGTCGATTGGGCTTGTATTCACTAGAGTTTAGAAGAATGAGAGGGGATCTCATTGAAACTTATAAAATTATAACAGGACTAGACAGACCAGATGCAGGAAGGATGTTCCCAATGGCGGGGGAGTCCAGAACCAGGGGTCACAGTCTAAGGATAAGGGGTAAGCCATTTAGGACAGAGATGAGGAGGAATTTCTTCACCCAGAGAGTGGTGAACCTGTGGAATTCTCTACCACAGAAGGCAGTGGAGGCCAATTCATTAAATATATTCAAGAAGGAGTTGGATATATTTCTTAAGGCTAAAGGGATCAAGGGATATGGGGAGAAGGCAGGGACAGAGTACTGAATTTGGATGATCAGCCATGATCTCATTGAATGGCGGAGCAGGCTCGAGGGGCCAAATGGCCTACTCCTGCTCCTATCTTCTATGTTTCTATGTTTCTATGGGATTGAGGGATGCAGTGAGAAGATGGGATTGAGGGATACAGTGAAAAGATGGGATTGAGGGATACAGTGAAAAGATGGGATTGAGGTATACAATGAGAAGGTGGGATTGAGGGATACAGTGAGAATGGATTGAGGGATACATGTAGTGTATGTAACGTTCCACCTTTAAGAGAACTATTTTAAGGGTTGCACTACTTTATCTTGGCTGCTGTATACTGTAATACCGGTGGTGACCACACCGGTATATAAGTGCTGTGTAATGATTTAGTGGGCAGTTCCGCCCTGACCTTCGACTAGTAAAGAACTGTTAAAGTTTACTCTTGTGGTCTGTGTAGTAATTCTCAATATAACACACAGACTTAACAGTGGCGACGAGTACGATCTTACCCTGCGGCAGAGATACATCCAAGGCAGTTTAACGGGCGTCGAGAGGAGGCATCTGCCCTCATCATTCTGCTGAGAGAAGACTCGGGTCTGCAGAGCAAAGGAAGAATTCTGACACGAAGCCTTCCATCAGCAACAGGCAGTGATCATCCCTTCTATCACGGTGGTGGGTAAGCCGATCAGCGACGAGCAGCAAGTCGGCCACGTTGGCTGTGAAATAGGGGAGGGAAGATCGGAGGATATAAGGGCGGAGAACTCGACCACGGCCGGGGAAAAGAGCCGGACAGAAGTCGGGGCCAGAGGCGCTGAGACTGGGGCAGCGTAAGGCACGGGAGCCGCGGTGAACGCAAACGCAGCCGGTGTGAGAGACCGGGCTGCAAGCGGGCTGGGAGACGCAACAGCGTCGAGAGCAAGCTCGACCGCGACCGGTGAAAAAGGCCGGGCAGCTACCGAGGCTGCGAGGCGCAGCGACCGGGACAGCGAAAGGCGCGGGAGAAAAGAAAGAAAAAAAAGAAAAAAAACGCGGATAACTCAGCCGCAGCCGGGGGGGAAAGGACCAGACTGCAAGAGGGGCTGGGAGGCACGATTCGAGAACCGCTGGGGAGGGCGAACGCAGCAATACGGCAATCGCCATTACAGCCAGCGGGGGAGAAAGGCAAACGCGGGAAGCCGCCATTTTCGTGGGCGGGGAAGAAGACAAGCACGGGAAACCGCCATTTTGAAAAAAAAAGTTAAAGAAAAATTTATTTTGTTCTCAAGAAGATTGCGAAGATGCCTAAGCGTGGTAACATCAATGATTTCGATCCCGATGTTGAAGATTGGGCCATGTATGTAGAACGCATAGAGATATATTGTAAGGCAAATAAAATATCAAATGAAGATAAAGCACGAACCTTACTAAACTCAATGGGTGCAAAGACATACGGGCTATTGAAGCATCTTCTGTCACCAGCTAAACCGGCGGATCAGACTTTCGCTAATATTGTTGCTGTCCTGAAGGATCATTTGAACCCCACACCGCTGATGTTAGCGGAACGATTTAAATTTTATGCGAGAACGCAACTGAAAGAGGAAAGCAACGCAGAGTACTTAATTGAACTGCGTAAGCTAGCGAAATACTGTCAGTTGGGGGAAAGTCTGACAGAGGCACTGAGAGACAAATTCGTGTGCGGATTGTCGAAAGAAGGAACACAAAAGCGGCTGCTTGAAGAGAATGATCTTACACTTGATAAGGCTGTCTCTATTGCAGCATCGCACGAAGCCGCAGCGAGAGGCACTGCGGAAATGCAGCTGAAGGCAGCGGTACTCGACGTAGATCAAATGGCTTTGGGTACAACGAAATGTTATCGTTGTGGGAAGACATAACACGATCAGAACCAATGCTGGTTTAAAAACCAGGAATGTAGAAAATGTGGCAAGCTTGGTCACATAGCTAAAGTATGCCGGTCAGGAAAGAAGACCAGCAACAAAAAGTCACCGCAGGAAAAGTGCAGAAAGGTACATAAGGTGGCTGAGAAGAGTTCGGATGAACAGAATTCGGATTCAGACTCCAACAGCAAGGAACTGGGTAGTCTGAATATTCACAATGTGAGTAAGGAAGCTGACCGACAAACTATCTGGGTCACACTGCAGATAGCAGGAGTCCATGTGAAGATGGAATTGGACACCGGATCGGCGTTGACGGTCATGAATAAGCAAGACTACAAAAGGTTATTCACACATATTCCCCTACGGGATATGGAGATAGTATTGCAGACATACACGGGGCAAAAAGTATACCCCATCGGAAGGCTAAAACTCAAGGTGATACACAAGGGCAAAGAACACCAAGGAATGGACATATATGTACTACCTGAGGGAGGTCCACCACTTCTGGGACGGGAGTGGATCAGGAAAATAAATATGGACTGGCACTCCCTAAAAGCAATAATGGTAGATTCCGGAAAGAAAGATGTCAAACCTGAACGATTGTCCAGAATATTGGATGAGGCTAAAGAGGTGTTCCAACAGGGACTGGGAACACTGAGAGGAATTAAGGCAAAAATCAAGATTGCAGAACATGCAAACCCAAAATTTTTCAAAGCCAGACCGGTACCTTATGCGATACGACCTGCTGTGGAAGCTGAACTGGAAGGGCTTGAACGTTCAGGAGTACTGTCTAAGGTGGACTGGAGTGAGTGGGCCACGCCCATTGTTCCCGTCATGAAGCGTTCATCGAGTAACAAGCCAGGGGAACCGGGGAAGGTCCGCATCGGTGGAGACTTCAAGATCACAGTTAATCCGGTGCTTCACACGGTGCAATATCCACTTCCGCGGATTGAGGATATCTTTGCTTCATTGTCTGGCGGGAACCACTTCACCAAGATAGACCTGGCGCAAGCGTACTTACAGATGGATGTTGAGGAAGAGTCGCGCCAGTATCTCACAATCAACACGCACAGAGACTTGTATCGATATAATAGACTGGTTTTTGGAGTGGCTTTGGCTCCAGCAATTTGGCAGAGGGCCATGGAGCAGGTATTACAGGGAATTCCAAGCACTCAATGTTACTTGGACGATATCCTGATTACAGGAGAGGACGGTGAGGAACACCTCGCAAATTTGAAACTGGTGCTCACCAGGTTGAAGGAATATGGCCTTCGAGTTAATCGCCAGAAATGTGAGTTCTTTCAGAAATGGATCTCGTACTGTGGTCATGTCATTGACCAGGAGGGGCTGCACAAGTCACCTGATAAGATCGAAGCTGTTGTGAAGGCTCCCGCTCCGGAAAATGTATCCCAGTTGAGGTCGTTCCTAGGGTTGATTAACCATTACCATAAGTTTCTGCCAAATCTATCCACGGTGCTGCACCCGCTGAATGCTCTGTTGCAGAATGAAGTACCATGGAAGTGGAGCGAGGACTGTAAGAAGGCCTTTCGCAAAAGCAAGGCATTGATCACCTCAGAGGAAGTGTTGGCTCACTTCAACCCGACGCTACCTATTCGTCTAGCTTGTGATGCTTCCCCTTATGGTATTGGAGCAGTACTCTCACACAAGTTGCCAAATGGCTCGGAAAGGCCAGTCGCATTTGCATCCAGATCATTGACCTCCGCTGAGCGCAACTATGCTCAGATAGATAGGGAGGCTCTCAGCCTTGTGTGGGGAGTAAAGAAGTTCAATCATTACCTGCACGGCAAGAGGTTTACACTGCTGACAGACCACCAGCCGTTGGTATCCATATTCAACCCTAAAAAGGGCGTTTCCATTATGACAGCGCAAAGGCTACAGAGGTGATCCCTTTTCCTAGGGGCACACCAATATGACATCGAATACAAAGGATCAAAACAGCATGGGAATGCTGACGGGTTATCGCGCCTACCGTTGCCAACGGTAGAAGAGGCGCCTACAGTGGACCCAGTGGAGATGTTCCACTCAACCATAGTGGAATGTCTACCAGTAACAAATTCTACCATTGAAAAGGAAACGAGAAATGACCCGACTCTCTCACGAGTCTACGATTTAACGGTGAAGGGATGGCCAGCACATGGCGAGCCACTGTTGCCAGCATTCTCGCAAAGAAGAGAACAGCCGTCAGTGTGCCGAGGAACCTTGATGTGTGGATCCAGAGTGGTGATTCCACCCAAACTTCAGCATAAAGTGCTAAAGGAGCTTCACGAGGGGCATCTGGGTGGAGTGAAAATGAAGAACCTAGCCAGAGCATTTGTGTGGTGGCCAGGTATCGATGGAGACATCGAAGAAATGACCAAGAGCTGTCTAGGATGCCAGAAGGTCCAAAACGCCCCACCACAAGCCCCTCTACATCCATGGGAGTGGCCCTCATCTCCATGGCAAAGGGTACATATCGACTTTGCTGGTCCATTTATGGACTCAATGTTCTTAATCGCGGTGGATGCACACTCCAAGTGGCCGGAGGTAATAAAGATGTCCTCCACCACCACGGAAAAAACCATCACAGTATTAAGGACCATATTTGCCAGGAATGGGCTGCCGGAACAGATCTGTTCTGATAATGGACCGCAATTTGTGTCCGAAGAATTCAGGAAGTTCTTAAAAAACAATGGGGTTAAACACTACACGTCCGCCCCATACCATCCCGCCACCAATGGATTAGCTGAAAGGTTTGTCCAGACCTTCAAGAAGGCCATAAAGGCCATGGGTAATGAAGACATAAATCTACAACATAAGGTAGATAACTTCTTATTGGCGTACAGGAATGCAACACATGCGGTCACAAACCAAACTCCCGCCATGATGTTTTTCAATAGAAGACTAAGATGCCGGCTGGATTTGATCAAGCCAAACATCAGAAGGGACGTAGAGAACCGGCAATTTCAAGGCATGAATGAAAGGCCAACTAGAACCTTCCAGATAGGTCAACAAGTTTTGGCCCGGGACTACCGTGCCGAGAAATGGCAGCCTGGAACTATTTGCACACGACTAGGACCGCTGATGTATACCGTGGACATTGGTGAAAGCATAATAAGGCGCCATGTTGACCAGATCATAGAGTCATCCGAAAAGGGCCAACCTACTCCACAACTCTATATGCCTAATGATGAAGCAGAGATACCCATAGTATCTACCTCCGATCCGGTAATACTGGAATCAGATGAACCTGACACTGGCATTCAAGCCGAATCGACCTTGCCAAAAGAACCTACTACACCACCGAAAACTACTACACCACCGAGGCGTTATCCGGACCGAGTCAGGAAGCCTCCAGAGAGACTGAATCTGTGAACTGTTTTTACATGAAGTTGTGTATATATGTTATGATGTTATGTTTAATGGGAACATATACTGTTAACCTAAAAAGGGAGGATTGTAGTGTATGTAACGTTCCACCTTTAAGAGAACTATTTTAAGGGTTGCACTACTTTATCTTGGCTGCTGTATACTGTAATACCGGTGGTGACCACACCAGTATATAAGTGCTGTGTAATGATTTAGTGGGCAGTTCCGCCCTGACCTTCGACTAGTAAAGACCTGTTAAAGTTTACTCTTGTGGTCTGTGTAGTAATTCTCAATATAACACACAGACTTAACAATACAGTGAAAAGATGGGATTGAGAGATACAGTGAAAAGATGGGACTGAGGGATACAGTGAAAAGATGGGAATGAGGGATACAATGAGAATGGATTGAGGGATACAGTGAAAAGATGAGATTGAGGGATACAGTGAAAAGATGGGATTGAGGGATACAGTGAAAAGATGGGATTGAGGGACACAGTGAGAAGGTGGGATTGAGGGATACAGTGAGAATGGATTGAGGGATACAGTGAAAAGGTGGGATTGAGGGATACAGTGAAAAGATGGGATTGAGGGATACAGTGAGAAGGTGGGATTGAGGGATACAGTGAGAATGGATTGAGGGATTGATGCGCTATCAACAATACCAAAGACTATGAGATGGACTTAAATGAAGTAGGCTTTTACTGACTAAGAATTAGAGCATGCCTCTGCTAGTGAATCCATCCTAAGAGCTCCCGGGGGAAGGGTGGTGAGTCACCTTTATACCCGGGCTTAGGGGTGGAGCCAGGGGCTGAGACATGCCTGGACTTGTACAGGGTTAACAGTGGTTTACCACACAGGCATGTACAGGTTAACAGTGGTTTACCACATTCGCCCCTCGTTTAAAAAAGAGTCCGGCGGGGTGAAGTGTTTCAATAGTTCGTATACGAAAGTCTCTCCGGGGGTCTTTTCTGCCGTAATGATCTTCGTGGTGCCGGTTGCGGCGGTTCTTTGCCCGCGGCTGCTTCTCGCGTGGGACGGAGCACTGGCGTGTCGTCCTCTCGGGGTAGGGATGGCACCGGCATGTCGTCAGTTCGTGGTAGACACCCCGGTGGTGCGTCGTGGGTCGTGGTGGTGGGTGGAGGTAGTGGATGGTGATCGATGGTGTTTCGGGTGGTACCTGAGGGTGCGCGGTCTCGAATTGAGACTGTGTCCTCCCGCCCGTCAGGATACGCCACGTAGGCGTACTGTGGGTTGGCGTGGAGGAGGTGAACCTTTTCGGCCAGGGGGTCCGTCTTATGGCTCCTCACGTGTTTCCTGAGCAGGACGGGTCCCGGAGACATCAGCCATGGTGGTAGTGATGTCCCCGAGGTGGATTTCCTGGGGAAGACGAACATCTTCTCGTGAGGGGTGGCGTTTGTGGCAGTACAGAGCAGTGATCGTATGGAGTGGAGCGCATTGGGGAGGACATCTTGCCAGCGGGAGATTGGGAGGCCCTTGGATTTTAGGGCGAGCATGGCGGTCTTCCACACCATTGCGTTCTCCCTCTCTACCTGTCCGTTACCCCGGGGGTTGTAGCTGGTAGTCCTGCTCATGGCTATGCCCTTCTCGAGCAGGTACTGGCGCAGCTCATCGCTCATGAACGACAAGCCCCTGTCGCTGTGGATGTAATTGGGGAAGCCAAATATGGCGAACAGGTCGTGGAGGCACCTGATGACTGTGGCGCTGGTCATGTCCGGGCAGGGGATGGCGAAGGGGAAACGGGAGTACTCGTCAATAATATTGAGGAAGTACGTGTTGCGGTCAGAGGAGGGAAGGGGCCCCTTGAAATCGACGCTGAGACGTTCGAAGGGGTGGGTGGCTTTAATCAGGTGTGCCCTGTCTGGCCTATAAAAATGCGGTTTGCATTCGGCGCAGACCTGGCAGTTCCTGGTCATGGTCCTGACCTCCTCGATGGAGTAAGGCAGGTTGCGAGCTTTAATAAAGTGGAAGAACCTGGTGACCCCCGGGTGGCAGAGATCATTGTGGAGGGTCCGTAGCCTATTGACTTGTGCGTTGGCACATGTCCCACGGGATAGGGCGTCTGGGGGCTCATTAAGTTTCCCGGGCCGATATAAGGTATCGTAGTTGTAGGTGGATAACTCGATCCTCCACCGCAATATCTTATCATTTTTGATTTTCCCCCTTTGTCTGTTGTTAAACATAAATGCTACTGACCATTGGTCAGTGAGCAGGGTGAAACGTTTACCGGCCAGGTAATGTCTCCAGTGCCGTACAGCCTCCACTATCGCCTGGGCCTCCTTCTCGACTGAGGAGTGTCGAATTTCGGGGCCCTGGAGGGTCCGTGAAAAGAAGGCCACGGGTCTCTCCGCCTGGTTAAGGGTTGCGGCTAGGGCGAAGTCGGATGCATCGCTCTCCACTTGGAAAGGGATGGACTCATCCACTGCATGCATTGTGGCCTTCGCAATGTCCTCTTTTATGAGGGTGAAGGCCGCACGGGCCTCTGCCATCAGGGGGAAGGAGTTTGACTTGATGAGGGGCCGGGCTTTGTCCGCATAGTTGGGCACCCACTGGGTGTAGTAAGAGAAGAACCCTAGGCATCTCTTCAGGGCTTTTAGGCAGTGGGGGGGGGGGTAGTTCCAGGAGGGGGCGCATTCGGTCGGGGTCGGGGCCGATGACTCCGTTTTCCACCACGCAGCCAAGAATAGCGAGGCGCGCGGTGCGGAACATACATTTTTCTCTGTTGTATGTCAGATTCAGCCATTGGGCCGTACGGAGGAATTTTTCTAGGTTGGCGTCGTGGTCCTGCCGGTCATGGCCGCAGATGGTGACGTTGTCTAGATAGGGGAAGGTGGCCTGCAGCGCGTTCTGGTCAACCATCCGGTCCATCTCCCTTTGGAAGACCGAGACCCCGTTGGTGACGCCGAAGGGGACTCGGAGGAAGTGGTAGAGGCGACCGTCAGCCTCGAAGGCCATGTACTGGCGGTCCTCAGGCCTGATGGGGAGCTGGTGGTATGCCGACTTCAGATCAATCGTCGAGAATACCCGGTATTGTGCTATCTGGTTGACCATGTCAGATATGCGGGGAAGTGGGTATGCGTCTAATTGCGTGTATCGATTGATCGTCTGGCTGTAATCAATAACCAGGCGCTGTTTTTCGCCGGTCTTTACTACCACCACTTGGGCTCGCCATGGGCTGGTGCTGTCCTCGATAATCCCTTCCCTCAGGAGTCTTTGTACTTCTGATTTAATAAAGCTCCTATCCCCGGCACTGTACCACCTGCTTTTAGTAGCAATTGGCTTGCAGACTTTGGCGAGGTTAGCGAATAACGGGGGGGGGTTTGACCTTCAGGGTGGACAGGCTGCATACTTTGCGCGGCGCCGTGTTTAAATTCTGCTGGCTGCAGACTGTAAGTGGGGGCAGGGGCCCGCCATATGCCATCGTGACGCTCTCCAGATGGCACTGGAAGTCTAATCCTAGCAGTACGGGAGCGCAGAGCTGTGGCAGGACGAGGAATTTAAACTCTCTGTACTCCACGCCGTTCACTGTCAGAGTCGCTACACAGTAGCCGCCGACGTCCGCTGTATGGGACTTTGAGGCCATAAAGACCTGGTGGCGTGTGCGCATAACCGATAGGGAGTAGCGTCGCACCGTGTCGGGGTGGATGAAGCTCTCCGTGCTTCCGCAGTCGAAAAGGCAATTTGTGGCATGGCCATTTACCTTTACGTTCATCATGGACCTGGCTAGTTGATGGGGCCTAGATTGGTCCAGGGTGATGGAGGCCATCGTCGAGGTCGGTGGGTCGCTGTAGTATTCGCCCGCGCCGAGGGCCTGGTCCCGAGATGGTGTCCAAGATGGCGGCTCCCCCTCGGCTGGTGGTGTCCAAAATGGCGGCCCGCACGGCTCACACGTGGTTGGTGGGGTCCAAAATGGCGGCCTGTACGGTTCACCCGCGACGCTGCTGGAATTGGGGGTCGATTTCGCCTTGCACACTCTCGCGTAGTGGCCTTTCTTGCCGCATTTGGAGCAGGTCGCGTCCTTTGCTGGGCATTGCTGTCTGGGGTGCTTGGCCTGGCCGCAGAAGTAGCATTTCTGGCCTCTGGTCATTGCAGCTGTAGTTGGGCTGCTGGCGGCTTGTGGCCTTACCGGGTCCCAAGATGGCTGCTCCCGTGGCATCCACGTGGCCATCCGGTCAGGGGGGTAGGCGTCCATGTTCTGGAGGGCCACGTCTAACGAGTTAGCGAGGGCCACCGTCTTCTGCAGGTCGAGCCCCCTCTGTTCCAGCAGCCTCTGCCGAGTATAGTTGGACCTGATGCCGGCTACGTAAGCGTCTCGGATCAGGTCTTCCATGTATTCCTTGGCCGTCACCGCTTTGCAATTACAGTCCCGGCCGAGGACTCTCAGTGCCAGTAAATATTCAGCGCCCGATTCCCCGGGGCGCTGTTTTCGGGTAGCCAGGAGGTGTCTGGCGTAGACCTCATTAACAGGCCTCACGTATTGTTCCTTTAGCGTCGCGATGGCGGCCGCATAAGTAGTGGCGTCTCAGATGATCGAGTAGACTCGGTGGCTCACCCGTGAGTTCAAGACAAGCCGTTTCGCATCATCTGTGGTGACAGTAGTGCTGGAGGCCTCCAGGAAGGCTTCGAAACAGCTCAGCCAGTGTTCAAAGTTATTGGCTGCATCTGCTGCTTGAGGATCCAGGTCTAAACGTTCCGGCTTCAAGATTTGCTCCATGTTGAAAATTAGTCAATAAAATTGATGCGCTATCAACAATACCAAAGACTACGAGATGGACTTAAATGAAGTAGGCTTTTACTGACTAAGAACTAGAGCATGCCTCTGCTAGTGAATCCATCCTAAGAGCTCCCGGGGGAAGGGTGGTGAGTCACCTTTATACCCGGGCTTAGGGGTGGAGCCAGGGGCTGAGACATGCCTGGACTTGTACAGGGTTAACAGTGGTTTACCACACAGGCATGTACAGGTTAACAGTGGTTTACCACAGGGATAAAGCGAAAAGTTGGGATTGAGGGATACAGTGAGACGGTGGGATTGAGGGATACAGTGAGAATGGATTGAGGGATACAGTGAAAAGGTGGGATTGAGGGATACAGTGAGAAGGTGGGATTGAGGGATACAGTGAAAATGGATTGAGGGATAAAGTGAAAAGTTGGGATTGAGGGATACAGTGAAAAGATGGGATTGGGGGATACTGTGAGAAGGTGGGATTGAGGGATACAGTGAAAAGATGGGATTGAGGGATACAGTGAAAAGATGGGATTGAGGGATACAGTGAAAAGATGGGATTGAGGGACACAGTGAGAAGGTGGGATTGAGGGATACAGTGAGAATGGATTGAGGGATGCAGTGAAAAGGTGGGATTGAGGGATACAGTGAAAAGATGGGATTGGGGGATACAGTGAGAATGGATTGAGGGATAAAGTGAAAAGTTGGGAATGAGGGATACAGTGAGAAGGTGGGATTGAGGGATGCAGTGAAAAGATGGGGTTGAGGGATACAGTGAGAATGGATTGAGGGATACAGTGAGAAGGTGGGATTGAGGGATACAGTGAGAAGGTGAGATTGAGGGATACAGTGAGAAGGTGGGATTGATGGATACAGTGAGACGGTGGGATTGAGGGATACAGTGAAAAGGTGGGATTGACGGATACAGTGAAAAGATGGGATTGAGGGATACAGTGAAACGGTGGGATTGAGGGATACAGTGAGAAGGTGGGATTGAGGGACACAATGAGACGGTGGGATTGAGGGATACAGTGAGAATGGATTGAGGGATACAGTGAAAAGATGGGATTGAGGGGTACAGTGAGAAGGTGGGATTGATGGATACAGTGAGACGGTGGGATTGAGGGATACAGTGAAAAGGTGGGATTGAGGGATACAGTGAAAAGATGGGATTGAGGGATACAGTGAAAAGATGGGATTGAGAGATACAGTGAGAAGGTGGGATTGAGGGACACAATGAGACGGTGGGATTGAGGGATACATTGAGAATGGATTGAGGGATAAAGTGAAAAGATGGGATTGAGGGATACAGTGAAAAGATGGGATTGAGGGATACAGTGAGAATGAATTGAGGGATACAGTGAGAATGGATTGAGGGATACAGTGAGAAGGTGGGATTGAGGGATACAGTGAAACGATGGGATTGAGGGATACAGTGAGAATGAATTGAGGGATACAGTGAAAAGATGGGATTGAGGGATACTGTGAGAAGGTGGGTGTTAAGTCTGTGTGTTCTAGTTATTGTTAATAAGAATCACTGCACACAGACCACAAGAGTAAATTCAACAGGACTTTTCTAGTCGGAGGTCAGGCTGAACTGCCCAATAAATCATTACACAGCACTTATATACCGGTGTGGTCACCACCGGTATTACAGTATACAGCAGCCAAGATAAAGTAGTGCATCTCTTAAAATAGTTCTCTTAAAGGTGGAACGGTTACATACACCACAATCCTCCCTTTTTAGCTTAACAGTATATATTCCCCATTAACATAACATAATAACATATATACACAACTTCATGTAAAAACAGTTCACAGATTCAGTCTCTGAGGAGGCCTCCTGATGCGAGACGGATAACGCCTTTCAGGGGTCTCTGGTTCTCGTTGCTGGGGTGACTCATCTAATAGTCCTTCACTGGACTTAACAGCTTGAACTTTTGTAACTTCAGAACCAGCATTGTTGACTTCTAAAGGCTCGAGTACCTTGGGAAGTTTTTCTGCTTCCAGACTGATTTGGCTCAGTTCGGAGGGACCACGTGCGTGACCTGGTAGGGGTGATAATGGTTCAGATGAGTCATCATCTTCTGCTTCCTCTCTATTGTCTTCTATTTCCTCCATCACTTCAGCTTTTGCCTCTGCCACCAATTCCCTGAGTGGCTTATTACTGCTGACACTGCTCACAAAAGGGTGCTCTTTCTTCTTAGCTTTCAACTGATCGATGAATTTGACATATTCCCTTTCTTGCTCAGCTTTGATTCGTTTGGCCTCATCGCGCAGACGGTTTGTGTGTTCCTGTTCCATTTTCTCAATCAGCTGCTTCTGCTGTCTTTCCAGATTCTCCAACTCTGTGTCAAAGAACTTTTTCTTTGCATTCATCTCTTGCTCAAAACGGCGAATCATTTGTTCTAATTGCTGTTGTAGTTTGAAATTGAGTTGAGTTCGAGCCCGGTGTTCCTCCTTCTGAAGCAACCGCAACTCTCACAGCTCCTGCCGCCTTAGGAATCGCATTTCCTCAGCTTTCTTCTCATCCTCACCAATAATCTTTGAAGTAGTGACACTCACTTCCACTCCATCGACAACAAATTTTCTAGTTCGTTTCAAAGTTTTGTTGTATGCTTGGTTACCCCGTATTGATAGAGAGCCACTTTCCTTGTTTAAAGAGAGATCACCTGAAAGGGAAATGTTCAAGTCAACGCTATCGGATGCAGATATGCTACCCGAATCAGAATTTCTCTTTGACTTTCTATTGGTAGAATCTACTGCTCCATTGAGAGTTAATGAATCCGGGACCAGAGTGACTTGTTTATCAGATTTACTTTCCTTTTCATTTCTGGTTAGCAATTCTTTTTCATTCTTTGAATCAGCAGTGCCCTCAGAAATGTGCATGTCTGTAGACTGAACAGACTCAGAATTCTCTGTCAAACTATGTTGTTGTTGTTCAGTGGAATTCTGTTCTGATACTTTGTTCTCTTCTGAAGCATTTATGCACTCCTTCGTTTTTCCATCATTAGTCTGCAAGTCCATTTTAGATTTGTCTTTTGCACATAGGCTGGTCTTACCATCATCAGTTCCAGAGTCTGAGCTGATTGTCTTCACCGAGTTCTCTCACTCTGCTTTGTCACTGTCACTGCTGCATATGCCCTCATCCAATATTCTGGACAATCGTTCAGGTTTGACATCTTTTTTTTTCGGAATCTACCGTTATTGCTTTTAGGGAGTGCCAGTCCATATTTATTTTCCTGATCCACTCCCGTCCCAGAAGTGGTGGACCTCCCTCAGGTAGTACATATAAGTCCATTCCTTGGTGTTCTTTGCCCTTGTGTACCACCTTGACTTTTATCTTTCCGATGGGGTATACTCTTTGCCCCGTGTATGTCTGCAATACTATCTCCGTATCCCGTAGGGGAATATGTGTGAATAACCTTTTGTAATCTTGCTTATTCATGACCGTCAACGCCGATCCGGTGTCCAATTCCATCTTCACTTGGACTCCTGCTATCTGAAGTGTGACCCAGATAGTCTGTAGGTCAGCTTCCTTACTCACATTGTGAATTCTCAGAGTACCCAGTTCCTTGCTGTTGGAGTCTGAATCCGAATTCTGTTCATCCGAACTCTTCTCAGCCACCTTATGTACCTTTCTGCACCTTTCCTGCGGTGACTTTTTGTTGCTGGTCTTCTTTCCTGACCGGCATACTTTAGCTATGTGACCAAGCTTGCCACATTTTCTACATTCCTGATTTTTAAACCAGCATTGGTTCTGATCGTGTGTTGTCTTTCCACAACAATAACATTTCGCTGCACCCAAAGCAATTTGATCTACGCTGAGTACCGCTGCCTTCAGCTGCATTTCCGCAGTGCCTCTCGCTGCGGCTTCGTGCGATGCTGCAATAGTGACAGCCTTATCAAGTGTAAGATCATTCTCTTCAAGCAGCCACTTTTGTGTTCCTTCTTTCGACAATCCACACATGAATTTGTCTCTCAGTGCCTCTGTCAGTCTTTCCCCAAACTGACAGTATTTCGCTAGCTTACGCAGTTCAATTAAATACTCCGCGTTGCTTTCCTCTTTCAGTTGCGTTCTCGCATAAAATTTAAATCGTTCCGCTAACATCAGCGGTGTGGGGTTCAAATGATTTCTCAGGACAGCAACAATATTAGCGAAAGCCTGATCCGCCGGTTTAGCTGGTGATAGAAGATGCTTCAATAGCCCGTATGTCTTCGCACCCATTGAGTTTAGTAAGGTTAGTGCTTTATCTTCATCTGATATTTTATTTGCCTTACAATAAATCTCTATGCGTTCTACATACGTGGCCCAATCTTCAACATCGGAATCGAAATCATTGATGTTACCACGCTTAGGCATCCTCGCAATCTTCTTGAGAAACAAAAAGAAATGTTTATTTTATTTTTTTTCAAAATGGCGGTTTCCCGCGCTTGTCTTCTTCCCCCGCCTACGAAAATGGCGGCTTCCCGTGTTTGCCTTTCTCCCCCGCTGGCTGTAATGGCGATTGCCGTATTGCTGCGTTCGCCCTCCCCAGCGGTTCTCAAATCGTGCCTCCCAGCCCCTCTTGCAGTCCGGTCCTTTCCCCCGGCTGCGGCTGAGTTCTCCACGTTTTTTATTTTTATTTTTTATTTTATCCCGCGCCTCGCAGCCTCGGTAGCTGCCTGGCCTTTTTCCCCGGTCGCGGTCGAGCTCTCTCTCGACGCTGTTGCGTCTCCCAGCCCGCTTGCAGCCCGGTCTTTTACACCGGCTGCGTTTGCATTCACCGCGGCTCCCGTGCCTTACGCTGCCCCAGTCTCAGCGCCTCTGGCCCCGACTTCTGTCCGGCTCTTTTCCCCGGCCGTGGTCGAGTTCTCCGCCCTTATATCCTCCGTTTTTCCCTCCCCTACTTCACAGCCAACGTGGCCGACTTGCTGCTCGTCGCTGATCGGCTTACCCACCACCGTGATAGAAGGGATGATCACTGCCTGTTGCTGATGGAAGGCTTCGTGTCAGGATTCTTCCTTGCTCTTCAGACCCGAGTCTTTTCTCAGCAGGATGATGAGGGCGGATGCCTCTTCTCGACGCCCGTTAAACTGCCTTGGATATATCTCTGCCGCAGGGTAAGATCGTCCTCGTCGCCACTGTTAAATCTGTGTGTTCTAGTTATTGTTAATAAGAATCACTGTACACAGACCACAAGAGTAAATTCAACAGGACTTTACTAGTCGGAGGTCAGGCTGAACTGCCCAATAAATCATTACACAGCACTTATATACCGGTGTGGTCACCACCGGTATTACAGTATACAGCAGCCAAGATAAAGTAGTGCATCTCTTAAAATAGTTCTCTTAAAGGTGGAACGGTTACATACACCACAGTGGGATTGAGGGATACAGTGAGAATGAATTGAGGGATACAGTGAGAAGGTGGGATTGAGGGATACAGTGAAACGATGGGATTGAGGGATACAGTAAGAAGGTGGGATTGAGGGATACAGTGAGAATGGATTGAGGGATACAGTGAAACGATGGGATTGAGGGATACAGTAAGAAGGTGGGATTGAGGGATACAGTGAGAATGGATTGAGGGATACAGTGAAATGATGGGATTGAGGGATACAGTAAGAAGGTGGCATTGAGGGATACAGTGAGCAGGTGGGATTGAGGGATACAGTGAGAAGGTGGGATTGAGGGATACAGTGAGAAGGTGGGATTGAGGGATACAGTGAGAAGGTGGGATTGAGGGACACAGTGAGACGGTGGGATTGAGGGACACAGTGAGAAGGTGGGTAAGAAAAGAAAGGAAGGTTGGGCTTTATAGAATTTCATCTCTCCTATAAATTCTTTTGCTCTGAATGTGTCAGCACTGCCCCCTGCCCCCACTGCCATTGGGATCCTACCTGGTGCTGGCATATACCGGAGACTGGCTCCGTCACCATCCCATGCAGTGCGGTTACTGAGCTGTGACTGATATCAGCCAAGGGTTGGGTCTCTACCTGCCCAGATCCCGTCTAATTAGATGAAATGTGTCGAGGCTTGACTCCCTTCGCAAAATATCTACGGGTTTCTCAAAGATATATATCACTGCACGAACCCTGACACACCTGCACTGGCTCCTCTTCTCTGACAGAGCAAAGACACTTAACTGCGTGGGGCTGAGGCTGTCCCATGGGGAAAACTACAGAAGACATTATTAGGTGTTGAACCCTTGGGTTGAAATGAAGACAAATAGAATCTTCTTATTTGGTTTCATTTTTATTTTTGGTCGGTGCAGATCTGCACTGCCCGATAGGGAGGCCTGCAGCCAGAAGATGGCAATAGCTGCTCTCAGTGTGGGCACAGTTTGGCCGTGCACAGTTCTAACATTGCTGCTGGTGCCCTGCAACGCTGGCACACCATGGGATCAATGAGACAGGGTCCATCGCACTAGGATCTGTAGGGAGTGCTGCACTGTCAGAGGTGTTGTTTTTCGGATGAGACATTAAACCTCTCAGGTGGTAAAATATCACACGGCACTATTCGAAGAAAGCAAGGGCATTCTCGCAGTGTCCTGGGCAATATTTATCCCTCAACCAACATCACTAAAACAGATTATCCGTTCATTATCTCATTGCTGTTAGTGGGAGCTTGCTGTGTGCAAATTGGCTGCCGTGTTTTCCACATTACAACAGTGACTACACTTCTAAAGTACTTCATTGGCTGTAAAGTGCTTTGGGATGTCCTGAGGTTGTGAAAGGCGCTATAGAAATGCAAGTTCTTTCTTTTAAGGAGAGGAACAACAGGATATTGAGAGAGGGGCGACTGGACAGTGAGAGGGGGTGAAGGGGCTCAACCTTGGTGTCGGGTCTGATCCTGAGCTGAACGTCAACCCCCGTAACCTATCCACCACCAAGGCTGCTGATTACCACCTCTGCAACATCACCAATCTGTGCTTTTACCTGTCTCCCCAGTGAAACCCTTATCTTCAGACTCGACTGTTCCACCACTTGCCTTACTTGACTCTAAGCTCAGGCTTGTATAAACTTCAACTTATCTAAAATTATGCCCCATGCCGTCTCACTCATCCACCATCCCCTATCATCACAAACCTCCATTGGTGCCTCATTCCCCAACACATTGAATTCCAACACTTGTTAATTAATCCCTCCACGGCCTTAGTGCAAGCTATCTTCAGCCCTAATCCCGTTCCATTGCTGGCTTCCTATGCGTCTCTCCTCCCTCTGATCTACTATTGCTGCCAGGCCTTCAGCTGTCTTTGCCCTGTCTCCTCTGGGATTCCCACCCTAAAGCCCTTTCCGCTCTACTTTTCTTTCACCACCTACAAAAGCACCCCCACCTCAGAATCAGAAGGTGCAGGGTTCAAACCTTGCTCCAAACAGAGTGGAGTCCGCAGCTCTGGCTTGGAATTCTGGGGTGACATCCAGCGGGATACTCACATCCCGCCCCCCACATTATATGGGTTGTTGGAACCCATAAAACCCTCACACCATATAGGACTATACACCTTATCGGCTGCTATAAAGATAGTTACGGGCATGGTAGGAATATTTACTTATATAGGTGTCATAGAGATAGCTAGGTCTTTTACAGATATGTTAGGGGTCAGAAGGCCAATAAGGACTGTATAGGGCTGTTGACGGAGCCTACAAGGGCAGATCCGGGTGGACTCACAGGATATGGCAGAAGCTTTAAGTGACTACTTTATGTCAAGCTTCACTACAGAAGACAACATTTCGTTTTTTTTAATTCATTCTCAGGATGTGGGTGCCGCTAGCAAGGCCGACATGTATTGCCCATCCTTTGTTGCCCTACTTCTAGAACTGCAGAAGGAGATGACAGATGACCAGAAGCGTGGTCAAAGAGGTAGGTTTTAAGGAGCATCTTAAAGGAGGAGAGAGAGGTAGAAAGGTGGTTTAGGTTTAGGGAGGGAATTTCAGAGCTTAGGGCCTTCCATGTGGGCCTTCTTCTTGAACTGCTGCAGTCCGTGTGGTGAAGGTACTCCCACAGTGTGGCTAGGGAGGGAGTGCCAGGATTTTGACCCAGCGACGATGAAGGAACAGCGATATATTTCCAAGTCAGGATGGTGCATGACTTGGAGGGGAACTTGGAGGTGGTGGTGTTCCAACACTTCTTTGATATAGCCCTATGGGATCTTTTATGCCCACCTGAAAAGGCAGACAGGATTTGGTAAAACGTCTCAGCCATGGCACAAAGCTGTCTCAGTGGCTGAGAGGTCGCACTCAAGTGCAGCAATACAAAATTCTTACAGGGCTTGACAGGGTAGATGCAGGGAGGATGTTTCCCCTGGCTGGGGAGTCTAGAACCAGGGGTCACAGTCTCAGAATAAGGGGTCGGCCATTTAGGACTGAGATGAGGAGAAATTTCTTCACTCAGAGGGTGGTGAATCTTTTGGAATTCTCTACCCCAGAGGGCTGTGGAGGCTCAGTCGTTGAGTATATTCAAAACAGAGATTGATAGATTTTTGAATATTAAGGGAATCAAGGGATATGGGGATAGTGCATGAAAGTGGGGATGAGGTAGAAGATCAGCCATGCTCTTATTGAATGACGGAGCAGCCTCGAAGGGCCGAATGGCCTACTCCTGCTCCTATTTCTTATGTTCTTATATTAATGCTGACAATGAGCAGCTGCAGCTTGAAATGACCTCCCCTTTAAGAGCTGGAATAAGCTGGAGTCAAGGCTTGAAGGCTGAGTGCTGCACGCAAGCCAGCTGAGATTGGGTAGCGCTCCAGCACTCGCGCCCCTGCAGCGCTCCACTGAGACCGTTAGCGCCTCATTTAACGCCCCGCTTCACCCCGGGGCAAGAACGCCCCATTTTGCTACATTTTTCAATGGATTTAGCGCCCCGACCGAATTTCGCACCTTTAGCATTTTCTGCACATTTTTTACATTATTGGTGGAGGTTGAAATTTATCTATTTTAATATGTATTTTACTTTGGATATTTACTCCAAGAGGCTCTTTTCATTCTTCAGTTACTTCCTGTGATTCTTCACCTCTACTTTTACTTTTAGCATTTCTTGTGTTGTGTGTTTATATGTGGGTTCGAATAATAACAACTAGATTTATCATGTCTGAAAGCAACATGACGTTCAGCAGCTCAGTGTCCGTTTACAACCTGCATCTAGCAGGCTGACCTGCTCCTGCAGTCTGGGTCATCATGTGCTTATCCAAAGCCCGCTGCCCGTATCCTAACTCGCTCCAAGTCCCGTTCACCCATCACCCCTCTGCTCGCTGGCCTGCACTAGCTTCCAGCCTGACAACACCTCAGTGTCAAAATTCTCCTCCTTGTTTTCAAATCCCTCCATGGCCTCGCCCCTCCCTATCTCTGTAACCTCCTCCAGTCCTTCAACCCTCTGAGATCTCTGCGCTCCTCTAATCCTGGCCTCTTGCGCATCCCCGATTTTCATCGCTCCACCATCGGCGGCCGTGCTTTCAGCTGCCTTGACCCTAAGCTCTGGAATTCCCTTCCTAAACCTCTCCGCCTCTCTACCTCACTTTCCTCCTTTAAGACACTCCTTAAAGCCTACCTCTTTGACCAAGCTTTTGGTCATCTGATATCTCCTTCTGTGGCTTAGTGTCAACATTTTTTTTATTGATATCGCTCTTGTTAAGCACCTTGGGACATTTTACTACATTAAATGTGCTATATAAATGTAAGTGGTTGTTGTTGGGGCTAACCAGTTGTGCTTCATTGAAAGATTAATACTATAATTAGAATGATAAAAGATCGGCATGACCGTTGCACAAGGACAACATGCAAATCTATGAAGCAGTCCAAAAAATAATACTGTTTAGAGAACATCTATAAATTCTCACCCACAAACTGATCTGCCGTTGCTGTCCTGACAGGCAAACACACTGCTTGACTTAGCATCAGCCATACAGAAGAAAAGCTCCTAAATTCAATCCACAGTTATAAGGGGTTTTAGATCGCAGAGGTTTCTCTCTCTGGAGGCCTCTCTCTCTTGCACAGTAAAACCGTGAGTGGTTCGGCCCACTCGCCCCTTAGATTCTATACTCTGGACTTTGGGGCAGGAACTACAATGTAGAGAAAACTCTTATAGACCAAGTTTGATGAAATGAAATGGAATTTTATTGCATATGGAAACACAAATCAAATGCAAGCAAATAAGAGGGTACATGGGAGGGGAAAACACAAACAAATCATAACGACACAATACTAACTAAGGCAAATACAGGCATATTATACTCTACAAATTCACCATGAAATGGGGAAACACACGGAGCATCGAGGGGCAACAACTCATGTTAATTATACCCTTAAATGTCCACCCCCTTAAACCTATCTAGATCTGATTATGAAGGGCCAGAAACATGCTCACCCATCCAACTAGGAAGTGTAAGGTTTTGAAATAGGTCTGTGTTTGATCTTTTCAGGCGTCCCGTCTCCACGTGGTTGGTGGAGCCCCAGCGAGCTGCGCCGCACCTCTCTCCTGAGGTGGCGGTCAGGGACGGCTGGACACTGGCTGGTCTGGATGTCAGCGGGGTCGGGGATCATCTGCTCGACCCCGGTCAGAGGAGCCTCGGGCTGGCCCCCATAGTTTCTTCAGTTTTTTATTGTCTCTTCTCCCGAGCCGGAGTGGGTCGATGGCCTCCCGTTTCGTCAACGGCCCGGGGTTGGTCGATGATCTCCCGATGTTTTACTCCGGGGCGGGACGCCGGCTCGAACCGTCTTCTTCTCCTTCTTCTAGCGATGATGCCACCGATACGATGGTAGCACCACGATGACTGCCTTTCTTCCTACCCCTGGGTTCCCAGATATGTAGGATTCACAAAATTGGACTTTGTATTAATAAGGGTCAAATGGCAGAAGAGGCCATGATTTTAAAGACTGTTTTAAAAGAAGCCCAGAAAAAGCGGCATACAAAATGGCCACCATACCATGTGACCAGCTTATTGGGGCACTTTAAAATGGTTCCTGTGCAACCTCAGACAGCTTTGTGGATTCAACCTACAGCAAGTTCTGGAAGCCGTTTCCGAGAGAACGAAACCAGACCCACACGTATGCATATGGATTAGATGCAGATCCAGTCAAGATCGGCCTGGAGACAGAGGCCATCAAAATGTTGACCCAGACAAAAGGGGACAATTTCATATTCATGAGAACAGCACCCAGGACTAGATAACGAGATCAGCAGGACATTAAAAAACAATGAAGGTAATTCCAGACCAGAGATAGGCCTTTACCGGCCGTTTAAGACATTTTAAAATATAATAACTACCCCACTGTGCTCCCAGCCCGCCAAAAAGTAAAACAAAGACTAACCTGATTTTGGGCGGGAGACGGAAGTTTCTGGAGGAAAGGTATATCTGGAAGACATTTCGGCAGTTGGGAAAAGCTTGCAGCTTGAGCTCAGACGGAAATCACAGCCAGAAGAAGAAGCAGGCACTCGCAGGAGGAAGAAGAAAGCCAACATCGAGAAGGCCGTCTCGAAGCCGGCGTCCCGCCCCGGGGAAAACACATCGGGAGATCATCGACCATCCCCGGGCCATTGCCGGAACGAGAGGCCATCGACCCAACTTGGGAGAAGAGACAAAAAATAAAATAAAAACCCCAAGAGGAGAAACCTTCCAGCCACCCCGGCTTGGGAGAAGAGAGAAAAGGAAACTGAAGATGCGATGGGAACCAGCCCAAGGCTCCTCTAACCAGGGTCGAGCCGACGATCCTCGACCCCGTCGACATCCAGGCCCGCCGGTGTCCAGCCGCCCCCGACCCCCACCTCAGGAGAGAGGTGTGGAGCAGCTCGCAGGGGCTCCACGATCCACGTGGAGACGAAACGCCTGAAAGGACCAAACACAGACTCGATTTCAAAACCATGCACTTCCTAGTGGGATTGGTGAGCATGTTTCTGGCCCTTCACAATCAGATCTAGATAGGTTTAATAAGGGGGTGGATTTAAGGGTACAATTAACATGAGTTGTTGTCCCTCGATGTTCCGTGTGTTTCCTTATTTCATGATGATCTTTGTAGAGTATAAGATGCCTGTATTTGCTTTAGTTAGTACTGTGTCATTATGATTTGTTTGTGTGTCTTTCCCTCCCATGTACTCCCTTATCTGCTTGCATTTGATTTGATATTTTTTCCTTATGCAATAAAATTTCATTTAGTTTCATCAAACTTGGTCTACAAGAGGTTTCTCTACATTGTAGTTCCTGCCCCAAAGTCCAGAGTATAGAATCTAAGGGGCGAGTGGGTCGAACCACTCAAGGTGTTACTGTGCAAGAGAGAGAGGCCTCTAGAGAGAGAAACCTCAGGGAAATCTCTCAAGGAAAACCCCTTACAGATATACTTCTCATCAGAAGCCCTTATCTCGCGCCAAATCAGGTTCGTCTTTTGTTTTAATTTTGGCGGGCTGGGAGCACAACGGGGTAGTTATTATATTTTAAACTGTTCTTGGATGGCCGGTAACGGGCCACCTCTGGTCTGGAATGACCTTCATTGTTTTTAATGTCCTGCTGATGCCCTTAACAGGTCCTTGATGCTCTTCTCATGAATATGAAACTGTTCCCTTTTGTCTGGGTAAACATTTAGATGGCCGTTATCTACAGGCCGATCTTGACTGGATCTGCATCCAATCTATATGTATAAATGAGTGTCTGGTTTCGTTCTCTCTGAAACGGCTTCCAGAACTTACTGTGGGCTGAATCCACAAAGCTGTCTGAGGACTGTAGGAACCATTTTAAAGTGTCCCAATAAGTTGGTCACGGGGTCCGGTGGCCATTTTGAATGCCCCTTTTTCCTATGCTTCTTTTAAAACAGTCTTTAAAATCATGGCCTCTTCTGCCATTCGACCCTTTTAATATAAAGTTCAATTTTGCGAATCCTACACTCCCCCCTGATGATACTGTAACTTGCTGGAAGTATCATCATTCTGGGTGAGCAAAATTTTCTGACTTTCCATAATCAAACCATCCCCAGTATTTACCTATCGTAGAAAAACCTAGTGTACACTAAACATCTATAGATGGCAATACTTCAGATGTGAAGTTTGACTTACTCACTTCCAGGCGTGGAGGGGGGCCTAATACCCTTACATCACCTAGTGCATACACATTATCTTTTAATAATAACAACACATCTAATATACTTCAAGAATAAAAATAAAGTACATGCACAAAAAATCAATGCACATGAATACATATCAAAATAATACAGAGGAGGGAGGGAAAACTTTAACTTTATACAGAGCAGCAAAAATCTAAATGGGTGTCTCTTCTACCCGCACAAAATGCTCCCTCCATTCCCCTCTGTTCTCATACTTTTGCGAATGTTTGACCTTTTTACAGTGTACAAACAGTAAATAAACTACAATGATAACCTGGCACACTACAAGAATGTGGGAGGCTATCCTAATCCAAGAAGGGACTTCTATATTAGTGAACAGGTCCCACCACGGTGGGGTCACTCTATCCAATATGTCTGCTCCTATCTCTAAAGTCTTCTGCTCCAGTGTATAGAAATGTTTCTGTGAAACAACAACGGCTTTTAATATCTTCGTGAGGTGTTCAGGGAGAGGGGGAATGATATATCCAAAATGTGCAATGAATCGCTGCAGATCGGTGAAATTCTCTTTAACAGTGATGTGAACAGTGGAAGGTTCAGGAATGGGGACAATTCACTCTTGGGCCACTTGAACTTCTGCCCTGGGCTTGAAACAGAAGCTGCTGTCACTAACCGGACACCAACCGTGCTGTCCATGTTGGTAGTGGGGCGCTGCAGTAGTGACACAGTATGTCCCACCTCCTATATATGCCACCTGCGGGGGCACATGGCCTGCCTCCATGGTGCAATTTATAGGCTCCGCGCCAGCAGTTCTGAACCCGCACTGTGGTTTTGAATGGGCATTCAAATGCTGGGGACACAGGATGATGTGTGCTCCCCGGCTCCGGCACCCCGAGAGGTCGGTACCCGTCATTGCATGCTCCCATCGAATGACGTAAGGTGGGACCCCTGTGTAGCGAATGTGCGCACCCCCCTGAATGACTCCAATGTTCTCCACCCTGTATACCGGGGCGGGTTTAGCTGTCTTTCCCATCACCGGCATTCTTACCACTATATCCATGATGGTGTGATTAGACCGTCCACAGTCCACTGGGACTGGGTAGGCTTCTGAAGTTAGCCTGAGCTGGCACGGACTCAATGCATTCTCAAAAGGGTGGAGGGCTGCTTGTTGCTGATCCAGGAGGGGACTAAACCTTGTTTCAAATCCTCCAGGTTACTGCGGCCCTCGCCCAGTAACCATGCCCCGTAGAGCACACAAGCTTCGTTCTGTGCAGCCTGATCGGACGCATTCCGATCCTCCCTGATGAGAGCATTTGCCGTTTTGGCGTGTTTCTCCAGCTCAGCTAAAATTTCTTTTAAGTGTAGTGTCATGGCCTGGTCCTCATGTAACTCAGAATCCACTACTTTGTTCTCGTCAGTCAGTATCTTTCTTAACTGTGTTTTCAAACCATTGATCTGGGTTTGCAGCTCCACGTCATCCAGTGTGTTGATGACGGAAGTTCCTGTATTAAAAGCTGTGAAAATATCAGTTACTGCACCCCTTCTTTGCCTCCCTATCCTGTCCAAGACCTCATGTGGTGTGGTGTACAATTTGGCTCTGTCGACACCGGCAAAGTCGAATTCATAAAACTGTCTGAACATGTTTGTTAACAGGACCTGGTACAATTGTTCCGTTTCCTTGGGGCACCACTCAGGCAAGCGCACCTCGGTGAGGTTTAAAATCACCAAAGCCACTGCGTAGTGTACCCCTTGGTACAGCACCTGACCTGTGGGTACTACTACCAATCCGTTCCCGGGTCCCTTGGTAGTGGTGGGGCACCCTTCCTTGCGGGCTTTGGCTACCGGAATCGTGGGCAGGAGTCTGCGGGGGCGGGTGATGAGCTCAGTGGCGTTTACTGGGATCTGAGAGTATGGGACTCTGCACGCCCATGTGCTGACGTCCCACCTCATTCCTCTCCCAGCATCTTGCCACTGCCTTTGGAAAAAGATGGAGACGCCTGTGGGGCAAGCACGTTCTGAACCCCACATACAGATGTAGATCCCCTCATCTGGTTCCCACCATTTGTCCCAGCAGACACTCAACCCTTCATGAGTCCCCGTAATAGTCCGATGGGTGTTGTTACCCAATCTCTCCCACTCGACCGTGGAGTTCTTCATGGTGCTGCTCAACTTGCGCAGCCACCACCAGCGATTCAAAGGTACATGTCCATTGCAGACCAGGCAAATCTTCTTCCCGATGGTGACGCTGACTCTGGGTGCAATGATCCGCACCCTGGGGCACATCAGAGATGTCTCTCTGTATGCAAACCCCATCTGGCTGAAGTATTCAGTAGAGTTCGACCCCAGCCAGCCTGGCCATCTTCCTTCATGGAAGTAGGCAGCAGTCTCTTTAGCGTCCCGCGGGCCGGTTCCGTCGATCGCGATGGGGCCTCTGTTGCCAGAGCACCCATAGATCGTGGAGTCCTTGGTGCGGCCCCGATAGGCCCAGCTCCACCCGATTACCACGACCGCGACGAGAATCCCTCTCATCATATTTTTGGTTCCTGTAACAAAATTAACCGATATAGCCAGGCTCCCAAGAGATTCTGGCTTAGGTGAAGGCATGATTGGGTCTTTCGACTTCGATCCAAAACAACACACATACTGGGCAGATTCCAAACTACTTAACACTGATCACTTTAATATTTACACAACTTAAACTTAAAACTTAAACTTATGTACAGTGCCGCCCGTCCCCGGGCGGCTTGCCTAATCCCTGTTTGGGCCGCAGCTTGCCGCTCCCTGTGGTGGGCCTGCAGTGACCTGTGGCTTGGGTTCCTCGCAGCCTTTTGCTGTCAACTGGGGACTGCGTTCTGCCAGGGGTTTCCCAAGTCTGCGTTTACTGAAGGTGGGGGAATCGGGCCAGGGCTTCCTTGGCTGGGGCGCCCGAGGCGACCTGCGAGGGGGTGCCTTTGGTGAGGCTCCCGTAGCGAGTGGACCTTTGGGTGGGACCTTGGCTCTCACAGCCCGTGGCTCCTCCACGACTGCCGGCTTCGGCTCCCTTCCCTCAGGCTCCACCCCTTTGGGATTTGGGTCTGTGGCAGACAACTCCTCCTCACCTGCCCCTACAGGTGGAGGATCTCCGCCCCCAATTTCTACCTCCCCCAAACTTGAGTCGAGGGCGGGATCTCCGTCCTCCGACTCCACCTCCACCAGAATCGTATCAAGGGCGTGGCCCAGCTGTTCGGGCTCCTCGGCTCTGATAGCGTTCGGATCAGGGGGAGGGCCTTGATCTTCGGGCTCCTCCTCGTCCGAGTCCCAGGCCATAGGGGAAACCTCCCCCCAGGTGGGCGGGACAGCTTCTCCTTCCAAGCAGGCTACAATGCCAGCTTGTGTGGTCTGTGGCTCTTTACTTGCCTCAGGCTGATGGTTTTTACTCTCAGACCTGACTTTCCCTGCAGGTTCTTTTGCACCCGGCTTGAATAGTTTGCACTGGTCATAGACCATTTTACAAACCCTTAGCTGGTCCTCTAAACTGCCAGCCCTCGCTGTTAACCTAGCGTTCTCCTCCCTTAAAGCCTGCTCAACTAACTTAGCCTCCGCAACCTGGCACCGCAGGTATTCCTCCATTTTACAGGAGGTCTCTTCCTGTGCATGTCTTTCTAGAGGACACAGGTCGACAGGCTGCGCTGGCTCTAGTCATTTGGGCACAGCGGTCGGGGTTTCGGGAACGACAAGACCAGTGGTGACGGCTATCTTCCCCTGCGCGATCATCAGAGACCGCGTTGTCTCTATGATTGATTCTATCGCAGCGGGATCCATAGCTGTGCCAACTCCTTGTGCTGGGGCAGGAGCTATGGCTTGGGTTTGAGCTGGTGCTGGGGCGGCAGTCTGGGCTTGGGCTTGGGCTGCGGGAAATTTTCCCTTATTATCCTTCCACGGATTTCTACAGTCCTTGCACCAATGTCCATCCTTCCCACACCCGTAGCAATTGAGCTTGGCTTGGGCAGGGCGATTCCCCTCCTGACGCCACTCCTTCTTGCTTGGGGCTGCGGGTTTTGCCTCATGCACCTTTCCCTTCTGGGGAGGTGTTTCCTGACCTCTACAATTCTTATATGCAACGTTGAGCTGGTGGAGCACCGTCTCCTCCGTGACACCGGGATCTTGGGGATCAAACCAAGATCTGGCTAGGGCCCGTATCTGCGGCAAGCTGTTGGTAACCAAGCAACGGAGCCAATGAACCCGCTGTTCGTCGTTCATTGCAACCCGGTCAGGCATGCCCGGACAGCTGCGTCGATACACTGGCTGTAGTGGCGCTTCGTAATTTCCAAACATGCAGCCACTGAGCTTTGAGGCTTTTAACAACGAGTAGATGCGTGTCGAAATAAAACGTTCCAAAACGTAACTTTGTCTTTAAACTGTTTACTGTAACACCTTACAAACAGAATTACAAAGCAAAACACGTTTAAACGAACACGGTCAAAAACTGTATTGCTCCAACCCTCAAAAGCCTTTACCTTCTCTCCAGCCTCGTGCAGCTTGAACTGCAAAATGGCTGGATACCATGTGACAATCTTAAGGACTGTACCATTGTAGCAAGAATAAAGGGGGTATCTCAGACTATACTACTGGAACAAGAAAATAGGGGGTTTCTCAATACAATAAGTCAGTCAGGTAAATTAACTGTATTATACTATTTAACCAATATTTTAAAGTATTTTCTTTCTTAAACTTTCATGACTCTTACACTGGCCACAGCCTTTCTGCGAAAACCCGTGGGGGTTCTCCAGATAGCTGCACAGTCCCTTCCACACGGTCAAACGGACTACCGTCGTCCACTCCCATAACTTCTAAAACTTCTTCCCTGAGATCCTCATACCCTTTCCGTCCCCTCTTAATCTCATCCGAGAGGTGCTGAAGGATTGTGCAATCCAGGGAGAAAAGCAACATTTTCGCCTGTTCCCGATCATCACAGTCATTAATGGCTGCTGTCTCCTCTATCTCCCTGAAATGAATCGAGGGATCTCCCTTTACTGTGAGTCTTGCGAGGTGGCTCACCATGGACCTTAATTGCTGGGCAGCATAGGGCACCATGAGCTGGTTCTGGTGGGGTCCGGCATCGCCATTTGCGGCATTGGGACCGAACCTCTGGTGCCGAGCAGGACACATTGATGCCGGCTTTGCTACCAGTGGATGTTCTTCCTCACATTCCACCTCGGCTACCTCCTCTTTTACCACCCCCTGTTTTTCCGGCCAAGCCTCACTATAGCTCGGCGGTGCTGAGGGCTCGGTGGCTGGTGCCACAAGTACTTCGGCTGGAATCGGCTGTTTCGATTCCTCTAAAAAGTCCATGTGACTGGCTTTCGGGCTGACGAGGCACACCATGCCTCTTGCCTTAACCAGGGCCATTCTCAGGTCCTCAATGGTCTTTTGGCAGGGGCCATGGTCTGTGCTCTCGAACCTGTGCTCGAGGGCTAGCTTGTAAGCTGCCTTAACCTCCACTACTCTCTCCTCCTGCGCTCTTAGCTGTTGTGCGAGGCGGGCGTTTTTCTCCCGTACCCTCGTTTCATTGATCTTTGCCTCAGTAACCTGGCACTCCAGGTACTCTATTCTAGCCTGATGTTGACTAGCTACCACTTGGCGTTCCTGATCCAGCGCGTGAAGCGCTGTGATAAGTTTTTCCCCACCCATGGCCTTTTCCTCTATCTCTGCTGCCTGGGTTGTGATCTTGGCTGCCTGTGCTGCAACGACTCAGTCCAAGATCTGGACTTGCTTCTTGCAACACATCAGCCACACTGCCTTCTCCACCGACTTCTTATGCTCTTTGCTCTCTGTCCACCTGATGGCTGCGTCCACCGGACGCCCATCCAGTAAGAGATCAGAAATCCACTGCTTAGTGAGATTTACCTTGCCAAAGACATAATCTGCTATCCTCTCATTCATTGCATTTCGACCATTCAAACTTGGATCTAGTACATTGCAATCCTGCTGCCAGAGTCCTGCCGCGGTCGCCATTTTCTGTAAGGGGTTTTAGATCGCAGAGGTTTCTCTCTCTAGAGGCCTCTCTCTCTTGCACAGTAAAACCGTGAGTGGTTTGACCCACTCGCCCCTTAGATTCTGTACTCTGGACTTTGGGGCAGGAACTACAATGTAGAGAAAACTCTTATAGACCAAGTTTGATGAAACGAAATGGAATTTTATTGCATAATGTAAAACAAATCAAATGCAAGCAAATAAGAGGGTACATGGGAGGGGAAAACACAAACAAATCATAATGACACAATACTAACTAAGGCGAATACAGGCATATTATACTCTACAAAGATCACCATGAAATGGGGAAACACACGGATCGTCGAGGGGCAACAACTCATGTTAATTACACCCTTAAATGTCCACCCCCTTAAACCTATCTAGATCTGATTATGAAGGGCCAGAAACATGCTCACCAATCCAACTAGGAAGTGTAAGGTTTTGAAACGGGTCTGCGTTTGATCCTTTCAGGTGTTTTGTCTCCACGTGGTCGGTGGAGCCCCAGCGAGCTGCGCCACACCTCTCTCCTGAGGTGGGGGTCGGGGACAGCTGGACACTGGCTGGTCTGGATGTCAGCGGGGTCCGGGATCGTCTGCTCGACCCTGGTCAGAGGAGCCTCGGGCTGGCCCCCATAGTTTCTTCAGTTTTTTATTGTCTCTCCTCCCGAGCCGGAGTGGGTCGATGGCCTCCCGTTTCGTCAACGGCCCGGGGTTGGTCGATGATCTCCCGATGTTTTACCCCGGGGCGGGATGCCGGCTCGAACCGTCTTCTTCTCCTTCTTCTAGCGATGACACCACCGATACGATGGTAGCACCACGATGACTGCCTTTCTTCCTACCCCTGGGTTCCCAGATATACTTCTCATCAGAAGCCCTTATCTCACGCCAAATCAGGTTTGTCTTTTGTTTAATTTTGGCGGGCTGGGAGCACAACGGGGTAGTTATTATATTTTAAACTGTTCTTGGATCGCCGGTAATGGGCCATCTCTGGTCTGGAATGACCTTCATTGTTTTTAATGTCCTGGTGATGTCCTTAACGGGTCCTTGATGCTCTTCTCATGAATATGAAACTGTCCCCTTTTGTCTGGGTAAATATTTAGATGGCCTTTATCTACAGGACGATCTTGACTGGATCTGCATCCAATCTATATGTATAAGTGGGTGTCTGGTTTCGTTCTCTCAGAAACGGCTTCCAGAACTTACTATGGGCTGAATCCACAAAGCTGTCTGAGGACTGCAGGAACCATTTTAAAGTGTTCCAATAAGTTGGTCACGGGGTCTGGTGGCCATTTTGAATGCCCCTTTTCCCTAGGCTTCTTTTAAAACAGTCTTTAAAATCATGGCCTCTTCTGCCATTCGACCCTTTATAATATAACATTCAATTTTGCGGATCCTACACAGTCAGTGCTTTTTAAAAAAAAAATCATTCTTGAGATGTGGGCGTCGCTGGCAAGGCCAGCAATTATTGCCCATGCCTAGTTGCCCCTGAGAAGGTCAGGGTGGGCCTTCTTCTAGAACCACTAGTGGTTTTGATACAACATGCTAGGCCACTCAGAAGGCAGTTAAGAGTCAATCACATTGGTGTGTCACTGGAGTCATCTACCGGTCAAATCAAGTAAGGACACAAGAATTAGAAGCTGGAGTAGGCCATACGGTTTCCTTCCCTCAAGCACATTAGTGAACCAGCTGGGCTTTTACGACAATCCGACAGCTTCATGTTCACTTCGAATCATAGAATGGTTCCAGCACAGAAGGAGGCCATTTGGCCCGTCGAGCCCGTGCCAGCTCTCTGCAAGAGCACTTCAGCTAGTCCCACTCCCCCGCCGTTTCCCCATAGCCCTGGCAATTTTTTTCCTTCAGGTACTTATCCAACATCCTTTTGAAAGCCGCGATTGATTCTGCCTCCATCACCCTTTCAGGCAGAGCATTCCAGGTCTGAACCACTCGCTGCGTAAAAAGGTTTTTCCTCATGTCGCCTTTGGTTCTTCTGCCAATCACCTTAAATCTGTGTCCTCTGGTTCTCGACCCTTCCGCCAATGGGAACAGTTTCTCTCTATCTACTCTGTCTAGACCCTTCATGATTTTGAACACCTCTATCAAATCTCCTAACAACCTTCACTGCTCTAAGGAGAACAACCCCAGCTTCTCCAGTCTATCCACATAACTGAAGTCCCTCATCCTTGAAACCATTCTTGTAAATCTTTTCTGCATCCTCTCTAAGGCCTTCACATTCTTCCTAAAGTGCGGTGCCCAGAATTGGACACAATACTCCAGTTGAGGCCGAATCAGTGTTTTATAAAAGTTCATCATAACTTCCTTGCTTTTGTACTCTATGCCTCTATTTATGAAGCCCAGGATCCCGTATGCTTTTTTAACTGCTTTCTCAATCTGCCCTGCCACCTTCAACGATTTGTGCACATATATCCCCAAGTCTCTCTGTTCATGCACCCCCTTTAGAATTGTACCCTTTAGTTTATATTGCCTCTCCTCATTCTTCCTAACAAAATGTATCACTTCGCAATTTTCTGCGTTAAATTTCATCTGCCACGTGTCCACCCATTTCACCAGCCTGTCTCTGTCCTCTTGAAGTCTATCATTATCTTCCTCACTGTTCACTATACTTCCTAGTTTTGTGTTATCTGCACCTTTTGAAATTGTGCCCTGTACACCCACATCCAAGTCATTAATATATGTCAAGAAAAGCAGTGGTCCTAGTTTTTACTGATACCAGCTTTTTATTTCCATATTATTAAAAACTGAATTCAAATTCTCAAACTGCCGTGTTCTCACGTTCTCTGGATTACTAGTCCAGTGACATAACCATTACGCTACCGTACGCTGAAGTGAGCTGATCTCAGCTGGGGCACACAGTTAGCCTTAGGACCTCTGGTCTATGGAGGGTAAAACCAGCTACAGCTCCCGCTCTGGTTTGCAGTTCAGCGATTGGTGTTGGCAGCTGCATGTGTGCAGACACTGGCTGAGAACAGGAGCAGGTCGCACTGTGATGCCCATCATGCCCAACTAGCCTCACACACGAGCAATGGCCACTGTTGGGTGAAGTACCAGATTTTAAAAATTTTTTTATTCGTTTACAGGATGTGGGCGTCGCTGGCAAGGCCAGCATTTATTGCCCATCCCTAATTGCCCTTGAGAAGGTGGTGGTGAGCTGCCTTCTTGAACCGCTGCAGTCCATGTGGTGAAGGTACTCCCACAGTGCAGTTAGGGAGGGTGTTCCAGGATTTTGACCCAGCGACGATGAAGGATCGGTGATATATTTCCAAATAAGGATGGTGTGTGACTTGGAGGGGAACTTGGAGGTGGTGGTGTTCCCATGCACCTGCTACCCTTGTCCTTCTAGGTGGTAGAGGTCGCGGGTTTGGGAGGTGCCGCCGAAGAAGCCTTGGGGAGTTCCTGTAGTGCATCTTGTAGATGGTACACACTGCAGCCATGGTACGCCGGTAGTGGAGGGAGTGAATGTTTAAGGTGGTGGATGGGGTGCCAATCAAGCGGGCTGCTTTGTCTCGGATGGTGTCGAGCTTCTTGAGTGCTGTTGGAGCTGCAGTCATCCAGGCAAGTGGAGATGGAGCAGTAAATCCGGTATGAGTGTGTACCTTAAAGAGAGAAAGTGGAGAGAAAATCGGAAAGGATAAAATAGAAACATAGAAACGTAGAAGATAGGAGCAGGAGTAGGCCATTCGGCCCCTTGAGCCTGTTCCGCCATTTAATGAGATCATGGCTGATCATCCAAATTCAGTACCCTGTCCCTGCTTTCTCCCCATATCCCTTGATCCCTTTAGCCTGAAGAAATATATCTAACTCCTTCTTGAATATATTTAATGAATTGGCCTCAACGGCCTTCTGTGGTAGAGAATTCCACAGGTTCACCAATCTCTGGGTGAAGAAATTCCTCCTCATCTCTTGATGGCTTACCCCTTATCCTTAGACTGTGACCCCTGGTTCTGGACTCCCCCGCCATCGGGAACATCCTTCCTGCATCTAGTCTCTCTAGTCCTGTTAGAATTTTATAAGTTTCAATGAGATCCCCTCTCATTCTTCTAAACTCTAGTGAATACAAGCCCAATCGACCCAATCTCTCTTCATACGTCATTCTTGCCATCCCAGGTATCAGTCTGGTGAATCTTCGCTGCACTCCCTCCATGGCAAGAACATCCTTCCTCAGATAAGGCGACCAAAACTGCACACAATACTCAAGATGTGGTCTCACCAAGGCCCTGTACAACTGCAGCAAGACATCCTTGCTCCTGTACTCGAATCCTCTCGCTATGAAGGCCAACACACCATTTGCCTTCTTAACCGCCTGCTGCACCTGCATGCTTACCTTCAGCGACTGGTGCACAAGGACACCCAGGTCTCGTTGCACTTCCCTTTTTCCCAATCTATTGCCGTTCAGATAATAATCTGCCTTCCTGTTTTTGCCACCAAAGTGGATAACCTCGCATTTATCCACATTATATTGCATCTGCCATACATCTGCTCAATCACCCAACCTGTCCAAATCATACTAGAGTTTCTCTGCATCCTCCTCACAGCACACACGCCCATCCAGCTTTGTGTCGTCTGCAAACTTGGAGATATTACATCTCGTTCCCTCGTCTAGATTATTAACATATATTGTGAATAACTGGGGTCCTAGCACCAATCCCTGCAGTACCCCACTGGTCACTGCCTGCCACTCAGAAAAAGACCCGTTTATTCCAACTCTTTGCTTCCTGTCTGCCAACCAGTTCTCTATCCAAGTCAGTACCTTACCCCCAATCCCATGTGCTTTAACTTTGCATGCTAATCTCTTATGCGGGACCTTATCGACTGCCTTCTGAAAGTCCAAATACACCACATCCACTGGTTCTCCCTTATCTATTCTATCAGTTACATCCTCAAAAAATTCCAGTTTGTAAATCCATGTTGACTTTGTCCGATCCTGTCACTGTTTTCCAAGTGCTCTGCTATTACATCTTTTATAATGGACTCTAGCATTTTCCCCACTACCGATGTCAGGCTTACTGGTCTATAATTCCCCGTTTTCTCTCTATCACCTGTTTTGTATAGTGGGGTTACATTAGCTACCCTCCAATCCATGGGAACTCTTCCAGAGTCTATAGAATTTTGGAAGATGACCAACAATACATCTACTATTTCTAAGGCCACTTCCTTAAGTACCCTAGGATGTAGATTATCAGGCCCTGGGGATTTATCGGCCTTCAATCCTGTTAATTTCGCTAACACCATTTCCCTACAAATACTGATTTCATTCAGTTTCTCCCTCTCATTAGACCCTATGTTCCCTGACATCTCTGGGAGGTTATTTGTGTCCTCCTTTGTGAAGACAGAACCAAAGTATGTATTTAATTGGTCCACCATTTCTTTGTTCCCTGTAAGGGGCCGTTTTAACGAGCTTATGGTGTGCTAAATCGGTTTTGATTTCACACTGCTCGTGAGCGGTTCCGAAGCGCTCCCCCCTCACCGGTTCTCGACACTGGGCTTATTGCCAGACAACCTTGATGTGTGGCCCAACTTGTGACTCGGAAGACAAATGGATCAGGTGAGACAAGGTAAGTTTTAAATCAGAAATATCTTTATTTTCAAGGAGAATAAACACAGAGAATGCAAGAATCAATTTAGACAAAAATCATTAGCACGTCTCCCAATGGGAACTAAAATTTAACACACAAGAAATAACTTTGACTATCTTAAATCATACAACAATTCTTAATCAGCGGTATACTAAAACGGGGGTGGGAAAAGCGCACGGACACATCGAGGGATAAATCACACTCCTTAATTACAAAACCCTTAATGTTACAAACCCTCCCGTTGCTAAAATATACCTCAACTATGTCAGTTAGGTAGAGTTGGGCCTTTATGCTCACCAGAATTTTAAAACCCTCCTGGACCTTGGTACTCCTTGTTACGTCTGGGATCTCCAATCTTCCTTATGGGACCGGCTCCTGGACCCGCTCTCCTGCACAAACTTGGAAGTCCTCCGAACTCCTCGAGCCGTCTCCTCTTCCGCACGGTCTTCGAACTCCTGATGGTACCTGGACTTGGACTTCACTGCTTCTGGTGAATCTTGTGGATCTGTCTGAGTCTGGCTGGATCTCTCTCCTGCACAATCTTGAAAGTCCTCCGAACTCCTCGAACCGTCTCCTCTCCACTCGGCCTTCGAACTCCTGATGGTCTTGGATCTGGACTGAACTTCTGAATCTGCTCTCCTGCACAATCTTGTGGGTCCTCCTCGCTCTGTCCTTGAACTTGTGTCTGTGTGAAACTGTGATGGATCTGTCTGAATCTCACTGAATGAAAAGAAGAGGTCTTGCTGTCGATTTTCCCTTCCCAGCTATACTGTTTCCTTGTCCTTATCTCGGCGCCAAATCAGGGCTTTTCTTTTGTCAAGGTAATGGGCAGGCTGCTTTGACAAAAGCAAGTACTTTATTTTAATGTCTTGTAAATGAAACTGATGAGATCTGTCCTGTGTCCCTCTGAGTTTGGTACAGATAATGGTTTTTTTTCTGTGCTCAGCGATATCAGAGATGGGTTTGCTTTCTGCTAGCAATTAGCGCACCTCCAGGTGCAAATACTTTTGTTTTGACTTCGTTACTACTGTAACCATATTATCATATCAATAGCAGTAAGTTCTGGAATCTTCTAATCGGTGATGACTCAGGCTGCTGTAAGATACTGCTGGTGTGTCCTTTTGAACTGAGCCATGAGAACTGCCAACTCCATCTTGTATTCTCACAAAATGTGGCCATTTCAGGGGTTTTACAATCTAGACTGTATTTTCTGGATTTTGCGAATCCTACAATCCCCATTATAAATCCCCCAGATTCTGACTGCAAGGGACCTATGCTTGGCTTCACCAATCTTTTTCTCTTCATATATCTATAGAAGCTTTTTCAGTCAGTTTTTATGTTCCCTGAAAGCTTACTCTCATACTCTATTTTTCCCTCTTAATTAATCCCTTTGTCCTCCTTTGCTGAATCCTAAACTGCTCCCAATCCTCAGGTTTGCTGCTCTTTCTGGCCAATTTATATGTCCTTTCCTTGGATCTTATGCTACCCCTCATTTCCCTTGTTAGCCACGGTTGAGTCGCCTTTTTTGTTTTATTTTCATGCCAAACAGGGATGAACAAATTCTGCAGTTCATCCGTGCGATCTTTACATGTTTGCCATTGCCTATCCACCGTCAAACCTTTAAGTAATGTTCCCCAATCCATGCTAGCCAACTCGCTCCTCATACCATCATAGTTTCCTTTATTTAAATTCAGGACCCTAGTCTCTGAGTCAATACTTCATTTTCCACCTTAATGAAGAATTCTATCATATAATGATTGCTCCGACCCAAGGTAAAAGTAAAAGTTTAAATGGCGGGGAGAAGAATAGGAAGCGATCTAATAGGTTTAGCTCTTCTCTTATAGTCTAGTCGGTGCAGGAAAGTAGTCAACGACAAAAGGGAAATGTTTAGCTGCAAACTGTTCCTCACTGATAGCAATTTGACTTGACTTGTACAGAAGAGATTTAATGAGGAAGGCTGCCCAAGGCACGGAATGTAAATCTGAACTCCACTTATCCATGAATGTGTGCTTTTTCTCCCCCTCACTTTACAGTAAATGAGACACAGACATGGCTCGCAGGCTTCCACCTGCGATTTCAAAAAGACATAAAAATGCCCAGTGAATCGCCCCCGCTCCTCCTCCACACACACTTTTCCCACATGGTTTGACTCAGGAGTGACATAATTCCCAAATTACATCAAGGTTCCTGGCCAGGCCTGTTGCTCACATTTCCCGGAGCCCCTAGCAGCTGTCCGGGAGAGATGGAGGGCCTTCCAACCACACGCGGCCATACGTGCCCAGCCGTGCTCTTCGACTGAACTCACCACCATGTTGGCGCCACTGCCAGTCTGGCGCACAAGTTGCGCGCAGCAGGTCATGACCACGAAGTCAACTTTTAAAAAATTTGTTTATGGGATCAGGGCGTTGCTGGCAAGGCCGACATTTATTTCCCATCCCTAATTGCCCTGGAGAAGGTGGTGGTGGGCCGCCTTCTTGAATTGCCGCAGTCCGTGTGGTGAAGGCACTCCCACAGTGCTGTTAGGGAGGGAGTTCCAGGATTTTGACACAGCGACGATGAAGGATCGGCGATATACTTCTAAATCAGGATGGTGTGTGACTTGGAGGGGAACTTAGAGGTGGTGGTGTTCCCATGCACCTGCTGCCCTGGTCCTTCTAGGTGGAAGACGTCGCAGGTTTGGGAGGTGCTGCCGAAGAAGCCTTGGCGAGTTGCTGCAGTGCATCTTGTAGAGTTCACTGAGGGGCGAATCAAGCAAGGGGAGTGGTAGGACTGTGTGATTGCACGTGGCCCCGAGCCAACCACGGGACTCGAGTCTTTCAGGGGCCTCGAGTCCTTCAGGGGCCTCGAGTCAGTCAGGGAGCTCGAGTCAGTCAGAGGACTCGAGTCAGTCAGGGGCCTCGAGTCAGTCAAGGTACTCGAGTCCGTCAGGGGCCTCGAGTCAGTCAAGGTACTCGAGTCAGTCAGGGGCCTCTAGTCAGTCAGGGGCCTCGAGTCAGTCAAGGTACCCAAGTCAGTCAGGGGCCTCTAGTCAGTCAGAGGCCTCGAGTCAGTCGGGGGGCTTGAGTCAGTCAGAGGCCTCGAGTCAGTCAGGGGCCTCAAGCCACAGGGGCCTCAAGTCAGTCAGAGGCCTGGAGTCAGTCAGAGGCCTCAAGCCACAGGGGCCTCAAGTCAGTCAGAGGCCTGGAGTCAGTCAGAGGCCTCGAGTCAGTCAGGGGCCGCGAGTCAGTCGGGGGGGCTTGAGTCAGTCAGAGGCCTCGAGTCAGTCAGAGGCCTCGAGCCACAGGGGCCTCAAGTCAGTCAGAGGCCTGGAGTCAGTCAGAGGCCTGGAGTCAGTCAGGGGCCTGGAGTCAGTCAGGGGCCTCAAGTCCGTCAGGGGCCTGGAGTCAGTCAGAGGCCTGGTGTCAGTCAGGGGCCTCGAGTCAGTCAGAGGCATCAGGTCAGTCAGAGGCCTCGAGTCCGTCAGGGGCCTGGAGTCAGTCAGGGGCCTCAAGTCAGTCAGGGGCCTGGAGTCAGTCAGAGGCCTGGAGTCAGTCAGGGGCCTCGAGTCAGTCAGAGGCCTCGAGTCACTCAGTGGTCTCGAGTCAGTCAGGGGCCTCGAGTCAGTCAGAGGCCTCGAGTCACTCAGTGGTCTCGAGTCAGTCAGGGGCCTCGAGTCAGTCAGAGGCCTCGAGTCACTCAGGGGCCTCGAGTCAGTCAGAGGCCTCGAGTCAGTCAGGGGCCTGGAGCCAGTCAGGGGCCTGGAGTCAGTCAGGAGCCTGGAGCCAGCCAGGGGCCTGGAGTCAGTCAGAGGCCTCGAGTCAGTCAGGGGCCTCGAGTCAGTCAGAGGCCTCGAGTCAGTCAGGGGCCTCGAGTCAGTCAGGGGCCTCGAGTCAGTCAGGGGCCTCGAGTCAGTCAGAGGCCTCGAGTCAGCCAGTGGTCTCGAGTCAGTCAGGGGCCTCGAGTCAGTCAGAGGCCTGGAGTCAGTCAGAGGCCTCGAGTCAGTCAGAGGCCTGGAGTCAGTCAGGGGCCTGGAGTCAGTCAGGGGCCTGGAGTCAGTCAGGGGCCTCGAGTCAGTCAGGGGCCTCGAGTCAGTCAGGGGCCTCGAGTCAGTCAGAGGCCTCGAGTCAGTCAGGGGCCTCGAGTCAGTCAGGGGCCTCGAGTCAGTCAGAGGCCTGGAGTCAGTCAGAGGCCTGGAGTCAGTCAGGGGCCTGGAGTCAGTCGGGGCCTGGAGTCAGTCAGGGGCCTCGAGTCAGTCAGGGGCCTCGAGTCAGTCAGGGGCCTCGAGTCAGTCAGAGGCCTCGAGTCAGTCAGGGGCCTCGAGTCAGTCAGGGGCCTCGAGTCAGTCAGAGGCCTGGAGTCAGTCAGGGGCCTGGAGTCAGTCGGGGCCTGGAGTCAGTCAGGGGCCTCGAGTCAGTCAGGGGCCTCGAGTCAGTCAGAGGCCCCAACTGGCAGATTTGGTAGCTGTGGCTCAGTGGGTAGCTCTCTCTCATCTCTGAGTCAGAAGGTTCTGGGTTCAAGCCCCGCTCCAGAGACTTGAGCACACAAATCTAGGCTGACAATCCAGTGCAGTACTGAGGGAGGGCTGCACAGTTGGATGTGCCATTTTTCGGAAGAGATGTTAAACTGCTCTGCCCTCTCAAGTAGATATAAAGGCCTAGAAATTCAGTATAGCCACGTTTGGGGCGCTACAGCATGGCATTCGCTAACTTTTGCGCCCGGCGCAACTTAGCGCCACCTTCGCTGATATTCAGTTGCATCGCCCCAAGAGGTTGCTGCTGCGCTAAAGAAGGCAATGCACGACTATCATTAGGCGCTAAGCTGGCGCTCCGGGGCGCAAACACCGAAGGCGAGCGCAGCGCAGGTGCGGCGAGTTGCTCATTGAGGGCAGACAGTCAGGCGCCGGTCAGCACTTAAAGGGGGAGGGTGGAATTGGTTTGCTGCCACGCCCTGCACACTGCAGCCCTAAGGCAAGGCCTGAACACTGCTTCTGGAACAGCTCCACGCCCAGGAGAATGGAGAAGGCCAGGGAGAGAGCGCAGCACTTCGGCGAGGGTGACCTGAGGCTGCTGGTTGGCGCAGTGGACTGCAGGCGCCATATCCTCTTCCCTGAGGGCGGCAGGAGGCCGCTGCCCGCCGAATATCGGAAAGCATGGAGTGATGTGGCAAACAGGGTCACGTCCAACAGCGTGGTTGGCAGGACACCAACCCAGTGCTGGAAAAAATTCAACGACCTCACTCGGGTTGTCAGGGTGAGTACCCTTTCCAGTATCCTCCTCATCCCTGCATGTGCACCTCACTTTATGGCCAAACAGGTCTGAAAGCCCTAATGGCCAGCCCTCATCCAGCAGCTATGGGACTGTCATGAAAAGCACTTGCGCAATCAGGACTTTAGACACTGTCAGGGCTATTCGACCATGGGAGGCAGTGTGGGCAAGATCAGGGCTTGACACTGTCAGGGCTAATCGAACATGGGAGGCAGTGCAGGCAAGATCAGGGCTTGACACTGTACTTAGAGGCGGTCCTTTCTCTTGCAGGCCGAGCTGGCGCATAACAGAAGACAGCAGCGACTGACCGGGGGAGGCCGTCCTGACCTGAAACAGCTGAGCGACCTCGAGCAGCGAGTGGAGCGGATCATGGCAGGCCGGCTGAGTGGCCCCGTCGCCACTGGAGATGCTGACCCTGTTCTGGGTACCAATGGTAAGGTCATCACCTTTTTGACCACTCCCTTTCCACTTGCGCCTCACGCCAGCATCCTTTGCCACTATCGAACCAATGCAGTGCACAGCAGCACTCATGCCTCCCTCGCTGCCGCCCTGTCCTCACTCTAAAGCAACTCTTGTGCCTCCCTGCTTTCAGATGGTGACTCGCCAGGTGAGGAGGCGACCCCTCAAGCTGGCACTGTGTCCGAGTCAGACATAGAGGAGGAGAAAGAGGAAGCCAGCCCATCAGGGACACCCTCAGCCGAGGCAGCCCATGGCCATGATGGTGACATGTCTTCCCTGGAGGGGAGCAGGGGGGAAGGGTCGGAGGAGAGTGAAGCTCCGGGGCCCAGCGGGCTGCAGCAACGCGGGAGGGGTGGGGAAGCTCAGCAGCCTTCTCCCCGGAGGGTGAGTGCGGCCTCCAGTCCTGCCACGGTGAGCGCAGAGGAGGTGCGGCTCCTAGCGGATATGGGTGCCCAGGCTGAGCGCAGGCACACTGAGCTCATGGCTGCAGTGGCAAGGATGCCTGACTCCATAGAGTCACTGGCAAGGAATGTGCAGGATTTCGGGGCAGCACAGGCCAGGGTCTGCAACAATTCAGTGCAGCACAGGCCAGGAGTCTGCAGGACATCACGGTAGCACAGGCTAGGAGTCAGCAGGACTTTGCTGCTTCACAGGCGGCTTCTAGCCAAGTGCTCAGTCGTGCCGTGCATTCACTGGCTGCTGTCATGCAGACACAGACCAGGGCCACACGGGCACTAACTGCTGCCACACTCGCTGGATCGGCCAGGCATCGCCGGGGCACTCGCTGTGCCGCAGCAGCCCAGCAGTCTGTGCCTCAGCAGATTGCTGCGCATGCTGCAGCGCTGGCCCGTGCGCATGCCAATGTATCAGCTGACCAGGGAGTGCCTGTGATCTGTCAGGTTGGCAGCATTCCTGCAGCCAACACTGTCACTCCTCCATTGCAGCTGCTACCAGCTGTTGGACAGACTGCTGCCGCCCAAGCAGAGTTGGAGCAGTCAGCAGCCGGCCCCTCCAGGCCCAGAGCTGGTCCAGGCCGACCCCCCAAGGGCATCTGCCGTCTCACCATCTGACCCTCAGCAGCCTTCCCCCAGCCTTGCTGCAGCCACTGGGGTCCCATTGAGGAGGAGTTGCAGGGCGGGTAGGGGCCAGTCACGGAAGCTTAATGGATCACCCTCGCAGGGGAAAAAGTAGAAGGTGTGGCCAAATGTTTTGTTTTACTTATAAAAGCCGAGACTGGTGTATTTGTTTCATATATAAAAGCCGAGACTGGTGTATTTGTTTCATATTTAAAGGCCGAGACTGGTGTATTTGTTTCATATTTTAAGGCCGAGACTGGTGTATTTGTTTCATATTTAAAGGCTGAGACTGGTATATTTGTTTTACTTGTAAAGGCCGAGACTGGTGTATTTGTGTTTTTGGGGGGGGTTTCTCTCCATTAGTTTGTCATGTGGGAAGGGCACAGAGGTATCATAGTAAAAAATTTTCTTAAATCGCACTGTCCATGCTTTCTTTTGGAAGTCCTGGTTGCCCTGCTCGGCTGAGGGCTTGTGGAGTGGCTACATTCATCTTCTGCCATTGGCACAAGCCATTCCCTGAGAGGGGGCCTAGAACCGACTTGCAATAAGCCGCTGACGGGCGGCCCTTGCACTTTCTGCCTCCCTCCTGTGCCGGTCCTCCTCCTCCTCCTCCTCCTTCTCCTCCTCCTCTGGTGGTCCTCCAACGTCTACTGGCAGTGGCTGAGTCCTGCGGATAGCCAGGTTGTGCAGCATGCAGCACACAACAACGAAATGGGAGACTCGCTCAGGCGAGTACTGTAGGGCTCCCCCGGAACGATCCAGACAGCGGAACCGTTGCTTCAGCACGCCGATTGTTTGCTCAATGATGTTCCTGGTTGCTTGATGGCTCCCATTGTATCCCTCTTCAGCAGGGGTGCTGGGCGCACGGAGCGGGGTCATCAGCCAGGATAGCCTTTGTCCCCGAGAAGCCATCCTCGTGGGTGAGGCTGGGCCTCGAACATGTCTGCCACAGAAGTCTGGCGCAGGATGAAGGCATCGCGGCTGCTGCCTGGGAAGCGGGCATCGACAGCTAGGATGAGCTGCCTGTGGTCACACACCAACTGCACGTTGAGCGAATGGTAGCCCTTCCGGTTGCGGTAATCCTCGGCATTCTCTAGAAGTGCCCGCAAAGCCACATGCGTGCAGTCAATGGCGCCCTGCACCATGGGGAAGCCCGCTAATGCTGCAAAGCCCATTGCACACTGTTGCTGCTTGTCAACGGTCATGGGGAAGGAGATGAACTGACGTCTCCTTCTGAAAAGGGCATTGGTCACCTGGCGGATGCAGCAATGTACCGCAAACTGGGAGATGTTGGAAATGTCCCCAGTAGAGGATTGGAAGGAGCCGGTGGCGTAGAAGTTGAGAGCCACCGTCACCTTCACTGCCACCGACAGAGATGTCCTGCTCCTCAGCTGTGGCTGCAGATCTCCACGAAGCAGGTGGCAGATCTCAGTGACCACCGCCCTTCTGAATCGCAGCCTCCGAACACACTGCTCCTCAGACATGTTCAGATATGAGAACTGCTGGCGATATACCCTGGGTGGGTAAAGCCTCCTTTGCCGACGCCTGTTGCCCCTTCTCCGTCTGGCCATGACTGGCACTCTCTCACGGCATCTCTGAGCCCTTTGAATGCAATGGAGAAGCCCAACGTTTCCACCCATTGCAGCCCCCATTATATGTTTCCAATCAATGCTATGACTCTGAAGTTAAAGACAAGTGCAAAGCTGTGGCCACAAGTACCTGTGCGAGTGTTGAGCCAAACCAGAAAGCTCTCCACCTTTGTCTCTCTCCAAAGATCCATCTCTCACAAAGAAGGAGTGGTGCAAAATGGCTGCCATTTATACTGCAGGAGGAGTCCCCTTTAATTAGCGCCCCCCGCGCCCCGCAGCGACTGGGAACCGTTCCCCTCTACCAGTCGCTAGGGGCGCCAGGCGCACAATAGGCCGGCGCCACTGAATTTCCGGTTTGGGGCGCACAAAGGGCGTTGCACCATGAAATGACGTCAGGATCTGCGCTCGCACCTGAGCGCACGCAAAGGTTTTGCGCCGCCGCTAAATCTTAACTGAAGTTCGCGAGAGGCGCAGATCGCGCTGCGCCCGAGTGCTAGCCGCTTAGCCCCCCACTTCTCCTCCTCCTAAGGCGCTAGCAGCTGGCGCAAACAACTGAATTTCTAGGCCAAATGGTCTTATGGCACTATTGGAAGAAGAGTTCTCCCCAGAGCACTGGCCAATATTGATCCCTCAACCAACATCACTAAAACAGATTTTCTCGTCATTATCGCATTGCTGTTTGTGGGACCTTGCTGTGCTCAATTTGGCTGCTGCGTTTCCTACATTACAACAGTGACTTCACTTCAAAGGTATCTCATCGGCTGTAAAGAGAAAATTTATTTCCAGCATTCCCTGTTTCTTTTCCTTTATGTGTGCGTGTTTGTGTGTGTAACGCTGTCTGTGCATGTGTGTCTGTAGAACATAGGAACAGGAGGAGGCCATTCAGCTCCCCGAGCCTGTTCCTCCATTCAGTGAGATCATGGCTGGTCTGTAACCTAACTCCATCCACCCGCCTTGGCTCCATATCCCTTAATACCCTGGCCTAGCAAAAATCTATCAAACTCAGATTTAAAATTATTTATTGAGCTAGCATCTACTAGTTTCTGTGGGAGAGAGTTCCACACTTCTGCCACCCTTTGCATGAAGAAGTGTTTCCTAACTTCTCTCTTGAATTGCCTGCCTCTGTTTTTAAGATTATTGTTGTGTATGTCCCTTTAAGGGAATAACTGGTCTTAGACTGCAGTACCAGCAGTGACCACCCCTGTATAAAAGGCCCTAGCAGGCTTCTGTAGTTTCAGTTTCAAGCTGCCTCTTGTTCAGTAAAGTACCTGTTAAACTGTTCTCCCGAAGTCCGTGTATTATTAAGGCGCGGACTTTACAGTGGCGACGAATAAGTTCGAACTCACCTGCAGTGTGGCATCATCTCACGGGGATCTCGCCTGAAAGGAAGGTCCTGGAAGGTCGTAGTCTGAGCAACGGGCAATGACCGAGGGCAACCGCCCAAAGAATCCATCGGTGTTTGGAGAATTGCGGGAGAGACTGTGGTTCCAGCGAATCGTGCTGGTAGCAGGTAGCGCGCTGACCCTTCCGGACTGCGGCGGGCTCAAGCTCGATCGAGCGGCTCTACAAATCGGGCCGCGCAGCGTCGCCGGGAAAAGAAAACAAGAGAGAGAGGGTGGAGCGCACAGGGCGCAGTCGGTGCTCGAGAACAGGACAGCGGAGAGAAACTAAACGGGAGGGGAAGGAAAGCGAGACGCGCCGAAGTTGCGGGTCGCCGCCATTACCCCATAGAACGCTAGGAGCAGCGTGGCAGTAAGGGGAAGAAGGAAAAACATGGGAGGCGCCATTTTATCCTGTTGGGGAAGAAGCAAAAGCGCGGGAGGTGCCATTTTATTCCATTGGGGAAGAAGCAAAAGCGCGGGAGGCGCCATTTTAAATCGCCCAAGATGCCGAAAAGTGGCAGTATCACTGCTTTCGACAACGAGGTAGAAGACTGGACCACATATGTGGAAAGAATTGAAGTGTACTGCAAGGCAAATGAGGTGGCTGATGGAAAGAGGGCGTCAGTATTATTAAATCTGATGAGTGCGAGTACGTACGGCCTATTGTGGAATTTAATTACCCCAGCTAAACCAATGGAGAAAAGTTTTGAGGAGATTGTTCATATCTTACAGGAACACCTAAGCCCTACACCACTGCTGATAGCAGAAAGATTCAAGTTCCATAAAAGAAACCAGCACAAAGATGAGAGCAATGCTGACTATCTTACGGAACTACGCAAGTTATCGAAGCACTGCCAGTTCGGAGCAGGACTGGCAGACACCTTACGGGATAAGTTTGTCTGCGGGCTCCAGAGTGAAGGAACCCAGAAACGACTACTTTCAAAAAAGGACCTGACGCTAGAACAGGCTTTCAGCGTGGCAGTATCCTACGAAGCAGCAGCACAGGGAGCTGCGGAAATACAACAGAAACCACAAGAATACAGCGCTAACGAAATGGCGTATGGAGCCGAAAAGTGCTATCGCTGCGGCAGAACAACCCATGAGCAGAAGGACTGCTGGTTTAAAGACAAAATATGCAGGCAATGCGGGATAATGGGACATATAGCAAAAGTCTGCAGGTTGGGAAAGAAGACCAACATGACAAGAACTACTAAAGAACAGTACAGGAAAGTAAAGAAACTGACAGATAGTAGTTCAAAAGATCAGGAGAGTGATAAGGACTCCGGGAGCAGGCGACTAAGTTGTTTAAAGTTACACAACGTGATCGCAAAAGAAGATCACCGAACCATTTGGGTCACCCTCATGATAGCAGGGTTCCCAGTGAAGATGGAATTGGTCACAGGATCAGCCCTAACTGTCATGAATCGACGAGACTATGAGCGGCTATTTTCACACATACCCTTAAAGGACAAGTCCATTGTATTGAAGACATACACGGGGCAAAAGGTCTACCCCAGATGAAAAATAATGGTGCCAGTTGAATATAACGGAAAGGAAACACAGAAACTATACATGTATATACTACGAGATGGAGGACCACCATTATTGGGACGTGAATGGATCCGAAGACTACAATTGGATTGGCATTCCATTCTGGCACTAACTGTGACTGACAAAAAAGATGATGACGTCACACCTGGACGTCTGTCACAAATTCTATCTGACACGGAAGAGGTGTTCCAACAAGGACTTGGGACTCTGAAAGGAGTAAAGGCAACCATTAAGATTGAGGATAACGCAACCCCAAAACTTTTCAAGGCCAGACTGGTGCCATACGCGAAAGGCCCAGCTGTGGAAGCTGAACTGGAGAGTCTGGAGCGTTCGGGGGTGCTGTCCAAGGTGGACTGGAGCGAGTGGGCCACACCCATCGTTCCTGTAATGAAGAAAGCATTGAGCAGCACGCCTGGGGAGCCAAGGAAGGTTCGCATCTGTGGGGACTTCAAGGTGACTGTGAACCCAGCCCTGCACACAGTACAGTATCCCCGCGGATAGAAGATATTTTCGCCTCGCTATCTGGAGGGAAACGTTTTACAAAGATTGACCTGGCTCAAGCGTATCTACAAATGGAGGTGGAAGAAACATCTAGGAAATACCTCACGATAAACACTCACAAAGGCCTTTACCAGTACAATCGACTGGTATTTGGGGTAGCATCGGCCCCGGCTATGTGGCAGAGGGCAATGGAACAAGTCCTGCAAGGGATCCCGGGGACCCAGTGTTATTTGGACGACATCCTGGTTACGGGTGAAAATGACAATGAACACCTTGCCAACCTGGAACAGGTGCTCACGAGATTGCAGGAATATGGGCTACGAGGCAACCATCCCAAATGCGAGTTCTTCAGGAGACAAATCTCGTATTGTGGCCACATGATTGATGAGGAAGGGTTGCATAAGTCGCCGGACAAGATTGAGGCTGTAGTCAAGGCTCCAGCACCAGAAAATGTGTCGCAACTGAGGTCGTTCCTCGGGTTGGTGAACTACTACCATAAGTTTTTGCCGAATTTATCTACAATTCTGCACCCACTGAACGCCCTCCTTCAAACTGGTGTAACATGGAAATGGAGTGATGAGTGTAAGCGTGCCTTTCAGGAATGTAAATGCCAAATCACTTCAAAAGAAGTATTGGCCCACTACAACCGAACACTACCGATTCGGTTGGCATGTGATGCGTCACCTTACGGCATTGGAGTGGTGCTGTCACACAAATTCCGTGACGGTTCAGAGAGGCCAATAACCTTTGCATCGTGCTCGCTAACCTCAGCCGAGCGTAACTACGCCCAGATTGACAGGGAGGCCCTCAGCCTGGTGTGGGGGGTGAAGAAGTTCAATCACTATCTGCACGGGCAGAAATTCATCCTACTGACTGATCATCAACCCCTGGTCTCAATTTTTAACCCAAGGAAGGGCGTTCCAGTGATGACGGCGCAACGGCTGCAAAGATGGTCACTTTTTCTAGGGGCACATCAGTATGACATAGAGTACAAAGGTACAAAACAACATGGAAACGCTGATGGGCTGTCGCGCCTACCGTTGCCTACGGCGGAAGAAGCACCTGCAGTGGACCCTGTGGAGATATTCCATGCGACCATAGTCGAATGTTTGCCTGTTACAAATGCAAGTATTGAGAATGAAACCCGAAATGACCCGACACTCTCTCGGGTCTATGATTTGACGGTGAAGGGATGGCCAGCATATGGCGACTCACTGTTGCCAGCATTCTCGCCAAGGAGGGAACAGCTGTCAGTGTGCCGGGGAACCTTGATGGGTGGATCCCGAGTGGTAATTCCACCCAAGTTGAGAGATAGAGTACTCAATGAGCTTCACGAGGGTCATCTGGGAGGGGTAAAAATGAAGAGCCTAGCCAGGGCATTTGTGTGGTGGCCGGGAATCGATAAAGAAATCGAGGATATGACCAAGAGATGCACAGGATGCCAGAAGGTCCAAAACGCTCCACCACAGGCCCCGCTACATCCATGGGAGTGGCCCTCATCTCCATGGCAATGGGTACACATTGATTTCGCTGGTCCATTTATGTACTCAATGTTTCTAATCGCTGCGGATGCCCATTCGAAATGGCCAGAGGTCATTAAAATGTCCTCCACCACCATGGAGAAAACTATTGCAGTCCTAAGAACCATCTTCGCCAGGAATGGGTTGCCAGAACAGATCTGTTCCGACAGTGGCCCACAGTTTGTGTCTGAGGATTTCCGGAGGTTCCTGAAGAATAATGGGGTGAAGCATTACACATCTGCCCCATATCATCCAGCCACAAATGGATTGGCTGAGAGGTTTGTTCAGACCTTTAAAAAGGCCATAAAGGCAATGTATAATGACGACATACCACTGCAACACAAGATGGATAACTTCCTGTTTGCTTACCGGAATGCAACACATGCAGTAACCAACCAAACTCCAGCCGTACTGTTTTTCAACCGGAGACTAAGATGTCGCTTGGATTTGCTCAAACCAAACATAAGACGAGATGTTGAGGATAAGCAGTTCCAGCACATAAATGAGCAGCCAACCAGGAGCTTCAAGATAGGGCAACCAGTCTTGGCCCGCGACTACCGAACAGAAAAATGGTAGCCAGGCACGATATGCACACAGCAGGGACCACTAATGTACACAGTGGACGTTGGAGAGAGCATCGTGAGACGCCATGCTGACCAGATTCTAGAGTCACAGGAACAAGCCAAACCCATACCACGAGCAGGTGCACCGGGTAATGAGCCCGAAGTACAGATTGCGTCTACCTCAGAAGCAGGGGTATTGGAAGCTGACGAACCAACCAATGACAATGAGCCAGAATTGACTCCACTCCCAGGACAGGATACTCGAGAAAGGCGCTATCCAGTCAGGATCAGGAAGCCTCCTCAAAGACTGAACTTATAAATGACTATTTCAGTTGATGTATATATTACTGAGAAAATTGTAATTGTAATTAGTTATTATTTAGTTGTTAAATGAATGTTATGTACTGTTTATCTAAAAGGGGAGGAATTGTTGTGTATGTACCTTTAAGGGAATAACTGGTCTTAGGCTGCAGTACCGGCAGTGACCACCCCTGTATAAAAGGCCCTAGCAGGCTTCTGTAGTTTCAGTTTCAAGCTGCCTCTTGTTCAGTAAAGTACCTGCTAAACTGTTCTCCTGGAGTCCGTGTATGATTGAGGCGCGGACTTTACAGGTATGTCCCCTTGTCCTGGACAACCCCACCAGTGGAGAAAGTTGCTCTCTATCTACCCCATCAATTCCTTTCAAATTCCTTAAAAAAATAATAAAATCACCTTAACCTTTTCTATCCAGGGAATACAAGCCTAGTTTATGAAATCCCTCCTCATAATCTATCCCTTGGAGCCCTGGTAACATTTTGGTGAATCTGGGCTGCACCCCTTCCAAGACCAATATATCCTTTCTAAGGTGCAGTGCCCAGAACTCCAGATGTGGTCTAACCAGGGCTTTGTGTGCGTGTTTGTGTGTGTTTGTATGTGTGTTTGTGTGAATCTGTGTATGTGTGTACATGTGTGTGTATTTGTGTGTGTGTGTATTTGTGTGTGTGTGTGTATTTGTGTGTGTGTGTATTTATGTGTGTGTGTGTGTGTGTATTTATGTGTGTGTGTGTGTGTGTATTTATGTGTGTGTGTGTGTGTATTTGTGTGTGTGTGTGTGTGTGTATTTATGTGTGTGTGTGTGTGTGTGTGTATTTATGTGTGTGTGTGTGTGTATTTGTGTGTGTGTGTGTGTGTGTGTGTATTTATGTGTGCGTGTGTGTATTTATGTGTGTGTGTGTGTGTGTGTATTTATGTGTGTGTGTGTGTGTATTTATGTGTGTGTATTTATGTGTGTGTATTTATGTGTGTGTGTGTGTGTGTATTTATGTGTGTGTGTGTGTGTATTTATGTGTGTGTGTGTGTATTTATGTGTGTGTGTGTGTGTGTATTTGTGTGTGTGTGTGTGTATTTATGTGTGTGTGTGTGTATTTATGTGTGTGTGTGTATCTGTGTGTGTGTATTTATGTGTGTGTGTGTGTGTGTATTTATGTGCGTGTGTGTGTGTGTGTGTGTGTGTGTATTTATGTGTGTGTGTGTGTGTATCTGTGTGTGTGTATTTATGTGTGTGTGTGTGTGTGTGTATTTATGTGTGTGTGTGTGTGTGTATTTATGTGTGTGTGTGTGTGTATTTATGTGTGTGTGTGTGTGTGTATTTATGTGTGTGTGTGTGTATTTATGTGTGTGTGTGTGTGTATTTATGTGTGTGTGTGTGTGTGTATTTATGTGTGTGTGTGTGTGTGTATTTATGTGTGTGTGTGTGTGTGTATTTATGTGTGTGTGTGTGTGTGTGTATTTATGTGTGTGTGTGTGTGTGTATTTATGTGTGTGTGTGTGTGTGTATTTATGTGTGTGTGTGTGTGTGTATTTATGTGTGTGTGTGTGTGTGTATTTATGTGTGTGTGTGTGTGTGTGTGTATTTATGTGTGTGTGTGTGTGTATCTGTTTGTGTGTGTGTGTGTGTGTGTGTAATTTTGTTTTTATATTACATTCTACAGAGTGATTTTGAGCCTCTGTGGAATGAGCATTGACAGGGTAAGTATTGTGTTAAGACTGATATCCTGCAGCTTTGCTCAGGGATTGAAGAGACATTTCACAGAGTTGTATCTGAGAAATTTTCCCTTCGCTATCTACCTCCCCCAGGGAGGAGGAACACGCCGGGTGGGTCCAGTATAAATTGAGCATGCTATCGCCAGCACTGAGTTGATGTAACTGTCTCTAGCTGTACGGTCTGTCATGTTTCACTGCTGACTCACCGCTGAGAAATCTTAGGCTTGGCCTCGAACAATCCTCACATGATATCACATTTAAACCCTCCTTTCCCTGTTGAATAAAGAGTGTTTCAGGTCAAACAAATCACACATTATATTGCTAATAAATATAGAACTGAACATACGTCTTTTGCCACTGTTCTCTCCTCCTTTCGTGAAGGTACTAACTCTTGCTAGGGTAGAGCCTCAGGGACTAGGGTACAGACTCAGGTACTGGGCTACAGTCTCAGGGATTGGGGTACAGACTCAGGGACTGGGCTACAGTCTCAGGGATTGGGGTACAGACTCAGGGACTGGGGTACAGACTCAGGGACTGGGCTACAGTCTCAGGGACTGGGATACAGACGCAGATACTGGGGTACAGACTCAGGTACTGGGGTACAGACTCAGGGACTGGGGTACAGACTCAGGGACTGGGCTACAGTCTCAGGGACTGGGATACAGACGCAGATACTGGGGTACAGACTCAGGTACTGGGATACAGACTCAGGGACTGGGGTACAGACTCAGGGACTGGGCTACAGTCTCAGGGACTGGGATACAGACTCAGATACTGGGGTACAGACTCAGGGACTGGGATACAGACTCAGATACTGGGGTACAGACTCAGGGACTGGGATACAGACTCAGGGATTGGGGTACAGACTCAGGGACTGGGCTACAGTGTCAGGGATTGGGGTACAGACTCAGGGACTGGGGTACAGACTCAGGGACTGGGATACAGACTCAGGGATTGGGGTACAGACTCAGGAACTGGGCTACAGTGTCAGGGATTGGGGTACAGACTCAGGGATTGGGGTACAGACTCGGGGACTGGGGTACAGACTCAGGGACTGGGATACAGACTCAGATACTGGGGTACAGACTCAGGGACTGGGGTACAGACTCAGGGACTGGGATACAGACGCAGATACTGGGGTACAGACTCAGGGACTGGGATACAGATTCAGGGATTGGAGTACAGTGTCAGGGACTGGGGTACAGACTCAGGGACTGGGGTACAGTTTCAGGGACTGGGATACAGACTCAGGGACTGGGGTACAGACTCATGGACTGGGATACAGACTCAGGGACTGGGGTAAAGATACAGGGACTGGGATACAGACTCAGGGACTGGGGTAAAGACTCAGGGACTGGGATACAGACTCAGGGACTGGGGTACAGACTCAGGGACTGGGGTACAGTCTCAGGGACTGGGATACAGTCTCAGGGGCTGGGGTACAGACTCAGGGACTGGGGTACAGTCACAGGGACTGGGGTACAGTCTCAGGGACTGGGGTACAGACTCAAGGGCTGGGGTACAGTCTCAGGGACTGGGGTACAGACTCAGGGACTGGGGTAAAGATACAGGGACTGGGATACAGACTCAGGGACTGGGGTAAAGACTCAGGGACTGGGATACAGACTCAGGGACTGGGGTACAGACTCAGGGACTGGGGTACAGTCTCAGGGACTGGGATACAGTCTCAGGGACTGGGGTACAGACTCAGGGACTGGGGTACAGTCACAGGGACTGGGGTACAGTCTCAGGGACTGGGGTACAGACTCAAGGGCTGGGGTACAGTCTCAGGGACTGGGGTACAGACTCAGGGACTGGGATACAGATTCAGGGACTGGGGTATAGACTCAGGGACTGGGGTACAGACTCAGGGATTCGGGTACAGTCTCAGGGACTGGGGTACAGTCTCAGGGATTGGGGTACAGTCTCAGGGACTGGGGTACAGTCTTAGGGACTGGGGTACAGTCTCAGGGATTGGGGTACAGACTCAGGGATTGGGGTACAGTCTCAGGGACTGGGGTACAGTCTTAGGGACTGGGGTACAGACTCAGGGACTGGGGTACAGACTCAGGGATTCTGGTACAGTCTCAGGGACTGGGGTACAGTCTCAGGGATTGGGGTACAGACTCAGGGATTGGGGTACAGTCTCAGGGACTGGGGTACAGTCTCAGGGACTGGGGTACAGACTCAGGGATTAGGGTACAGTCTCAGCGACTGGGGTACAGATTCAGGGACTGGGGTACAGACTCAGGGACTGGGGTACAGACTCAGGGATTGGGGTACAGTCTTAGGGACAGGGGTACAGACTAGAGGACTGGGGTACAGTCTCAGGGATTGGGGTACAGTCTCACGGACTGGGGTACAGTCTCAGGGACTGGGGTACAAGCTCACAGACTCGGGTACAGATTCAGGGATTGGGGTACAAATACAGGGATTGGGGTACAGTCTCAGGGATTGGGGTACAGTCTCAGGGACTGGGGTACAGACTCATGGACTGGGGTACAGACTCAGGGACTGGGTTACAGACTCTGGGACTGGGGTACAGTCTCAAAGACTGGGGTACAGACTCAGAGACAGGGGTACAGTCTCAGGGACTGGGGTACAGACTGAGGGACTGGGATACAGACTCAGGGATTGGGGTACAGCCTCTGGGACAGGGGTACAGACTCAGGGACTGGGGTACAGTCTCAGGGACTGGGGTACAGACTCAGGGACTGGGGTACAGACTCAGGTACAGTCTCAGGGACTGGGGTACAGACTCAGGGACTGGGGTACAGACTCAGGGACTGGGGTACAGTCTCAGGGACCGGGGTACAGACTCAGGGACTGGGGTACAGTCTCAGGGACTGGGGTACAGAGTCAGGGACTGGGGTAAAGTCTCAGGGACTGGGGTACAGGCCCAGGGACAGGGGTACAGAATGATGGACTGGGATACAGACTCAGGGATTGGGGTACAGTCTTAGGGACAGGGGTACAGACTCAGGGACTGGGGTAAATTCTCAGTGACTGGGGTACAGACTCAGGGACTGGGATACAGACTCAGGGATTGGGGTACAGTCTTAGGGACAGGGGTACAGACTAGGGGACTGGGGTACAGTCTCAGGGATTGGGGTACAGTCTCACGGACTGGGGTACAGTCTCAGGGACTGGGGTACAAGCTCACAGACTCGGGTACAGATTCAGGGATTGGGGTACAAATACAGGGATTGGGGTACAGTTTCAGGGATTGGGGTACAGTCTCAGGGACTGGGGTACAGACTCATGGACTGGGGTACAGACTCAGGGACTGGGTTACAGACTCTGGGACTGGGGTACAGACTCAGAGATTGGGGTACAGATTCAGGGAATGGGGTACAGTCTCAGGGACTGGGGTACAGACTCAGGGACTGGGGTACAGACTCAGGGACCGGGGTACAGACTCAGGGACTGGAGTACAGTCTCAAAGACTGGGGTACAGACTCAGAGACAGGGGTACAGTCTCAGGGACTGGGGTACAGACTGAGGGACTGGGATACAGACTCAGGGATTGGGGTACAGCCTCTGGGACAGGGGTACAGACTCAGGGACTGGGGTACAGTCTCAGGGACTGGGGTACAGACTCAGGGACTGGGGTACAGACTCAGGTACAGTCTCAGGGACTGGGGTACAGACTCAGGGACTGGGGTACAGACTCAGGGACTGGGGTACAGTCTCAGGGACCGGGGTACAGACTCAGGGACTGGGGTACAGTCTCAGGGACTGGGGTACAGAGTCAGGGACTGGGGTAAAGTCTCAGGGACTGGGGTACAGGCCCAGGGACAGGGGTACAGAATGATGGACTGGGATACAGACTCAGGGATTGGGGTACAGTCTTAGGGACAGGGGTACAGACTCAGGGACTGGGGTAAATTCTCAGTGACTGGGGTACAGACTCAGGGACTGGGATACAGACTCAGGGATTGGGGTACAGTCTTAGGGACAGGGGTACAGACTAGGGGACTGGGGTACAGTCTCAGGGATTGGGGTACAGTCTCACGGACTGGGGTACAGTCTCAGGGACTGGGGTACAGACTCAGGGACTGGGGTACAGACTCATGGATTGGGGTACAGATTCACGGACTGGGGTACAGTCTCAGGGACTGGGGTGCATACTCAGGGACTGGGGTAAAGCCTCAGGGAATGGGGTACAGACTCAGGGATTGGGGTACAGACTCAGGGACTGGCGTACAGACTCAGGGACTGGGGTAAAGACTCAGGGAATGGGGTACAGACTCAGGGACTGGGGTAAAGACTCAGGGAACGGGGTACAGACTCAAGGACTGGGGTACAGTCTCAGGGACTGGGGTACAGGCTCAGGGACTGGGATACAGTCTCAGGGACTGGGGTACAGACTCAGGGATTGGGGCACAGTCTCAGGGACTGGGGTACAGGCTCAGGGACTGGGGTACAGTCTCAGGGACTGGGGTACAGACTCAGGGATTGGGATACAGACTCAGGGACTGGGGTACAGTCTCAGGGATTGGGGTACAGACTCAGTGACTGGGGTACAGTCTCAGGGATTGGGGTACAGACTCAGGGATTGGGATACAGACTCAGGGATTGAGGTACATTCTCAGTGATTGGGGTACAGAATCAGGGACTGGGGTACAGACTCAAGGAAGGGGGTACAGACTCAGAGATTGGGGTACAGACTCAGGGATTGGGGTACAAACTCAGGGTGTGGTGTACAGTTTCACGGACTGAGGTACAGTCTTAGGGACTGTGGTACAGTCTCACGGACTGGGGCACCAACTCAGGGATTGGGATATAGATGCAGGAACTGGGGTACTGTCTCAGGGACTGGGGTACAGTCTGTAAATTGGGGGATTACCCCACCAGAGTCAGTGTCTTTGGGGATTACCCCACCAGTGTCAGTATATTGGGGGATTATCCCACCAGTGTCAGTATATTGGGGGATTACCCCACCAGTGTCAGTATATTGGGGGATTACCCCACCAGTGTCAGTATATTGGGGGATTACCCCACCAGTGTCAGTATACTGGGGAATTACCCCACCAGTGTCAGTATATTGGGGGATTACCCCACCAGTGTCAGTATATTGGGGGAATTACCCCACCAGTGTCAGTATATTGGGGGATTACCCCACCAGTGTCAGTATATTGGGGGATTACCCCACCAGTGTCAGTATATTGGGGGGATTACCCCACCAGTGTCAGTATATTGGGGGATTACCCCACCAGTGTCAGTATATTGGGGGAATTACCCCACCAGTGTCAGTATATTGGGGAATTACCCCACCAGTGTCAGTATATTGGGGGATTACCCCACCAGTGTCAGTATATTGGGGGATTACCCCACCAGTGTCAGTATATTGGGGGATTACCCCACCAGTGTCAGTATATTGGGGGAATTACCCCACCAGTGTCAGTATATTGGGGAATTACCCCACCAGTGTCAGTATATTGGGGAATTACCCCACCAATGTCAGTATATTGGGGGATTACCCCACCAGTGTCAGTATATTGGGGGATTACCCCACCAGTGTCAGTATATTGGGGAATTACCCCACCAGTGTCAGTATATTGGGGGATTACCCCACCAGTGTCAGTATATTGGGGGATTACCCCACCAGTGTCTGTATATTGGGGAATTACCCCACCAGTGTCAGTATATTGGGGGATTACCCCACCAGTGTCAGTATATTGGGGGATTACCCCACCAGTGTCAGTATATTGGGGAATTACCCCACCAGTGTCAGTATATTGGGGGATTACCCCACCAGTGTCAGTATATTGGGGGATTACCCCACCAGTGTCAGTATATTGGGTAATTACCCCACCAGTGTCAGTATATTGGGGGATTACCCCACCAGTGTCAGTATATTGGGGAATTACCCCACCAGTGTCAGTATATTGGGGGATTACCCCACCAGTGTCAGTATATTGGGTAATTACCCCACCAGTGTCAGTATATTGGGGAATTACCCCACCAGTGTCAGTATATTGGGGAATTACCCCACCAGTGTCAGTATATTGGGGAATTACCCCACCAGTGTCAGTATATTGGGGAATTACCCCACCAGTGTCAGTATATTGGGGGATTACCCCACCAGTGTCAGTATATTGGGGGATTACCCCACCAGTGTCAGTATATTGGGGAATTACCCCACCAGTGTCAGTATATTGGGGGATTACCCCACCAGTGTCAGTATATTGGGGGATTACCCCACCAGTGTCAGTATATTGGGGAATTACCCCACCAGTGTCAGTATATTGGGGAATTACCCCACCAGTGTCAGTATATTGGGGGATTACCCCACCAGTGTCAGTATATTGGGGAATTACCCCACCAGTGTCAGTATATTGGGGAATTACCCCACCAGTGTCAGTATATTGGGGGATTACCCCACCAGTGTCAGTATATTGGGGGATTACCCCACCAGTGTCAGTATATTGGGGAATTACCTCACCAGTGTCAGTATATTGGGGAATTACCCCACCAGTGTCAGTATATTGGGGAATTACCCCACCAGTGTCAGTATATTGGGGGATTACCCCACCAGTGTCAGTATATTGGGGAATTACCCCACCAGTGTCAGTATATTGGGGAATTACCCCACCAGTGTCAGTATATTGGGGAATTACCCCACCAGTGTCAGTATATTGGGGGATTACCCCACCAGTGTCAGTATATTGGGGAATTACCCCACCAGTGTCAGTATATTGGGGAATTACCCCACCAGTGTCAGTGTATTGGGGAATTACCCCACCAGTGTCAGTATATTGGGGAATTACCCCACCAGTGTCTGTATATTGGGGGATTACCCCACCAGTGTCAGTGTATTGGGGAATTACCCCACCAGTGTCAGTGTATTGGGGGATTACCCCACCAGTGTCAGTATATTGGGGAATTACCCCACCAGTGTCAGTATATTGGGGAATTACCCCACCAGTGTCAGTATATTGGGGGATTACCCCACCAGTGTCAGTATATTGGGGAATTACCCCACCAGTGTCAGTATATTGGGGGATTACCCCACCAGTGTCAGTATATTGGGGAATTACCCCACCAGTGTCAGTATATTGGGGGATTACCCCACCAGTGTCAGTATATTGGGGAATTACCCCACCAGTGTCAGTATATTGGGGGATTACCCCACCAGTGTCAGTATATTGGGGGATTACCCCACCAGTGTCAGTATATTGGGGAATTACCCCACCAGTGTCAGTATATTGGGGGATTACCCCACCAGTGTCAGTATATTGGGGAATTACCCCACCAGTGTCAGTATATTGGGGGATTACCCCACCAGAGTCTGTATATTGGGGAATTACCCCACCAGTGTCTGTATATTGGGGAATTACCCCACCAGTGTCAGTATATTGGGGGATTACCCCACCAGTGTCAGTATATTGGGGAATTACCCCACCAGTGTCAGTATATTGGGGGATTACCCCACCAGAGTCTGTATATTGGGGAATTACCCCACCAGTGTCTGTATATTGGGGAATTACCCCACCAGTGTCAGTATATTGGGGAATTACCCCACCAGTGTCAGTATATTGGGGAATTACCTCACCAGTGTCAGTATATTGGGGAATTACCCCACCAGTGTCTGTATATTGGGGGATTACCCCACCAGTGTCAGTATACTGGGGAATTACCCCACCAGTGTCAGTATATTGGGGAATTACCCCACCAGAGTCTGTATATTGGGGAATTACCCCACCAGTGTCAGTGTATTGGGGGATTACCCCACCAGAGTCAGTATATTGGGGAATTACCCCACCAGTGTCAGTATATTGGGGGATTACCCCACCAGTGTCTGTATATTGGGGAATTACCCCACCAGTGTCAGTGTATTGGGGGATTACCCCACCAGAGTCAGTATATTGGGGAATTACCCCACCAGTGTCAGTATATTGGGGGATTACCCCACCAGTGTCAGTATATTGGGGAATTACCCCACCAGTGTCAGTGTATTGGGGGATTACCCCACCAGTGTCAGTATATTGGGGGATTACCCCACCAGTGTCAGTATATTGGGGAATTACCCCACCAGTGTCAGTATATTGGGGAATTACCCCACCAGTGTCAGTATATTGGGGAATTACCCCACCAGTGTCAGTATATTGGGGGATTACCCCACCAGTGTCAGTATACTGGGGAATTACCCCACCAGTGTCAGTATATTGGGGGATTACCCCACCATTGTCAGTATATTGGGGAATTACCCCACCAGTGTCAGTGTATTGGGGGATTACCCCACCAGTGTCAGTATACTGGGGAATTACCCCACCAGTGTCAGTATATTGGGGGATTACCCCACCAGTGTCAGTATATTGGGGGATTACCCCACCAGTGTCAGTATATTGGGGGATTACCCCACCAGTGTCAGTATATTGGGGAATTACCCCACCAGTGTCAGTATATTGGGGGATTACCCCACCAGAGTCAGTATATTGGGGAATTACCCCACCAGTGTCAGTATATTGGGGGATTACCCCACCAGTGTCAGTATATTGGGGGATTACCCCACCAGAGTCAGTATATTGGGGAATTACCCCACCAGTGTCAGTATATTGGGGAATTACCCCACCAGTGTCAGTATATTGGGGGATTACCCCACCAGTGTCAGTATATTGGGGGATTACCCCACCAGTGTCAGTATATTGGGGAATTACCCCACCAGTGTCAGTATATTGGGGAATTACCCCACCAGTGTCAGTATATTGGGGGATTACCCCACCAGTGTCAGTATATTGGGGGATTACCCCACCAGTGTCTGTATATTGGGGAATTACCCCACCAGTGTCAGTATATTGGGGGATTACCCCACCAGTGTCAGTATATTGGGGAATTACCCCACCAGTGTCAGTATATTGGGGGATTACCCCACCAGTGTCAGTATATTGGGGAATTACCCCACCAGTGTCTGTATATTGGGGGATTACCCCACCAGTGTCAGTATATTGGGGAATTACCCCACCAGTGTCAGTATATTGGGGAATTACCCCACCAGTGTCAGTATATTGGGGAATTACCCCACCAGTGTCAGTATACTGGGGAATTACCCCACCAGTGTCAGTATATTGGGGGATTACCCCACCAGTGTCAGTATATTGGGGGATTACCCCACCAGTGTCAGTATACTGGGGGATTACACCACCAGAGTCAGTATATTGGGAATTACCTCACCAGTGTCAGTATATTGGGGGATTACCCCACCAGTGTCAGTATATTGGGGGATTACCCCACCAGTGTCAGTATATTGGGGGATTACCCCACCAGTGTCAGTATATTGGGGAATTACCCCACCAGAGTCTGTATATTGGGGGATTACCCCACCAGTGTCAGTATACTGGGGAATTACCCCACCAGTGTCAGTATACTGGGGAATTACCCCACCAGAGTCAGTATATTGGGGAATTACCCCACCAGTGTCAGTATATTGGGGAATTACCCCACCAGTGTCAGTATATTGGGGAATTACCCCACCAGTGTCAGTATATTGGGGGATTACCCCACCAGTGTCAGTATATTGGGGGATTACCCCACCAGTGTCAGTATATTGGGGGATTACCCCACCAGTGTCAGTATATTGGGGAATTACCCCACCAGAGTCTGTATATTGGGGGATTACCCCACCAGTGTCAGTATACTGGGGAATTACCCCACCAGAGTCTGTATATTGGGGAATTACCCCACCAGTGTCAGTATACTGGGGAATTACCCCACCAGTGTCAGTATATTGGGGAATTACCCCACCATTGTCAGTATATTGGGGAATTACCCCACCAGTGTCAGTGTATTGGGGGATTACCCCACCAGTGTCAGTATATTGGGGGATTACTCCACCAGAGTCTGTATATTGGGGGATTACCCCACCAGTGTCAGTATATTGGGGGATTACACCACCAGTGTCAGTATATTGGGGGATTACCCCACCAGTGTCAGTATATTGGGGGATTACCCCACCAGTGTCAGTATATTGGGGGATTACACCACCAGAGTCAGTATATTGGGGGATTACCCCACCAGTGTCTGTATATTGGGGGATTACCCCACCAGTGTCAGTATATTGGGGGATTACACCACCAGAGTCAGTGTATTGGGGAATTACCCCACCAGTGTCAGTATATTGGGGGATTACCCCACCAGAGTCTGTATATTGGGGGATTACCGCACCAGTGTCAGTATATTGGGGAATTACCCCACCATTGTCAGTATATTGGGGAATTACCCCACCAGTGTCAGTATATTGGGGAATTACCGCACCAGTGTCAGTATATTGGGGAATTACCCCACCATTGTCAGTATATTGGGGAATTACCCCACCATTGTCAGTATATTGGGGAATTACCCCACCAGTGTCAGTATATTGGGGAATTACCCCACCAGTGTCAGTATATTGGGGGATTACCCCACCAGTGTCAGTGTATTGGGGAATTACCTCACCAGTGTCAGTATATTGAGGGATTACCCCACCAGTGTCAGTGTATTGGGGGATTACCTCACCAGAGTCTGTATATTGGGGGATTACCCCACCAGTGTCAGTATATTGGGGGATTACCCCACCAGTGTCAGTATATTGGGGGATTACCCCACCAGTGTCAGTATATTGGGGGATTACCCCACCAGTGTCAGTGTATTGGGGGATTACCCCACCAGTGTCAGTATATTGGGGGATTACCCCACCAGTGTCAGTATATTGGGGGATTACCCCACCAGTGTCTGTATATTGGGGGATTACCCCACCAGTGTCAGTATATTGGGGGATTACCCCACCAGTGTCAGTATATTGGGGGATTACCCCACCAGAGTCTGTATATTGGGGGATTACCCCACCAGTGTCTGTATATTGGGGGATTACCCCACCAGTGTCTGTATATTGGGGAATTACCCCACCAGTGTCAGTATATTGGGGGATTACCCCACCAGTGTCTGTATATTGGGGGATTACCCCACCAGTGTCTGTATATTGGGGGATTACCCCACCAGTGTCTGTATTTTGGGGGATTACCCCACCAGTGTCTGTATATTGGGGAATTACCTCACCAGTGTCAGTATTTTGGGGGATTACCCCACCAGTGTCTGTATATTGGGGGATTACCCCACCAGTGTCAGTATATTGGGGGATTACCCCACCAGTGTCAGTATATTGGGGGATTACCCCACCAGTGTCTGTATATTGGGGAATTACCCCACCAGTGTCAGTATATTGGGGGATTACCCCACCAGTGTCAGTATTTTGGGGGATTACCCCACCAGTGTCTGTATATTGGGGGATTACCCCACCAGTGTCAGTATATTGGGGGATTACCCCACCAGAGTCTGTATATTGGGGGATTACCCCACCAGTGTCTGTATATTGGGGGATTACCCCACCAGTGTCAGTATATTGGGGGATTACCCCACCAGTGTCTGTATATTGGGGGATTACCCCACCAGTGTCAGTATATTGGGGGATTAACCCACCAGTGTCAGTATATTGAGGGATTACCCCACCAGAGTCTGTATATTGGGGAATTACCCCACCAGTGTCAGTATATTGGGGGATTACCCCACCAGTGTCTGTATATTGGGGGATTACCCCACCAGTGTCTGTATATTGGGGGATTACCCCACCAGTGTCAGTATATTGGGGGATTACCCCACCAGTGTCTGTATATTGGGGGATTACCCCACCAGTGTCTGTATATTGGGGGATTACCCCACCAGTGTCTGTATATTGGGGGATTACCCCACCAGTGTCAGTATATTGGGGAATTACCCCACCAGTGTCTGTATATTGGGGGATTACCCCACCAGTGTCAGTATATTGGGGAATTACCCCACCAGTGTCAGTATATTGGGGGATTACCCCACCAGTGTCTGTATATTGGGGAATTACCCCACCAGTGTCAGTATATTGGGGGATTACCCCACCAGTGTCAGTATATTGGGGGATTACCCCACCAGTGTCAGTATATTGGGGGATTACCCCACCAGTGTCTGTATATTGGGGAATTACCCCACCAGTGTCAGTATATTGGGGAATTACCCCACCAGTGTCAGTATATTGGGGGATTACCCCACCAGTGTCTGTATATTGGGGAATTACCCCACCAGTGTCAGTATATTGGGGAATTACCCCACCAGTGTCTGTATATTGGGGGATTACCCCACCAGTGTCTGTATATTGGGGAATTACCCCACCAGTGTCAGTATATTGGGGGATTACCTCACCAGTGTCTGTATATTGGGTAATTACCCCACCAGTGTCAGTATATTGGGGAATTACCCCACCAGTGTCAGTATATTGGGGGATTACCTCACCAGTGTCAGTATATTGGGTAATTACCCCACCAGTGTCAGTATATTGGGGGATTACCCCACCAGTGTCAGTATATTGGGGAATTACCCCACCAGTGTCAGTATATTGGGGGATTACCTCACCAGTGTCAGTATATTGGGTAATTACCCCACCAGTGTCAGTATATTGGGGAATTACCCCACCAGTGTCAGTATATTGGGGAATTACCCCACCAGTGTCTGTATATTGGGGGATTAACCCACCAGTGTCAGTGTATTGGGGGATTACCCCACCAGTGTCAGTATATTGGGGGATTACCCCACCAGTGTCAGTATATTGGGGGATTACCCCACAGTGTCTGTATATTGGGGGATTACCCCACCAGTGTCAGTATATTGGGGGATTACCCCACCAGTGTCAGTATATTGGGGGATTACCCCACCAGTGTCAGTATATTGGGGGATTACCCCCACCAGTGTCTGTATATTGGGGGATTAACCCACCAGTGTCAGTGTATTGGGGGATTACCCCACCAGTGTCAGTATATTGGGGAATTACCCCACCAGTGTCTGTATATTGGGGGAATTACCCCACCAGTGTCAGTATAATTGGGGAATTACCCCACCAGTGTCAGTATATTGGGGAATTACCCCACCAGTGTCTGTATATTGGGGAATTACCCCACCAGTGTCAGTATATTGGGGATTACCCCACCAGTGTCTGTATATTGGGGAATTACCCCCACCAGTGTCAGTATATTGGGGGATTACCCCACCAGTGTCTGTATATTGGGGAATTACCCCACCAGTGTCAGTATATTGGGGAATTACCCCACCAGAGTCAGTATATTGGGGAATTACCCCACCAGTGTCTGTATATTGGGGAATTACCCCACCAGTGTCTGTATATTGGGGATTACCCCACCAGTGTCTGTATATTGGGGAATTACCCCACCAGTGTCAGTATATTGGGGGATTACCCCACCAGTGTCAGTATATTGGGGGATTACCCCACCAGTGTCAGTATATTGGGGGATTACCCCACCAGTGTCAGTATATTGGGGGATTACCTCACCAGTGTCAGTATATTGGGGATTACCCCACCAGAGTCAGTATATTGGGGAATTACCCCACCAGTGTCTGTATATTGGGGAATTACCCCACCAGTGTCTGTATATTGGGGGATTACCCCACCAGTGTCAGTATATTGGGGATTACCCCACCAGAGTCTGTATATTGGGGAATTACCCCACCAGTGTCTGTATATTGGGGGATTACCCCACCAGTGTCAGTATATTGGGGGATTACCCCACCAGTGTCTGTATATTGGGGAATTACCCCACCAGTGTCAGTATATTGGGGAATTACCCCACCAGTGTCAGTATATTGGGGAATTACCCCACCAGTGTCAGTATATTGGGGAATTACCCCACCAGTGTCTGTATATTGGGGAATTACCCCACCAGTGTCAGTATATTGGGAATTACCCCACCAGTGTCTGTATATTGGGGAATTACCCCACCAGTGTCTGTATATTGGGGAATTACCCCACCAGTGTCAGTATATTGGGGATTACCCACCAGAGTCAGTATATTGGGGAATTACCCCACCAGTGTCTGTATATTGGGGAATTACCCCACCAGTGTCTGTATATTGGGGGATTACCCCACCAGTGTCAGTATATTGGGGGATTACCCCACCAGAGTCTGTATATTGGGGAATTACCCCACCAGTGTCTGTATATTGGGGGATTACCCCACCAGTGTCTGTATATTGGGGAATTACCCCACCAGTGTCAGTATATTGGGGAATTACCCCACCAGTGTCTGTATATTGGGGAATTACCCCACCAGTGTCTGTATATTGGGGAATTACCCCACCAGTGTCAGTATATTGGGGGATTACCCCACCAGTGTCTGTATATTGGGGAATTACCCCACCAGTGTCAGTATATTGGGGGAATTACCCCACCAGAGTCAGTATATTGGGGAATTACCCCACCAGTGTCTGTATATTGGGGGAATTACCCCACCAGTGTCTGTATATTGGGGAATTACCCCACCAGTGTCTGTATATTGGGGGATTACCCCACCAGTGTCTGTATATTGGGGAATTACCCCACCAGAGTCAGTATATTGGGGAATTACCCCACCAGTGTCAGTATATTGGGGGATTACCCCACCAGTGTCTGTATATTGGGGAATTACCCCACCAGTGTCAGTATATTGGGGATTACCTCACCAGTGTCAGTATATTGGGGGATTACCCCACCAGTGTCTGTATATTGGGGAATTACCCCACCAGTGTCAGTATATTGGGGGATTACCCACCAGTGTCTGTATATTGGGGGAATTACCCCACCAGTGTCAGTATATTGGGGGATTACCTCACCAGAGTCAGTATATTGGGGGATTACCCCACCAGTGTCTGTATATTGGGGGATTACCCCACCCAGTGTCAGTATATTGGGGGATTACCCCACCAGTGTCAGTATATTGGGGGATTACCTCACCAGTGTCAGTATATTGGGGGATTACCCCACCAGTGTCTGTATATTGGGGATTACCCCCAGACCAGTTGTCAAGTATATTGGGGGATTACCCACCAGTGTCAGTATATTGGGGGATTACCCCACCAGTGTCAGTATATTGGGGATTACCCCACCAGTGTCTGTATATTGGGGAATTACCCCACCAGTGTCAGTATATTGGGGGATTACCCCACAGTGTCAGTATATTGGGGAATTACCCCACCAGTGT